>NC_068315.1:21635510-21966520 GCF_025860055.1 Xyrauchen texanus
AGGCGAGTCACTACGCCACCACGAGAACTTTGACTCGGATTTACCCAAGGATTCACAGGAAAAAACATTATTTTGATTCTAGGCCTTATGGTTCAGAAGTTATAGGTCAAAAACGTGAATGAAATTTTGAACAGTTGGAGGTGCTAGAGTTCGAGCTCGAGGCCCCAAATTTGGGTCAGATGCATTTGAGAGTGACCTCTATCAGTCTGACAAATTTCATAACTTTCCAATGTACGGTTATATGGGCTGCCATAGACTATCTGCGTTTGAAGAAAAAGAAGAAGAAGAACGATTACATTAGGTGCCTACACACTTTCAGTGGTTTGTTATATGCATGCTCAGGGAGTGTAATACACATGCGGGTCAGTTTAGGAGCATCGGCTGTTCACACCAGTATTAGATATGGACAACATTAAAATGTCATGTGAACAAAAAAATCAAATTTGAGCAGAATATCAGATTTGGGCCACATTTGGCTGATGTGTAAATGTAGCCTAAGAGAAATGGCCAGAACCTGCAATGACACTACCCTAGTTCCCCCGTCTGCCCACTCACTTCCTCTTCCCCTGGCTCCATTCCACAGCACCTCACCCTTGCATTCCATCCTCTAGCACACCAGGCGGTGCTGCAGTGTCAGAAACAAAAACAGGAAGTGGAAACTCTGAAGCAGGAAGTGCAGTAACTCCCTTTACTGAACATTAAGGGAATCCTCTATTTCCAGAAATAATCCTGACTAATAAAGCTTTCCAAAATGTAGCTAGATATCTTCAATAGACTGTCTGAACACCTTCAGTCCTTCCCAGAAATCTCTCCTACCACTTCCTTAACTCGTGTTTACTTGTTCCATCTCCAAGGTAACTCTTCCTGCTCCAGTTTCCCTTAAGTATGTCAAAACTCCATTGTCCTTCTGTCCTATTTCTTTCTGCCCTTACACCTGGACACAGCATTCACCTTGACCGTGGAAAATGCATAACGAAGTACTATCCAAACGAAGAAAAGTTAAAGATGGAGAACAAAATCGAAAGGAAATGAGAGCCGACGATAGGAATTTGTTGGTACAGTTGGTACACGTGGAGACATGTTACAAGGACAATGGCTGACACAGAGAGTGAAAAACAAATAGCAAAAGGGGAAAAAAAACACAGTCAAGCAGGAAGAGGTGTAAGAAGTAGTGAAGGACAGAGACTAAAGGGCTGTTCAGACCACAAGCATTATTGTGCTAAAAAAGATAGATGCAGTGAAAAATGGAACAGAATGCATGCGTCTCAAGATTCTTTTTTAAAAGTTCTTTTAAATTGACACTACCTCTTAAAAACATTGCTCTCATGCGCGAGATGCTGAATAACCAGCGTGACATGGCGCAACGTTTAAAGACGTCCAACTAGTGCATGTTTACTTACAAAACAATATAAAAACAGAACAGACAGATGCTAAAACACATTAGCTGTGAACGGCCCCTAAGAAAACAAATGGCGGTGTTGTATGTGATGGAACTGTTACTTCAAAATGACAGAATTCCTAATTGCGTTCCAGGACAGGGCATGTGACACCGTGGTGACAATACACACATATGAGTGTTAAGCTGCATTCCAGTGATCTCATACACAATAGATAAAAGTACATTAGATGTGGATGTGGAGGTGAGTGTGAGTGTATGTCTGTCTATGTGTGCCCCTGCGATGGACTGGCGACCTGTCCAGGGTGTCCCCCGCCTTTCGCCCAATGTTAGCTGGGATAGGCTCCAGCCCCCCGCGACCCTGTACACAGGATAAGCGGTTGACGATGGATGGATGGATGGATGGACTTGAATGGACAGGCACGATCATTAGAAAAATTTTACATTTTTCCAACACTTAGGTTGTCTGTTTAAATTAAATCCCATACAGCTTTAAGGCATCTGACCTATTTCTCACCTGCTCAGTAGAGCTGCTCATCATTGGTGAAAACCAATCAGATAACACTTTAGGTAAAGTAGGAAGTTCTGTGGCCAATAAACATGCAGTCCATGTTCAGTCGTTATGCTTGGGGGAGAACAGAAATAGGTCTGCAAGATTGTGGAGCACATACTGTGATTCACTCCCACCGTCATACATATGCAACAAACACGCAAACGCTTACTCTAGGCACGGGAGCCACTCTGAATCTTTTCCTCTCCACTTGGCTTTAGCTCCTCTCCAAGCACCCCTTACATAAGCCAGACCAATACAAACCACCAGTTTTAAAGTCTAGAAAGCAAATGTGAACGCATTACACAGGCCGGCCTAAAAACATCAATCAGAGCCACATACCTATTGAGCGATGCAACACATGAGCACTGTAGCCAGACACACAGCTGAGTTTAGCGTTATACATTGATTAAAGATCTGCAGTACACACACAAACAAAAAGCAGTTCACAAACGACCTGACTCAAAAACATAATGCCATTGTTTTGAAATTTTCTCTGGAAACTAGAGCTGAATTTGCTTTTGACAGAACAAGCTGGGTGATGTGATACATTAGAAAATCACATTCCTGTTGCAAAGATCAGCGTATGTTTTGTTTTGGATGCTTGAATGCCGTCATCCCTTCCAGACTTCTTAATAAACTTAACCAGCCAGCCTCCCAAGGTCAACCAGCATCAACAGAAAGACCATGAAGGTTATCCAGCATCTTTTGCTGGTGAACAACATGGATATGCTTGTCCACCAACTAAGCCAGCACATAAACCAGCTTGGACTAGCATGGAAATTCACGTTGGCCAAAAATGGCTTCAGCTTTAATGAGGTATTGTATTGTATTGTAGTTGATCTCTTACCCTTCTCTGATCCCATAGCATCGTGCCAGTTCCAGAAATCTGTGCGTAGTGTGGCTGGACACCAGTGCTCCTCAGAATGGCCAACCATATGCAGCGAGGCTCCGGATCGCTGCAATCCACGCCCACTGAGAATTCAAAACACCACTCCTTACCCACCGGAGCTGGGACCCTGGATACATACCGCTTTACTGAACACATAATCAGCCTGTCTGAACATGGAGGACCACCAGGTCCTCCACCACAGGGCAGAATGCAGCAAGGTCAGCTGGACACAGAGATTACACCCTTGAACATAAACTTTTGCTCACCTCCTCTTGGACATGAGCACTTGTCCCTTGGTGATCAACAAGTCAACAATTCAGAAAGATTTCAGAGCCTAATGATTTTGAGATAGGATGATCCACAGAGTAAAATAATCCCATTCTTGGCTTTCCACACCCTGGTTTGTCCAGAAATTATTTGTAGATCCATCACTGTAGATCAATGGCTCTTCACACATTTTGTAGTAGTGACCGTTAAAAGTGTTAACCAACATAAAACACAATATCATTTTTTTTCTCCTAACGTCCTCAGTGATCTGGTAATGCTTTTGGACACTGCTCTTTATTCTCCATTGTCTACAGGCTCAGGGTAGATGTAGAGTCACCTCTATTCCTTCTCACTGACAAATATATCCCCTTTTTCTGCAAGTGACGATACATTATTCTTAATGGAGATGAATCCGTCAGATTCCCTTGACAGTCTACAACATGATTCAGAGCCTCTGCAAGGTCTTCCTTTCAGCAAAATATTTCATTCATATAGCTTACCTTGCAGGGCTAAAGTGGAATGAATCATAGTCATCTGCTCTTCATCTCATTTTGGTCTGTAGGTACAGACTTAAGAATTGAATAATGCCAGTGTTGAGGCAGCCAGTCAAATCAAAACTAGATGGAAAAGTCTGCTATTCAAAGCTGTTGTCCAAAATAAGTCTGAAAAGGCTGAGCAGTAGTTCCCAATGAAATATGTGGTCCACTTTGAACTGTTATAATCCATTTGAATCTACAATCAGCAGTATTACATCCTAGTCATTTGTAATTTTTTCCTAGTTCAGTCCACCAATGTCCAATTGCTTTGCTTCTCTGACCAATTCTCTGGCTTTCCAGAGCTTAGAGTTCAACCTTTTTTCACGAAGCAGCAGTCGTTGTATCTGTCAGCTCAGTGTAAACTCTGCCAAACATGACAAATGGGGGGTTCAGTCTCTCTTATTTTCCACCCCTCAATACCTTTCTCCACCTCTCTTTCCTGATCCACTCTATCCCAAACCCAGTCCATCATGCTGGTAGTATGATGAGCACCTCTTTGCATTCAGGCACACGTCTCACTCTCTCTCTCTCTCTCTGTCTCTTTATGCCTCCCTCTAGTTGACTCGCCCTGCTTCTATGTCAGCTCATTTTAGACTCAGAGACTTGGCCGTGGCTGCTGGTTTCCTACAAAACTACAAATGAAAAGAATAAATCCAGCAATTCTTGTTGAAGGGAGAACATTTATTTAAATAAAACCGACATGTTTCTGCACACAGGCCTTCATAAGGTTTAACAAGGTTAAAAGAAAACTTGTGCAGAGCTTTTATTTGAAAGCAAACAAGGGTAAGATCCAGCCACTGAAATGAACAGGATAATCATCAGCCACCAATCAGAACACACCAATCTGGCTGTGCAAAGCAAATATCTGGGTTACAGTGAGGCGCTTACAATGGAAGTGAATGGGGGCCAATCCACAAATGTTAAAATACTAACAGTTTCAAAAGTATAGCCACAAGACATAATACACCATTTTAAAAGAAGAATGAATGTAAGTGCTTTTAAAAATTATAAGCTTCACATTTCTGCCTTTTAAACCCTCCAAAATTTGCCCCCATTCACTTCCATTGTTAGTGCCTCTCTGAAACCTCAATTTTTTTTTTTTTTTTTAAGAAAAGGAGGTAACATTTTGCCACAAATGCTGTCTATTGAGCATAACCCGGAACATTCCATTAAGGTTCAGTGGCGAGGAAGAAATGCTTGTATGATTCATTAAAGAACATATTTTTTAATGAATTAAAAATTGCACAGAGGACAATAAACGTTAGAGTAGACCATCCTACCCTTTATTGGCTCATTCTGATTGGTCAGTCACTGCATTCATAGGTCAAATGTTGTTGTTTTTTCATGTTTTGTTAATGTTATGGTTACATTATGGCTAACATTAAACAGCTAACAGCTTGAGCTCAAAGATCCACCTCCATTCCCCTCAATATAAGAAATATAAAGGTTGAGATGGGGGGGTGCACAGCCGCTTTTATATCCTTGTGATATATAGTACTGTAAAAAGTACTTGCCCCCTTCCTGGTTTCTTCTATTTTTATGGATATTTCATACTAAATTGTTTTAGATCTTCAAACGAGATATGACATAAACAAAGGAAACCTGAGTTAACAAAAACTATATATATATATATATATATATATATTAGAGCTGTCAATTGCTAAAAAATGTTTAATCGAATTTATTACATGGTGTCCCGATTAATTAATCACGATTAATCACATTTAATTGCATATACAAATATTTGCTGAGAAAGCCCCTCATATAACAATAATTTAATATATAATGATGAAATTATACATAGTTATCTTTATATATGAAAAAAATTATATATATATAAATAAAAAAAATTCAGATAATTAGAATGCATTACATTTTTGTGGCAGAAGAGTTAATCATTAATAAGACAATACAAAAAGTGACTTTAGAATACAATGTATTGTTTACTACCATATTACTGATCATAAGTCAATCATTGGCACACAGTTCACAGCAATCCATTTCACAAGTGAATTTGTCAATCAGTTCGAGATTTATTATGAGGGCTTGTTTAAGGACCTTCAATTTACACCTGCATCAGACATGCTTGTGTAGCATCTCGGGTGCATTGCGTCATAAACATAACATTTTAGGTCACTGTGTCAAGTTAAATATAGTTTAATAATCTTTAAACACATCTTGAGATTCCTTAAAGTTCGAATTTGCGCTCCATCAAGTGTTTTGAACGCAAGAACGTAATGCATGTTTGTGTTGTGCTGTCTGCTGGATGGTTGTTTTCTTCACTGTATAAACTGCACGTTGCCCATACAGCTGAAATTTCAATTACTGCCCTCTGGTGTAAACAGGTGGTAATACAAGCTTGCATTTCTCAGGAATATTCCTTATTACGGTCCGGTGGCATTGCAATTAATTGCGTACATTTTTTTAACACATTATTTTTTATAAAATTAATCAAACTGAATAAACACGTTAAACGCATTCTACCAAAAGGCTGGAGGATCATCAAGGTGTGTTTTGTCAAAATTCAGATTAGCCTTAATGTTCTTCTGGGTTAGCAGTGGTTACCACGCTTCCATGCATGGCATTTTTGGCCAGTGTCTGTCTGATAGTGGAGTCATGAACAGTGACCTTTATTGATGCCAGAAGGCCTGCAGTTCCTTGGATGTTGTCTTTGGCTTTTTTGTTACTTCCTGGATGAGTAAACGAGCTGTGCTCTTGGAGTTATTTTTGGAAGGTTGGCCACTTCTGGGAAGGTTCACTACAGAGCCAAAATTTTCTCCATTTGGAGATAATGGCTCTCACTGTTGTTATTTGTAGTCACAGAGCCTTTAAAATAGTTATGTAACCCTTCCCAGACTGATTTATTTCAATCACCTTTTTTCTCATCATTTCTGGAATTTCTTTCGACCTTGTGCTACTGGTGAGACCTTCATGCTTCTGAAAAATGTAACAGATTGAACAGGTCTGGCAGTAATCAGGCCTGGGTGTGTCTAGTCCAGTTTAACCCCATTGTGAATGCAGTTTCATACATTTGGGGATTTATTAACTAACGGGCAAATCCTTTTTCACATAGACCCATAATTAACACTTTCCGTGAGACAGAGAGACTGAAAATGCTAATTTAATGGTTCAAAATCAAACTTTCACAAGCTGTCAGAAAAATCATTGTGACAATCGCACATTTGCAAACACCTCAAGGAATTTTCACAGTTTGACTCATGGGTCCGTGTGAGTAGGAAGTCCAGGCTATCTCTCTTCAGCACAACACAGAAATATGAGAGGGATAGAGGATTGAATGTTGGAGTGATCTCAGCACGAACAGAAAGAGGAAAAGATGGATGGATGGATGGATGGATGGCAGATAGACAGTTGGTGACAAAGAGAATACAAAGTCACTACACAAACACGGTCGCTCTGACAATACATCCGCTGACACAGAGGAACAATAAGACACGTGGGACCGATCAGTGTCAGGGGACTAAACAAACACACACAACAGGCTTACAAACAGTTTTTACACAAACAAAATATGGACACATAAAATGTATATATATACCCGAACACACACATCCATCAGTATTTTGTTCATGATAATTCATAATTCTGTACAAAGAATTTAACCTAAAACTCACAGAAGGCATTCCCCTGAAACTTACCATCCTTGAAATGCATGTGTAATTGCAGTTAAAGGACAGTGGTGCGCATCAGGACAAAATAATCAGGTTGACTGGTTGGAATGGTCAACAATTTTTTTTAAAGTAGTATGTGAAACAGTATGTGTGTTGCAAAGAAAAGATAAACATTTCAAACACATAGTTGTCACATGTTCTTGTGACTTGAGAAAAAAGATGTTAAAATCATGGTTATATTACTTCAATGATCACATTTGAAATGGAAGGTCAAGAATAGTGCATTGCAATGTGGGATCCAGTATTCCTCATAGTGTGTTCGAAAGCAAACAAGATGAATAAAAATAACAGCAAAACCATTTTAACTCACCTGGAGCTTACATAGAAACCAACACTGACGGCATTACGGGTATTGACGCACATATAAAAACTTTGAGTAAACTAAAAGGCCATTGCAGTTTTACCATTTCACAAGGTATTATTCAGAAAAAAAAGTTGTGAAAGTAAGCTTTTTGTAAAACGCACCCTGCCGGTGTACAGAGATTTCATGTTCACACAAAAATACTGGTCTGATAAGCTTCAGAGTTCCTTCAGAGTTCTTTACACCATATAAGCAAATCCTCATCAGCTGGTTAACATGACTCCAACAAGAACTGAATACAAATAAAGTAGAATTCAATAAGAATCAAAATATTACATGCATTGCCACACTTACCCTGTGTTTCAATCAGCTCCCTAGCTCCATATGTCGTGAATCAGTGCATCGTAAACTAGGTCGGCACAATTAACTTAAAATAATTATCAAGATTACAATTGCAGCTTTCGCTATTATATAATCATGTACAGTGTCAATTACAGCATTCCATATAGGTGTACTCCCACTGCAACAACATTTTATATTTACAACATATTTTTGGGGCCATTGTGTGCATGAATGCAAAGGCAAATCTGACGTGTTTAAATGAGTCTAAAGGCATATCAGTAATGCTCACCATCTAAATTATACTGTGTACAGTAAAAATTTGAATAATTTGTTTTTTTTTTCATGCAATAAAATATAAAGCAATTCAGGAACAGTTCTGAAGTAGTTTTGATGCATAGCCTACTGTGGCAGGGCGGAGGGTGGGGGCGGGTCGTGATTCTACACACCCGGTCCCTTATCAGGCTAATCAAGCCTCCGAGAGGGATAAAGGCTGACTGCGGAGGATGGTGCGGGAGAGAGAGATTGTTTACGGACATGTCCGTCATATGTGTGTGTGTGTGTGTGTGTGTGTGTGTGTGTGTGTGTGTTTGTCTTTAAAATATTATTTACATTGTCAAGCTCGTTCTTGCCTCCTCCTTTCCATTGAACTGCGTTAAACCTACATAAAATATATGGCATGCAACTGACCCATACAAAACAAGTATTTCAATGTCAATTCTATCAATGGAAAATAATCGTGCAGCCCTATTATCAACACGAATTCAGGCACTGGCAAAGGTGTTCCTCCACTGAACATTGGGACACTTATGACTCAATCACCTGCGACACGATAACGAGCTTGCACATTTAACGCAGCTGTTATTAAACAGCACTACCGCTGAATAAATGACAGTGGTTGCGTCTCGTTTGGAAGGATGCGATCCACTGGGGGGCACACATCCACAGTGCCCCCCAGTGGACTTTGCAAAGTTGTAACTGCAAGATTTGGTGAGAGTTCAGTGGGCAATTACAGTGTAATTCAGAGTTGCTCACAGCAGGCAAAAGCAGAAAGGAAAATGTATTTACCATATTCAAGTATTAATAGTAGAGTAGCAGGTGCAGAACGATTACTCGCTTGTGCACATCCCTTTTGTATACGCTACGGCATATTTGACATAGTCGATCCTTGCCCGAAATGAGTCAGAGCTCTTGGCGGGCCCCCTAAGTCCTCAAACCCTTGCATGACTGGATGCAACTTTTTTGCGAAATGATATGGTTCCTTCATGGTAGTTCCGAGAAACGTCCACTGTGTGGTGCTAAAAGCAAGATAGCTTTTCTCACAAACAGATGAGGTTTTTAAGGTTAATGCTCTAGCTAGTTTTAACTCAACAAAAGCTACCTTCCAACCCTAAGCCTTAAACCTGATAGTGTCATTAAAAGAAAATGTAAGATGAAATGTAAGTGTTTATGAACTGATAATCTTTCATTTAATGTTGTGCGAAAGGGAATAAAAATAGATGTTGTAGTGCCTCAAGTGTTAATTTAAAAGTGTTGCAATTCATACAACTGAAAATAATTTAGCAAAAATGTAGGTGTAGTAATGTGATTTTAAGGGCAGGTTAGCCGTTATAATTAGTTACTTCAAACAGTATAAAAAATGTTTGGTAATCAAAATGAGCTGTGCTACAACAGAAGATTTTATTAGAAGAAATACAAACTTGCTCTATTCATTAGGTTATTCTGTAGCATCCATGAATGTGACACTTCTCACTTGCATAACCACACATCTCTGAATGGGGGGAAAAGACCAACTGATTGACCTATATTTAGTCAACTGTAAAATTGTTCCATGCTAAAAATAATTTTCATATTTTTAAACGTCTATGGCCCCCTGACTCTTGTTTTCCACATAACTGCAGATGTTACCACAATAGAGCTAGCAGCAGACTAGCCACGTAGCCAATGACTACAGTTTGACCTCTTATACTGACCATGATTGTGATTGTAATGTAACCACCATATCTGGACAGAGACCAGAGATCAGTTCAGCTCAATAGTTGCATAAGATTCAGAAGACTTATTATACATCCATGATTCAACCCATGCAACAGACTTGAAGCCAGTTTCACTTGAATTCAGTCAGTCCAGATGATAATATGAAAAGAAGTCATTACTTTTTCTTGAAATTAATCCCAAATTTAACCTCGCTTATCACAGAGCGAATTATAAACAAATTTCCAATACAGTTTTTGAAAACCGAATACGAGTACATATACTTCCTTGTCGGAACTCACCGATATGATATGTTACATGTTGCAATTTTAAAATACAATACTGTAAGATTGATGATTTGAAGACAGCGTGTTTATTATTTTTCAGAAACTGTTACACAAAATCATTAAAAAGTCATTTTCAGCTGTCACAAAATTGTAAAAATCATAAAGTTCAAAGATAATTTTTTTTAAAAACATAAATCACTATAAACAAAACCAAGAGGGTTGACCTGCTGACTTTGTTGGTTTCAGCAAATGTAACTAAAAAGATAAAAAAAAAAATGGGATCATGTATAATAATAACTTCTGTACATTAATATTGACCCACTAATAGTATGACAAAATTAAACTGTAAATTGTACACAGAAATCGAGCAAAACAAGCATATAAGAAATGTGCCATTATATTCACTAAAGCAGTCACTTACACTGTTTGAGCCCATTAGTTCAGCACAAGCTCACTGACGATTCGCACACAGAGTTCTGCACTACACCGCACAATAAAATAATTATTTCCATTGCATCTATGCTTTGCTTATTGTAATGAGAGCATTTTAGTTTCGTCGTGTTGCTTGTTTGCTGAGTATTCTCCGTCTACATTGCAAGCGAACATGCGTGACAAGTAACAAATCTAAAATAATTCCAAATTACCCACTATGCTTTTCACTTTTTTCTCAAGCTTCTTTTAAAGTATTAAGTTGCATTTCTTTAGCACGCATTTTCATTTGCCACTGCAAACAGAGGTGAAACAAATAGATTCATAGTTCAATAGACCTAGATTCATTGAATATATATCTTATGATACAACCTTAAAGTGAGTAGGATTAGTATGTGATGATGGTCTTCTAATGGGTTACCTTTTCCCAAGGTAAGGACTAAGGAGTGCACTACAAGTAAACACAGCTCAAGCACAGAACTTATGACGCAGACAGGAGGTCTCAAGAATGGAACGCCCAGGGCGCATGTTGCACTTTGACTAATGTGAGTCCAATAACATGGGATAGACAGCTCTAGAATCATTGGGGCTTGCCATAGCAATTCACAGAGTAGCATCTGAACATACAAATGGGGCTGTTGTATTTAAAAAAAAAATATTGTCAAACGTCTCACATTGTCAAAAATGAAAAAAAATCAAACATTTCTCAGAAAAACAAAATGTAATAACCAATATGTAAAGGCTATCTATCAATAATAATTATTTTGTAAATCTTAGGGGCAGGTGCACTCATGAACTGAAGCATCTCTCCATGTTAACATGCACAGGCCTATGAAATCACATACATTTTTATTATTCTGTGTTTTTCCATTAAACGTTTTTCTGAATTCCATATTTAATCAAAAGGGTGTATAAATAAATTAACTTGAATCAAAATGAAAGTAGAACAATTAATTTTCAAAATAGCATTGCATTATTTTTATTGTATGAAGTACTTTATAAAGATCCTCACAGCACAATTCAAAACACATTGCAATTACTTTTGTCAAATAAAGTGCTGCACAAAAGAGCATCACAGACGTGAGATATTGCTTAAAAATAATACAATAATTATTGATCTATTATAATTTGTATTATTACAATGAATAATGCATAACTATGTAGTAGTGATATGTATATTTCTGATGTATTATTTTAATTTAAGTGGAGCTTATATTTTGGCAGAAAACTGAGAGAAGCCCTTTCAGTTTGTAAAGTGTGTTTTTGACGACAGCGTCACATCTTCGGAAAAGCAGGACTACATAACCCAATGTGACTGTTAAATCGGCAAAAGCTGCAATTTAATCAAATAAACTTGTAGTCTGTATGTGCAGTGCGCTGTAGAGTGAATAAGGTCTGCTATCGGTCATCTACTACACAGAGCGCACGTGATGCTCATGATGAGGTGTTACAGTATCAGTGTATGAGCTGGCTTCTATGCACTGTCATCTTTCAAACCCACTCTCTCAATTGCATTCCAGTTATCTATTACCCTACAGCGCCTCCTGCTACACTTTACAATAAATATACACATTTATAAATCTCTCTTTCTCTCTCTGTGATGTTTCTCCCTCTGGCTTACCAAACCCACAGAATAGGCTTATATTGCTGACTTGATAAACAATTAACCACACGTTTTGTCCTCTTCAGCCCACACAATGGAGTCTGAAGATGAAAACAAGGCTCAAATATTCCTGCTGAAAAGAATAAGTCTACTCTTCCTCTGACTGTCCATCAAGCCTCTTCCCATTCCATTCACATTCCACTTGAGCACAGAGGCTGCCAGATCTGATTTTCCACCAAGCAGGAATAGAAAGTGCCTCGATATTTGTGGGGAAAATAGCATACCAATCATGTGATGCTGACAACTGGGCTAAAGAAACATGTCACATCATCCATAAATTCTTTGAAATATTGGAGAAACAAGCGCAGATATTGCTGATGTGTGTTGAAGAATCCTTAAACAAATC
This sequence comes from Xyrauchen texanus, assembly GCF_025860055.1. Classification (NCBI taxonomy): domain Eukaryota; kingdom Metazoa; phylum Chordata; class Actinopteri; order Cypriniformes; family Catostomidae; genus Xyrauchen; species Xyrauchen texanus. Next base: position 21,648,180 of record NC_068315.1, read on the forward strand.
GCCAATGAATTGATAAGTAAAGAAAATAAATTAAAGCATAAAACACTAACCTTCTGAAAAGTTTGAGGTAAAATTCACAGACGATAACATCTAAACTCTGAAAATCAGGCTTATATGTTTTATCGTTACTGGATTTTTTTCCCTACTCTTTTGTGTCCCTTGGAATGTTTTGTCTGAGACAACTATCTTATATTGGTGATCGTGACTTTGCAAAGTAGTATGTTTTCCTGGATCAACATATTTTTGTTGTTCCTGGAACAACGTTCTTGTCAAACAAACATAGTACTAATCCTGCCCTTAACCCTTTTCCTACCCCTAGAATCTATTTGGTTGATAGGAATATTGTTCCAGAACAAACAAGTATGTTTATCCAGTAACATGTCCTACTTCACAATATCACTGTAGGAATCTTACAGTTTCTTATTATGAATCTCATACATGTTTTAGGACTCCATTTTGGGATTCATATAGGGCTGCACAATTATCCCTGACATTCACTGTGAACACATCACTGCAAGGACAAAGTGGGAAAGGCGGTATCGTACCCGTGTCCTCTGCACCCATGCCACTACAGTGACACTAGAAACACAGTTTGTCTTCCACTATTGGAGTGCAAATAGCCATGCATAATTATTTTTATTCATTATTTTATTATATTTAATTTAGCAATGCATTATATTATAGTAACTAAATATTTGATATAGATTTATTATATGTATGTTCCTTCCTTTTCATTTTGTTGGATGTTGGTAATATTAGTTTCACTTTCACTTGTTTCCGCGGGGAGTGTAATAAGGGCGACACACTCTCTCGTGAAGTATACAAATGACAGGAGAAGAGGACTGTACAGGTGTTACTGTTAATGCTGTTTGCTTAGCAATCATTTAATGAAGATGTTTGAATTATACACCATCTTGTATTCTGCAATATTATTATGATACCTGTGCCTTGCGGAGACTGAGATGCTGCTACCGCAGATAATAATAAAAAACGCTTCCAGTTTAGTGTAAATAAAGCGTTTAGCGCACGTAAGCAAACGGAACCGAACTCAGAGCACTTCTGTTACTGTAAGCATGAGAGGGAGTTGTGGAGCACAGAACCGCTCTGAAAACACCGTAACAACGCGCTAATTTAATATAGACTGGACTGAGCAGCGCAAATAAACTTTGAAGAGAGTAGACCATTTATTTATGTAATTAAATCGCAGCCTTTGCAATTTAATTTCGCAAAAGGTCATATCGTGTTTTCTATTTCATTTCGATTAATTGTGCAGCCCTACATAGTAGCTTAATAAAAAGCATTATTTAAAATATTAATGATTTAAAATATCCTTCAAATGTTTTTACTAATACATTGAGTGAGAAGCTACTTCACTGACTTACTTTTCAAACCCCAGTTGAACATTACATAATACTAAATTATTTCTGTGGGACACGTCAGGTTTTATTATAATAATATAATGCTGAATTACCATTATTATTCTGATTATTAGATTTGCGTTATACAAAAGTAAAATATTTATGTCCTGTTTACACCTCCACATGGGGCTTTTATTTTGACACCAAAGTGCTGTTGTATTCACTTAAACTTCACAAGGAGCTTTTAATTTGACAAAAAAGGCAATGCGTATTTGACAGTTTACAATGTTCTGCATTTCCTAAAATGCTGTAATCGTCTCTTTTTCTGTTATGTGATGCCGTGTTTGTAAATTTGTATATCTTGTTGTGGTTACTAATGTTTGGAATTGTGTGAATGCTTGAACCTGCATTACTTTGATTTCTCAATAGCCCGCTTTCCACTTGTATTTACACATCTAGAGCGATGTTGTTGATTGTTTGAGCATGTGACTGCGCGTTTCTCCTTGTTTTCTTGTGTTATGCGCAGCATATTTCCCGCGCGCACAAACACGGCCACAGACAATGAATTGTTCGTTTAGCGTAAATATCTAAATATGGTTTAAATATGGACCGCTGGCTGAAGCGAAAGACAAGTTCGGATGATGCAGATCACAATCCAAAAAAAAAGTCTCCGACAACGAAAAGCCGACAAGCAGCCAAACTGAAGATCCACAAAAAAATCTCACAGAGGTAAAGCAGTCAAAGGATAAATTAAAGTGACTGAAATTGAACTGAAATGCATTAAAAAGACTCTGAAACTGATAGACATAAATACATATAGTTTAAACTGAGTTCTTAATATAAATTTGAAGGAGAGCATGGCGTATTTTGTATGAAGTTTAAAAAAAAAAAAGCAAAGAATTGAACTGAACTGAAACACATGAACGACACTGAAATAGAGAGACATTAATATATAGCCTAGGCCTAGTTTAAACTGAGGTCTTAATGTCAATTTGAAGAAGAGCATGGTATATTTTGTATAAAGTTTTTTTGTTGTTGTTGTTATTAACTGTTTTGAGAACTGGAAATGCACAATTCATGCATACAAATCTGTATATATTAATAAATGAAGATGATGAAATTAGCAATGCATCAAAAGTTACCCCCATAATCTTTAGATCCCCCCCATGTGACCCATGTAAGGGGGGAATTCCCCCCCAGTTTAAAAAACGAAATTCAGGCCCTGCACAAGCCCAATGTGATCACGTGTTTTCGACCACCTCTGAACGTGGTTGAAGTGGACAAATCTTAAAATGTTTTGGACTCCATTTTCACTCATTGTCTTGGTGTTGTCTTGTTTCAAACAGATAATTTAAAATGCATCTTAATACCTGGTGTAAACGGGGCCTAATGCCAAGCACACACTACCTGACTCTAGCTCATCTCCTTTGATGTTTTGAGAAGGAGAGTGGTCTGCAATTGTAAGTCTCAGATTGCAAAACAGATGGTCATATAATGTGTACACCCCTGCAACTCGCTCCAACTAGTCACAAATGCTACAACGGATTTCAAACCTGTGGTCAATTGTGCGCACTGTCCCAACAACTGAGAGACTGGCAATGAGCAACAGCTAATGAATTTTAGACAAGGCATTAGACAAGAATGGAAGGCAGGAGCCAAAATAATCATTAGAAAATTACATTCAAATACATCACCAGTCACCCGAAACACTGTCACAACATTATTTTCAGTGGTTTTTCCTTTTTTCCCCCAATCTGTGCAAATTAGTGCAATAAGGCGTGGGGCCCATCTTTCACATTGTTTGTTGACGTTACCATGAATGAGCTTTCCTGTTGCTATGTGCGTGAGTTTGTGAATGTATTTCAGAATCGTAGCTTTAGATAGGGATGAACGATTGTGTTGTTGATATACCCAGTCTGCGATCATTTGTGTAGTGTGTGTACCAACAGACTGAAAACAAAAGACTGTTAGTCGTTAAGTATGCACTTGACTTAAGGGAACAGAACTTTGTTTACTGCACCTAAGGCTTCATGTCTCCCCTCCTTCCTCCTACATAAACTCTCCTTTATTAATGACCTTCTAATATACTGCATTTCACCCCCCCATTAAACATCAAACCATGTTTGCTCGGTTGTACCGGTAATTCTCAATTTGCTATTTTATGTACTGTTTTTTTTTCTTGATTTTTCCTTTCTGTATTTCTTTATATCACACACATATTGTACTAGTCCCCAGCTAGGCTAAGAATGTTCCCTTTCTGTTCATAAAAAGAAAATGGACTCTTTCTCCTTCTTACCTCCCTTTGAGTGCAGCTGGTCTCCTGTGATTCACTGTCAGTCTTCAAACAAGGCCTCTTGAAGCCATCTCACCTCTGAGAAAGGGGTGAAGCTGTTCTGTCTGACCTTTTAGCCCCAACCTACCCAAGCCCCCACCCTCTCATTAAACAGGAGCGGGTCCCACTCCACTCCAGCAGGGTACAGACAGTGGCTCATTGTCAATACTGCATTTCAAAGGCAACATCAAGCCTGTCTTGTACCTCCCACACTCAGATATGAGCAAGGCCCATTCAGAGGCCAACTATTTCTCTCTTTTTACCCTCAATCTGTTTGTTCTTTTCATATATTTAACTAAATTGGGACTCTGAAAAGTGTCACTCAAGAACCAGCTCAACTGGCTCCAATCTGTATCCCGGCCCCACCTTACTCTTGTGCAAAAGGGTCAAAGGTTAAGCATGATCCAAACTCCATTATTACAATAATGAGCTAAGAAGTGTTTTTGTCTTAAGTGAGAGGACAAGGGATGAGGATTGATGCAGACCACAAAAACAAGTGGATCACTTAAGAAAGAGAAAGACCTTGCTTCAATGCTCTATTGGATTTACTTGTCACTCTGAGAAGGTCAATGCTGAAGTCTGACAGCAAGTTAATGGCCAGTCTTGAATCCCTGAGGGAGAGCAGAGTTCTGGGAGGCCCGCAGGCATTTGCCCATGTGGAAATGGCACCAATCTCTGCCTCTTCAAGATCTTACTGGATTATCTTAATTGGACCAAGAGCTTCTCTTGTCAAGCCTGTAGAACTGTCCTTTGCTTCTGATGCACAAGGGGAATGCTCAATTCCTCAATACACAAAGTCAGCAAGTTGGTGCAAGGGCCAAGTTAATTATTGAGGACAGTCTATTAAATATACAGAGATAACTGGTAACCCAAGGCCCCAATGGTATGGGAAAACTGAGGATTATGGGCTGAACGTTTTCAGTTTCTCAGCCTTGGTGAATTGTATCTCAATCCATTCCTTATCACTTAAGAGACTAATTAGACTATGTCACGGTTTGAAACATGACAGAAGTGCTGAGGAGGGTATAATGTGTTTAAACCTGATGCCACCTTTCTTTCTTCTTGTAATTGTTACCACCGTGTGTATGTCTACTAAAAGCCTGGCAATCAATCAAGTGTAGACTTTTCACAAATAGACAGAGACCAGTTTATGGTATTCGATTCAACTCTTAAGTTTGTGGTGTACACAACTTTAGATCTGGATATCTTGTCCAGCTCTCAATTAGATATATGTCGCAACAACTTCCACCAGCTTCTCATAACAGTACACAGTAAAAGTCATTACTTAAAAGTATTACCTTTCCAACAAAAAACAACCTGGCTGTATAGAATCACGTTACTATACCTACATTTTAGCAAATTTTTTAAGAGGCTTGTTTTAAAGTTTACAGCAGTATCCTGGTGAAATGAACCCTAGAGACACTACAACATTGACATTTATTCCCTTTCTCACAAATCACAAGTAAAAGGTCAATTCATAAACACTTATGTTTTGCCTTTCATCACACAATGCTATCTTATGACATAAATATTTTTTACTATAGAGCATGACTTGTAAGGCGATAAATAAACATGTGCATTACATAACCAAAAACATTTACAAGCTTGTCCGAATCTGATCAAATTGCACGGTAGCTCAAGTGATAGAGCATTGCACTTGCGATGCAAAGGACAGAGGTACAATTCCTGAAGAACACATGAGTGGACATATGAGTCCAAATTACCTTAGAAGCACCACAAAATAGCATCAACAATTGTGTTTTTATGTCACATTTGCTTTTTATGACACTGATTATGTTAAGGTTTAAGGTTTTGTTGATTTAAAATTCGAGCATCTCTATCTGTTTGGGAGAAAATTTAAATTGCCTTTGGCACCACAGAGTGGACATTTCATATTGGAACTGACGCAATATGCGTAAGGAACCACATAATATAATTTTGCACAAATGTCGCCACAGTCATGAATGTTCATAAGATCAGGCTGACAAAAACAGAATGCCTAAGATAATTTCTAGGAGCACATCGCTTGGTGCTTGTATGGTTTCCAGTTGTTTTTGTCCGTTAGGTGGCAGTAGGTGGCTTTGAGCTGAATACTGGTCCTATGGTATGCATCAAATTACCGCTTAACTTACTGAATTACTCAATGAATGGAAACCCCACTGCAAACACAGCAAAATGAAACTACCTTTTTCCTTGGAACAGGAATATTGACAGATGCATTTAGAGCTCTAATGCCAAGCCATTGATTTCCAGTATTCGATTATTAAGTGGGGCTGCATCGGCAGGCCTAAGCATGATGAAACTATATTGTGACAGTGATGTAAGTCACACAAGAGTACTGTTTGTGCCATCGTGGTTAAATACACTAGTATCTGTTGTTTATGGAAATTTGTTTCATTATTTTGCTTGAACAATAGCCTTTAATATAAAACGAGCCCACTTTGGACTTTTGGATTTCCAAATTCATAGCTTAATTACTAAGCTAGCCTATAGCCTACTTTGCTATAGTATAGACTGACACTTACCATACTTTCCTGTCAAACAAAAGCAATACTACTCCCATTTTATGTTTTTTAGACAGTGATGCAAGACTGATTAAGAAGCCTTATTCTGAGCTTTATGAGTACCGCCTCAGTGACCTACTGTTAGCAACTTAACAAATATCAGTCATATCCAAAACCGAATAAAGCAGGTGTCTGAGTCTGTTGTACTCTAACTGCTCTGCGAATACAGCTGTGATTCTAATACAGCTTTCCCAACACTCTGAGGAAATTCTACAAGGGCCACAGCACTTGTCCTATATGCCGTAAAACTAATATTTACGTGGCTCAGTAAAACAGTGGGTCATTATAGGTGGACTGAAGAAAAATCAACAGTATAAAGGAAAAGAGCTAATTACATATTTATTTATTTATATATTTTTCTGTTATCTGTAAATGCTACGCCACTAGCATCACCAAGCAGAATTGCACAAATAATTGATGTTTTCAAACAGGCTTCCTGAACATTCTCCCTGGCTAAACTTGGAATTAATAGTACCATAGTATGCTATTGCTATTTATTGTGAGGCATAAATATCAAAGTACAGTATGTGAATCTGAATTTAGCCTCTATCTTCCATTGTGGTTACATAAAGGCACTTGTACTGGAGGTAAATAGAGCAAGTCAAAAAAAAATTAAATGCACAATGTTTTAAAGTATAGTCAGATGCCAAATCGCTACGGCATGTAACCTTGTAATCTGGTATATACACCATAATGCTTGTTAATTCCTTATGTTATCACACTGAAATCATGTTAACATATTTAGGCCTACATCTTATATAGTATATAGTGTATATAATTTTGAAATAGGGATGCACCGATCCAATACCTGGATCGATAATGGCTCCAATACTGAAGCTTTTAGAAGGATCGGGTATTGGTCCGACGAACCCGATCCAAATCCGATACTGTGTATTAGTCATGTTCATTACTGTCAAGCTCCAAAAATGACATAAAAGAACCATAAAAACACCATTAAAGCAGTTCATATGACTCGTGCATTTCATTCAAAGCCACTTGAAGACGTGCGATAGCTTTGTGGATCACAAAAGGCTGTGTTTAATAAATAAATATATAGTATGAAAAAGAGCCAGTTAGTGAATGGTGCTGCTCTGTTGACACAAACTCACGCACAGGCTGATGATGCGCTCGCGGCTATTTTTAGCCTTCACAGCTGTGCGCAATATTTGAGGGCTACTCAAGAACAGCGTCTCTCAGATGTAGATGCTCAATAGTTCGGTTCACTTATAATATGCATTTAGAACAGCATCGGAGGTGCATTTGACCAGAATTTGAATAAGAAGCTAATTAAGCTACTGTGAACTTGTCTACAAACAGACACATACAGGACTTCCTGGAGAGTTTAGAATGTCAAAATAAAAGTGTGAGGGTTTAAAAAGTGCATGATTTAAATATATTACTGTTGTATTTCAAATTAAAAGTCAATAATAATGTATTATTACTATTATTATTATTATTATTATTATTATTGACTTTTAATTTGAAATACAACAGTAATGTATTTAAATCATGCACTTCATAAACCATCACGCAAATACTACTACTAATAATAATACATTATTATTAATATTATTATTATTATTGTCATCATTAATATTTGTTTACAATTTACAACAATATTTATGTTGAATGGGTTCCAAAAAAATGTGTGAATGAAAAGTGGACTGATGTCTTAAAACTAAATTGAACAAAAATGTATCTGAATCTTTTAAAGTCCAGATGCAAGTTGAAAAATTTTTGGAAGAAAAAATAAATTATCATTATACAGTAAACTAGTTAATAATAAGAGTTTCTTAATAAGCTATACATTTATATTGAAATAATGTGTAGTTAGAGGTTTGTGTTTCTTTACATATTAAAGAGTACTCCCAATTAGTTCCAAACAAAAATGTAAAGATATTCTATACTGATAATGCAAAAAACAACACTGGTATCGGCCGATACTGAGATTTCTGATATCCGAATCAGAAGAGAAAAAGTGGTATCGCATCCCTATTTGGAAACTTTGCTTATTTTAACATTCATGTACTTGCCCCATTCACCTCTATTGCCTCTAAGTGCCATTCTGAAACGGCACTATTTTATTATATATTTTTATATAGCAAAATATATAGCAAATCATTTGAGGGATGATTTGCTATTTTTTTTTTTGTATGTGTGTTTATCAACATTAGGTCATGTATGCTGGAACATTTATGCTGGTATTCAACAAAATATTTAAACGACAATTAAACTCTTTTTAATTATAACATACAAGTTACTACATAACTTTGTTCAACTGTTGACAATTAAAACATTTCATAATCAATCAATTCCTCCCTGATATCACCAACATTCCACCTTTTCCCTTTAGGTCCAATGCAAGGCCACATCATTGGCCACATCATTAGACACATCATTTTTGATCCTAGGTCTCTGGGAGACCATAGCCCTGTAATAATACATGGTGATATTATTGAACAGGTTTCTTCATATAAATACTTAGGAGTTTATATGGACAATCTACTATGCTGGTCTTCTCACATCGACAATCTTTGTTCCAGACTGCAGCAGAGGCTATACTTCCTGCGAAGGTTAACAATGTTTGGAGTAAACCAGAGGATTTTTATATATAACATTATATATATAACATTATATATAACATATTTAGGCCTACATCTTATATAGTATATAGTGTATATAATTTTGAAATAGGGATGCACCGATCCAATACCTGGATCGATAATGGCTCCAATACTGAAGCTTTTAGAAGGATCGGGTATTGGTCCGACGAACCCGATCCAAATCCGATACTGTGTATTAGTCATGTTCATTACTGTCAAGCTCCAAAAATGACATAAAAGAACCATAAAAACACCATTAAAATGATATTATTGAACAGGTTTCTTCATATAAATACTTAGGAGTTTATATGGACAATCTACTATGCTGGTCTTCTCACATCGACAATCTTTGTTCCAGACTGCAGCAGAGGCTATACTTCCTGCGAAGGTTAACAATGTTTGGAGTAAACCAGAGGATTTTGTTTCTATTTTATCAGTCTGTTTTTGAAAACTTAATTAGATACTGTATTACTGCATGGTATGGAAATCTGACTGTTCAATCTAAATCAAAACTAGCACGACTGGTGCATTCAGCTCAAAAAATCATAGGGTGGGAGGAAAAACGAACCATACCAGAACTGTACGAGGCATCTATTTCAAGGCAAGCTAAAAGAATTGTCTCTGATGATACACATATTTTATACAAGTATTTTAAATTGCTACCATCAGGGAGAAGATTCAGGGTCTTGATGTGCAAGTCCAATCGTTATAAAAACTCTTTTGTTCCAACTGCGATCAAAATTTTAAATAGAGATTTTTTTTAATTGATGTAGTATGCTGCTGTTTTTTTTATTTATTTTTTATTATTTTTTTATTTTTTTTTAATTTATTTTTTTATATATAATTTATAGAAATGTGTTATTGCTTATTATTGTATGTTGTTGTATGCATTGTGTTGTGTGTGATTGATGTTGTGCACTGGCCGTGTCATGCGGTCCAAGACAAATTTCCCAGGAATGGGACAATAAAGTATAATAATAATAATAATAATATCATTAACCGCATCATAATGTGCTGCTTAGACAAAGTAAAGACAAAATAAGTGGGCTATAACCTCTGAGGGTGGGGGAGTTCCAGTGCTTAACTGAATAAGTTTTACAGCATGGGTATGCAGCTGGCATCATGGACCAGTGTGTGCTTCAGTGTTCTGTACAGTATGGAACAATGGGCACTGGCATACACCCCCCCCACCCCCCCACGTGGGGTCTTGAGTGACAGGCACAATGTCCCCTCTGTCTGTCTCTGGGGGCAGACATATGGAATTTACTCTAGTCAGGCACATGTTTTTCTTCCAGTTCAATTTTGTTATAATACTGTACAGTATATCTGTCTGTAAGTTAAAACGGTTAAACCTATAGCTTAACCTCTAGCACCTCACTGCAAAAAGCAATTTGCAAGCAACTGTGATGTTATTCATATCCTAGAATGTCAGCACACTTCTTTTACATCTCCATAAGTCTGTGTAGCCATTTAAGAGTCATATTGGATAAAACATATTGCCATATCTTTTCACAACCTAATTTCCTTTTAAATAAAAACTAAATAGGACCTGTGGAGATCTCATTCACCCTCTTCAAAGAAATGCATGTCATGGCACTGGGTTATTAAATTACCAGTGAAGTTGTAGTAAACAAGTATGCAAAGTAGTCACAGACACAGTCATCTTCAAAGATATTAAGAAGTGAAACTTACTCCAGTTTCTGCATTTGGAGGTATTCCAACAAGGCAAAAAGCAACTCCATTCATTGGGATATTTTGTTCAATCAATACAAATAAAAATAATAATAATAATAATAATATATAAAAGAAAACACTATAGAAAGTTTGGCATTGACTTGCGATTACAATCTCCAAGCAGAAGAAAAGCGCAAAGAATGAACTGAAGCTTAACACCGAAACACAATCCTTGTATGTGGTTCTCGGCGAGTGGAACTCAATGTAAATGTAAATTTCCCCAGAGCAGTTATTCATAACTGAACATTGCGTCCAGATTGACTCGCTCGACACAAACATCCCGCCCTCAGCGCGATGGGCGTGGCCTTCAGAAGGTACAACAACTCCTCTCAGCCAATGAGCATCTAATATTATTTATACCTTGGGCGGAGTCTAGAGATTCCCAAACCAAGTGCGGGTCTCAAACCCTCAAATAACGTTTTCATGACAGTGTGTGATTGGCGGGATAACGTCATAAAGTAAGTATTATAATTTTTTTTTAAATAACGTTTTTTTTGCGTAATCAAATTATTACAATAACAGGCAACATTGTGTAACTCCAAATATTCAAAAGGAAGAAAAAATAAAATGAAGCGAATTAAATAAATTAATAACATATTTACACGACGCCAAATACAGATTCATAGTGCTTATGACTATAATAGGCACACTTCTTCCAGTTTTCATGATTGTATTAATGAGACAAGTCTGTAACAGAAAGCTTTGTAAGATGGAAGATGTTTGGATATTCTACTTTTGTGAATGTAGGATTTACCAGACAAAATTATATAGTAAATAATAAATGGTCCATACTGTTGTCTTCATATGATAAGTATACAAATAATATATTTAACTGACAGCATAATATTTATAATCCACAGAAAAAGAAGTACAATCTTTCCAAAATTGCACCACGATTTTTGAATGTGAATGTGGTTTTCTATTCATTTTCGATTTCAAACTGTAAATAAAAACAGTAGAAGGGCATGTGCTTTAATGAAAGGTAAACTCTCTGTGGCCTTCTAATTAATCTGATTAATCTTGCTGTGTCATAATATCAATGAAATATTTCTAACTGTACTTAGAATAAATATATATAGCTATTTGGTTCATTGAATGAAGCTTTGTCTTTGTGTTTGTTTTTGAGTTGCCATAGTATGCAATATACTAGCATGTCTTAAGGTCAATATTAGGTTAAAAATAGCGAAAAAGAAACAGTTCTCTCTAGAAACTTGTCAGTAAATCATTGTTTTGAGGGATGAAAGCTATACAATGCTTGAAATTTCATACAAAAGTGTACACTACAGTCTTCAAAGACAAAGCACAACTGGATCTAACAAGAACAGAAAGAGATGTGGAAGGCCAGATGAACTAAACAAGAGGATAAGTACATCAGAGTCACTAGTTTGAGAAATAGATGCCTCACATGTCTTCAGCTGACAGCTTCATTTAATTCTACAAGCTCAACACCAGTTTCATGTACAACAGTAAAGAGAAGATTCAGGGGTGCAGGCCTTATGGGAAGAATTGCAAAGAAAAAGCCACTTTTGAAAAACAAAAACAAAAAGAAAAGGTTAGAGTGGGCAAAGAAACACAGACATTGGACAACAGATAATTGGAAAAGAGTGTTATGGATCTTAACCCCATTGAGCTTTTGTGGGATCAGTTAGACTGTAAGGTGTGTGAGAAGTGCCACATCTATGGCAAGTGCTACAGGAAGTGTGGGGTGAAATGTCACCTGAGAATCTGGATAAACTGACAGCTAGAATAACAAGGATCTGCAAATCTGTCATTGCTGCATGTGGAGGATGTTTTGATAAGAACTCTTTGAAGTGGTTTAAGTCTAATTGTAATAGTATTTTTTTCACGTTATTAATGTACTTCTGTCTATGCATTGTGATCCAATTTCTTTCCATAAGAGCAAAATCTGTACATTATTCCAAACGTTTGGCTGCCAGTGTATCTATAAGACAGACTCTGTTAAATGTTTTGGCCCTCTTCATACTATAGATGTAAATTAGTTTGTCTGCCTGGTTTGTCATTCTGTGTACAGCTGCATCATCATGTGCCATGAGTGTGTATGGAACTATTGTTAAATGAAGCTAGACCTTGTTTTGATGCTTATATTAAGCGACAAGCCCTAAGGCAATACAGACTCACATTACTCTCTCTCTCTTTTTTACTCTCACTCACTTATATATATTACATAACAAACACTGCAGGACAGCACAGAGGGAAATAAAAGAGGGGAAAACATTAATATTATGCATAAAGTGCTTAAAATTACATAAAGAAACCTCATACTGACATGTGGGGCCAATGATCAAATTTACAGACCCCCACAAAAGTTTGAAGCAATGTGTAGTTATTATAACTGTATCACTTACATAACATTAAACTTCAGCTTGTTCAAGTCTTGTTAATCTGGTTAAAAATGTAATGTTTTCAATCTGAGGAGTCAAAAGTGGAGGTGCAGAAATCGAAATGCTTTATATCTTTAAATTTGAATTTTTCCTAAAAACACAATAACACTAATGTCCTGTAAATAAACAAAATTTCTGTTGCCACATTTTATCTCCTGTTATATCAAAAAGAATTTATCACAATGCATAGCATCTGACTTAGTGATGAAAAACTGTTTGTCAGCATCAGTGTTGCAGTAACATCGTTTAACAGCAGAGGGCACTGAAACAAATACATTTCCCTTTCTCTATTATCAGCTTGTCAAAACAATATTTACAGCTTAAATATTCCAAACGTCATAAAATCATAATAAAAATAAGAGCAATCGTGTACAATTGTGCATCAGTTACTGTTCAGCAGTAATGATGATACATATAAATTTAACTGTTGTTTACATGCATTAGAAATTCTATTTGGTATCCTTTTATGCATTTTTTAAATTGACAATCCTGGTCCAGGTTGCTGGTCAATATGGTATTTCTGCCATGGTAAAGTACATAATATAGTAACAACCATGATGCAAAACAGGTACTGAGGTACTGTATCAAACAAGTAGTCCTGCCCCAAACTGACACCATTGGCTGAGTCTGACATTATGTCACACCCAGTGGAGCCTCTTAAACAGATTGCAATTCCATTTTGTGGTGCAGAAATGACACGCTCCACCTTTGATCAAAATGTGTCTCTAATATTATTGTTAAGTAGTAGCTATTTTATAAAACTAATAAGGCACTACTATAGTGTGAACATAGTCACAGCTGGCACTCCACTGTTTTGTACCTAACAACACCCTTTAGCCACATATGAAAAGGGCAAATTTCTTAGACATTGCAATCATAACATTAACATATGCACAAAAACCCCCAAGTATTTATGAACTGGTCTCCAAAAAGTTGCAAGCATTGTCCTAAGAATTAATAACATAGGAAGAGGGATGTGTTACAGTAATAAGTAATGTGTTAGAGGGCAGGTGAATAGAGATAAAGCAGATGGGGGTACAGTCGAGTGGGCAGTCCATTAGGATGCTGCATGCCACAGCATTGCTATTGCCATTTAATCTCAGAGAATGTATGAGATCACCTATATGCACAGCCCTTTTCAATGGAAAACCCAAACTTAAATGCAAATATCTTTTAATTCCATGAAGTCCCAATAATTTTACTGTCTGTACACAACATGATTTTTGAGGACATCTTGACCTATGATTAAATAAAACACAAGTTATTTCTTTTTCTGGATCAAACAGATATAAGAACTTTTCTATAAACAAAAATGTAATTGTCAGAAGCATGCTATCATTTAATGTGTTACAGGTCAAGCGAAGACAAACATCTGCCCTTTTCTGGCATGGACAGGACAGAAAAGTGGGTGTACATCTGTCGATCCCCAGCGTGCTAGAGTTCCCTAATTATATAATCCACTAATCCTTCCAGCATGCCAATGCAAGCCATACACACTATCACAGTCTAACCACATGAGGGCCCCAAAAGAAATATATAGGATTGGCATTTAACCAAATAAACATTAAACAAATGTACAGGATCTGTTTTGCTTTCTATTTTATTGTTGCAAAATTATTATTTTTCCTTTTGATGAGTAACATGTTGTGATGAGGAGGAGGGTGCACAGCCAACCCCCAATCAGGCTAATCAGCCGAGGAGAGGGATAAGGTCAAGCCGGATCCGGCAGTACGGGAGATAGAGCCATTCGCAGCTGCCATGTGTGAGTCTCTCTACCAAACTGCCATATCTGACTCGGCCTTATCCCTCTCCTTGGCTGATTAGCCTGATTTGGGGAGGCCCTGCCCTCCTCCTCATCACACATGTATTCATAAACACATAAATATATGCCACAAAGAATTCCTTTTTGAGCATCTATTTATATAGGGTAGACCGAGTTCAGTTGTACAGTTGTAACACTTTGAATATTTCCTTTCTCATGCGAGTTAGAACATATGTATGGATGAATGGACGGATGATGGACAGACAGACAGATAATTTCATGTGTTGGAAGCAGGAAAATGGGCATGTGTAAGAATCTGAGCAACTTTGACAAGGGCCAAATTGTGATGGCTGGGTCAGAGCATCTCCAAAGCATCAGATTTTGTGTTTCCGGTATGCAGTGGTTAGTACCTACCAAAAGTGGTCCAAGGAAGGACAGCCAGTGAACCGGCGACAGGGTCATGGACAACCAAGGCTCACTGATGCGCGTGGGGAGCAAAGGCTAGCCGTCTTGTCTGATCCCTCAGAAGAGCCACTGTAGCACAAATTGCTCAAAAAACGTAATGCTGGCCATGATAGAAAGGTGTCAGAACACACAGCGCATTGCAGCTTGCTGCGTATGGGGCTGTGTAGGCACAGACCAGTCAGAGTGCCCATGCTGACCCCTGCCCACCACCAAAAGTGCCAACAATGGGCACGTGAATGTCAGAACTGGACCATGGAGCAATGGTAGAAGGTGGCCTGGTCTGATTAATCATGTTTTCTTTTAGATCATGTGGACGGCCGGGTGTGTGTACATCGTTTACCTGGGGAAGAGATGGCAGCAGGATGCACCATGGGAAGAAGGCAGGCCGGCGGAGGTAGTGTGATGCTCTGGGCAATGTTCTGCTGGGAAACCTTGGGTCCTGGCAGTGGCCTCTTTCAGCAGGATAATGCATCCTGCCACACTGCAAAAATTGTTCAGGAATGGTTTGAGGAACATAACAAAGAGTTCAAGGTGTCAACTAGGCCTCCAAATTCCCCAGATCTCAATCCGATTGAGCATCTATGGAATGTGCTGGACCAACAAGTATGATCCATGCAGGCCCCACTTCACAACTTACAGGACTTCAATCGTCTTGGTACCAGATACCACAGGACACCTTCAGAGGTCTTGAGAAGTCCATGTCTGGACAAGTCAGAGCTGTTTTGGCAGCACGAGGGGGACCTGTATTAGGCAGGTAGTTTTAATGTTGTGGCTAATCAGTGTATATGTGCATGCCTGATGTATACTGGTGGACACTTGCAAGCACAGATATCGCCTACATCAACTCTCATTTCCACTTCAGAAAGAGCAGGGTGTGTGTGGTATTGTGGCCTAGTGGTGTTATTGTTTTTGGGACCTTTCTCAGAACGCTGAAGATACTTTTACTTTGGTTGCAGCACCGCATGATCATTACAATGATTATTATCATCACATTTACAATCAGTATGTAAATTAAGATCCAGCACAAACAGCCATACTTAAAGCCAGTCAAATGTGTACTGCTTGTGTTAAAACAAAAATACTATACAGTACCTTCACATTCACATTTATAGTTAAAGTTAGCGCAGCTAAATAATATTTACATTTACATTTATGCATTTGGCAGACGCTTTTATCCAAAGCGACTTACAGTGCACTTAATACAGGGACAATCCCCCCGGAACAACCTGGAGTTAAGTGCCTTGCTCAAGGACACAATGGTGGTGGCTGTAGAGTTAGAACCTGTGACCTTCTGATTAACAGCCCTGTGCTTTAGCCACTACGCCACCACCACTATTAATAATAATGTGAATATGAATATAGAATAACATACAGAAGAGTGGCACTGTATACACTCTGTTTTAGTTCATCCCCACAGACCACAGTTGTTACACAACAGACTTAATCCCGAGTATTTAAGCCTCCCACATCACTCACTACCCACGTTCCCTTGTTGCTGCCGCCCACCCTTTTCACCATACCATACTGCCCCACTACTAATACCTCTCATCACGCACGCACGCATGCACGCATGCATGCACCCAACTGTGACCTCCTACTCCACTGAGTCTAGCAAAGGGTAAAAATAAATACACAATATGGTTAGCTGAGCTGAGCGTGTTTACTTCCTGGAAATGCCTGCTTTGTTCTTGCAGAAGCCCTCCTCATGTGGTCGTCTGAGAGTAAACCCTCAC
The DNA here is from genome assembly GCF_025860055.1 of Xyrauchen texanus. Taxonomy (NCBI): domain Eukaryota; kingdom Metazoa; phylum Chordata; class Actinopteri; order Cypriniformes; family Catostomidae; genus Xyrauchen; species Xyrauchen texanus. The sequence goes on from NC_068315.1 coordinate 21,665,133, forward strand.
TTTACAGACTAAAACTCAAAATTGTTCCTTCTATTTTTCCTTAAATCTTAAGTATTTTTGATGATAAAATACGTTTACTTCTTATGCCAGCCTTTTTTGCTGAGACAACTATATAAGTAATTTCCCTGAAAAGTGTAAACATAAAGTGTGCTTGGTTTGTTTGAGCATCCCAAACAGCCAATCACAGCATCATTGGCTCAACCAGTGAAGTGAGTTTGGTTCGGGACTATCTTATTAGCTTTAAAGGAATATTCCAGGTTAGAAGTTCAGCTCAATCAACAGTATTTATGGCATAATGTTGATTACCATCCCTCATTTACTGTATTTTAAAATTGTGGTTACTGTGAGGCATATACAATGGAAGTGAATGGGGTCAGTCCATAAATGTTAAAATACACACTGTTTCAAAAGTATAGCCACAAAACGTAAACAGTATGTGTTAACATGATTTTAGTGTGCTAAAATCAATGTAAGGGTTGTTGTAATATTGGATATAACTTAACAATTTTAAGCTTTGTAAGAGATGTTACCCCTACGTATGCTAGTAAAACAGGCCTGGGCAAAGTTTTAAGTGCAATTTAATTTAATTAATTTTATGGATTAATTTCTAGTATGAATGGTGTTCTGCTAATAGAAACTTGAATTAAAAATAACATTAATGTTTATTTAATGTTTTGAATGCCTAATATACACAATAATTATACATGTTTTTTTGTTTGTTCTACAAGCTCTTAATTAAAACTTCTTTAAAATGAGTTTAAATGTACAGTACTTATTGTATGTTTTAATCCTGAAAAACTTCATTATTAGTCCAAAATATAGAGGAACCATGTTAACACATTTGCTTACAGTGTGGTTTATTTTACAACATTTGTAGAGAATGAAACAACCTGAAAACATTAGCCCACTTAAGAGATCAAATTAATCCAAAATTCATGTAAAAATGAACCAACATTTGGTTGAATAAACAACCCATTATTCTAGGTTAAATAAACAATCTAAATCACTGGGTTAGATTAGCCCAACATGTTCGCTGTCCCATATATAAACAGTGGTTGGGTTAAAATAGCCCAATTTGTGTTGTTTTTAACCCAGCATTTTTTAGAGTGTGGGTTTTCAGTGATCCTGTTTTTTGTTGAAACAAGAACTGAGGGTTACTCTCAGACATAAATTACTAAGAAAAAATCATGCCTTCTTCACTATCTGACAGCCACCATACGTCTCACGCAGTACGGTCCAGGCTTACACAGACTATTTATAACCTGGATAAACATTAATGAACGGCCATTGTGAATTCCACTCTGTATGAGTGTGGATGCCAGGCCACAATAATGTACCGATTACAATAAATTCACAATATAAAACAAAATATTGACCAACAACATCAAGTACGAGCACAAGAGAAGAATAAGTTAACACAATGTCCATCATGCCTCAAGGTGACATCAACTTCTCACAGCGCATGATGGTGTCATGTTGATGCGACCTCTTCTCATCAGGCTGGCATCATGAAACGGGGATTTGTTTTGCCTGGAGACATGCAACATGCCTCGTGTGAAGCATTTAGTAGAGCTATTAGCATCCTTACGAATGACAGGTTTGTATTGCTGGGGAGAGATTCCGAATGAGTTGCCATTCTATATTGATATACTATATATAGTGCCACAGAGGGAATGTCTATTTAGGAGACAGGGCCCAGAGATGATTATCAAGGCATAAAATTCCAGCTAATGTTACACACAGATGCCTATTAGTTATTCTCCTTTATGACTGAGAATAAAATACAAGAACCAGATTTTAGAGGATAATAGTGACAATGACAATGTGTAGCAAATAAGGGGAAGAGTGACATTTTTTTATGTTAAAATGTGCAGAGGCAACTATAAATATGCCATTCAAGAGTTTATCTCCCGTAGAGTGAAAACAACTTCTGGCTTAATCAATGGCATGAGTTTGGGGCAGCACTCTTTGTTTAGCTGAACAGTGTTTGGGAAGCCTTTTTCGAAGCAATGATTATTTTTATGATTTTGTTTGATGCTGCTAGTGGTTCATAAATTCTATGTTAGAGCTTTAAAGGAATAGTTCAAACACCTAAATGCTATTAGCACTAAAAGTTCTCCTGTGAACATTTTGGGTTGTTTCTCACCATAACCTATCATATTTCTTCAGAAGACTTGGAATACGACACATAAGTCACATGGACTACTTAATTTGTTTGAGTCCTTTTTAAAGCTTTAAAATGAGAAACCATCCACTGTCATTGTATAGAAAAGAGTTATTCATTAAAATCTAATTTTGTGTTCTGCATAATAAAGGAAGTCATATGCATTTGGAACTACATGAGGGTGAGTAAATTATGACTGACTTTCCATTTGTGGGTAAACTATTCCTTTAAGAGAGGTCTTAAGATATATTTATAAATACATTGGACTTTTATAAAACTAATGAACAGTAAAAAATACTATGACACACAACCAGATACAGGCACTAAGATATGTATCCAACAGTGGAAAAGGAACAAGTGAAAGCTCAGTGAATTCAGTGTAAAAACAGAGCTGAGCTTGTTAAATAAACCCTGCTATATTCTGTGCCACAAAATGACTAATGTTTATTTAAGCATAATGTTTCTATCAAAGTCATTCTGACAAAGGCAATTCTGTGTGGTAGAAATAAAGAGTATCCATTAGTCTCTATTTAGGTTTTAAATAGGACACAATTCAGTGCTCTATTTCCCTAACCCTCCCCCTGACACATTCTGCAGAAAAGAGATACACAAGATCTCAGGGTCTACAGTACACACTTTGGAATAAAACTACTATTGCTGCAGAATTTAAAGTACAGAGGAAATGTTTATTGCTCAGATGTTGCTCTTTCACATTAAAATGTGGTAACCTAAAAAATTTGCTTCTTGTGGTAACATCTAAATTAACTGGTTTCATTCAAGTCCAAAATATTATTAAACATTGATAGATAGATAGATAGATAGATAGATAGATAGATAGATAGATAGATAGATAGATAGATAGATAGATAGATAGATAGATAGATAGATAGATAGATAGACAGACAGACATAAAGATTGATAGACAGACAGATAGATAGATAGATAGACAGACAGACAGACATAAAGACAGACAGACAGATAGATAGATAGACAGACAGACATAAAGATAGATAGACAGACATAAAGATAGATAGACAGACATAAAGATAGATAGATAGATAGATAGATAGATAGATAGATAGATAGATAGATAGACAGACAGACATAAAGATAGATAGACAGGCAGATAGCTAGATAGATAGACGGACGGACGGACAGACAGACATAAACATAGATAGATCAACAGACAGACAGATAGATAGATAGACAGACAGACATAAAGATAGACAGACAGACATAAAGATAGATAGATCAACAGACATACAGACAGACAGACCAATTATACATGAGGTAACCTGCAATCTTAAGGTATCAATCGCAGGTTGGCACTTTTACAGTGTAGCTCAGGAGACTTAAATCCTTAGTATCTAATTTGTCTCAGATGTTTCTCCTAATGTTTTTTTTAGGATAAATACAAATTGAAGCAAATTAGATCATTGTTGACATACCTTAAAAGTATTGACATATAAAATTAAAGTGGATAGCATAGCTCAGATCATTTTTTTATATTAAATATTTATGTTCATATTGAAATCTCTGAATTTTGATTGCAGACTTTGGTATCTTAGAAAATGTGCGTACAGTTTTGTGACATGGTTGAGATCTCTTCTGAAATTCTAAAATAGACGGATGTGAGATTATTGGGGTCTTAAACAAAGCTGGAGAGTTAAACAAAAGTCCCCATTTGCTCTCCATTTAATCTAATTGGTGCACATGAGAAAAACACAAAGATAAGGCAGAGATTTGTGATTTTTCCTGCGGTACATCAGTATCTCATAAACAAGCATGGGAGAGAGAACAAATCTTGTATGGGAGTAGATCATTATAAAGACTTCAAGAACTTCTCAGGGCTTGTTTGCTGTTGTTGTTTGTTAGTCTGTCAGTCAGAAATGAGGAGCAGATTACAAGCATCAGAAGCACTGCTCATTTACAGAGTCTGTGGTGGCTGTATGTGTGTGTGTATGAGAGAGAGAAAGAGCAACTTAGTTACCATATAATAACTAGAACAGAACTGGAACATGGGGTCCGATTTTTAAAAGCGTCTTGTTATAAGTTTAGGAATGTTCAAAGAAAATTATGTTCAAATAGGTATGGGTTTGTAGAGGTAGTAGTATGAATATGAAAAATACAATTTTAAAATAGTGGATTTGCACAATGAACACATGGTTTTGTATTGGTAGCATGTCTAAATGTAAGAATTTAGATTTGTTTGTTTTTTGTTTTTTTTACATGCACAGACATTTTATATTGCACCACTTGTATACGGTATTGCACTATATTGTATTATGCTGTACCATGGCTTTGATAAACATGCTAAGTCATTTAGATGTTTTGTCTATGACAGTATGCTCTGTGCATCTGGTTGAAAAAACTAAATGAAGTAGCTTAAATGCAGCAAGCTACTCTTGGTGTGTAGCTTGTTGTGTATCTTGCTGCTTTCACTCAAGTGTAGCTTTTAGCTTAGCTTAATTCATTTTTCTGTTGAGATGCTGGTAGCTTAGCTCGCTATATTTTTTGAGTATTGTGCCCAACACAATTTTTACTCCACTGACATTTATGTTTAGGGTTGGGGTTTGGGATAGGGATTTGGATTAATATAATCTGCATTCCTGTTGATTATCTCATCATTTATAACAAAAAATACAACTCTCTTCTGGCACTACTTTGTGGACATTTCAGCTGGAAACTAGAGCCCACACATGCCCATATGTTCAACAACACTTCCAGCTTTGGCCACTGGGGGTAGTGGTACAAATTTCAGAATGCACAGACTAATTTCAGCAGCAAACCATTCAAACAACTGTCACCATATTCACTCACTATGGTGGAAGAGCAGAGTAATGTTTACATTTACTTTTATGCATTTTGAAGACAGTTTTAACCGAAGCAACTGACATTCAATGTGCACATTTTATCAGTATTCCTGTGTTTCCTGAGAACCAATAACCTTAGTGTTACTAGCACCACTGTAGTATATGTAATGTCACCAAAATCTGTTTAGCTGAGAAGTCTTTCAAGGACCTTGACGTTCATTTGTCTTTTCTGAAGAGTAAATCTGTAAAGAGTTTGGGAACTTTCATCTCCTTTTGCGAATAGTCTTTAGTTAGTCTTTAGAATAGTTTCCATTCATCCGCTGTTGCTCAGTAAGTATGGATTCTTATGCTAAATTTAAGTGGTTGACTCAACACAGTAATAATAATAATGAACTGAATATAATCTTATTAGATAAATAGTAATATTTTGGGACAACTATTTTCATATGTTATCTTGCCAAGTTCTCTTTCTTATTTCTCTTGATATTATAATTATTTTTACAGTGTGGGAAACAGAGAGAACATGAATGAAAGGAAAGTGCAGTGAGAGAAGGAACAGAGAAAGCCCTAATTGCTACAATGAAAGTACTGAGACACGGAATGAGTTGGACCGAACCCTGAGGGTGATGACAGAACTAAAGCTACAGTTGCGGACTCTCTCTCTCACACACAAACATCAACTGCTCATGTAATTGCCATGTCTCTTTTTTGGAGTCTAATGCTTCTGATATATCCTCAGATCTGTCTTTCTCCTTGTTCTTCTCCATTTCTTCCACGCCACTCTCAGCTTTAGTTTCTGTCCTGTTCTCTTATTGCCATTTCCCATTTCCTCAATTCCCTCTCAGCATATCTACAGCCCATAACAGTCTCATATCAAAGTAACTTATATTTACATGTACAATTTACACACCCATGCACTTTCCTGTCTTCCAAGTGTTTATGTTATCTGTAACATCTTAGTGTTATGGCCTCCACTCCCTCCAGTGTTGTCAAAGCCAGTTTGTGATGTGTGGAAAAAGCAGGTTTTATCGGGATCCCCGCTGACCTGACCTCAGTTTGGTTGTGTCAATCAAACCTTTCAGAGTCACCAAAATAGTCCTGTCCCTTTCACTTGAATGCACACCACTCATGATAAAACACTCTGGCCTGGAAAAAAGACTCACTCACATTTAAAGGGATAGCTTACCCAAACAAGAAAATTCTATCATAATTTACTCAATGTACTCAACAATGCTGACTCACATGTTTATTTATTTGACTTTCCTCCGTGGGACACAAAAAGAGATGTTAGATAGAATGTGCAGGCTGTTCTTTTCTCCAAACAATGAAAGTAATAAATGGGGACAGTGGTTGTCAAGATCCAAAAAAACACCAGAAAAGTAGTCAATATGACATATGCACTTTAATCCAAGTCTTCTGAAACCCCTTGTGTGAGGAACAGAGCGAAATATAGTTATTTACAGAAAATCTGGATTGACAGCCATGGTCACCATTCACGTTCATTGTATGAACAAGAGCAGCATGGACATTCTGCAAAATAACTTATTTTATGGTCACCAGAAAAAAGAAAATCATGATGACATACTGTAACTGCCATTTTTGGATGAACTATCCCTATAACACAAATCATGTGTTCCACTACCAGCCTTCTTCCCTCCAATTCAAACCACAAACTGAACTGTAAAACTGATGTGAAGACCAAGAAAAATAGCAAGTTCTACCCACAGAATTTGTACACTTCTCACCATATGCCAACAACAGGAACAGAGTCAATGAGCCAAGTTTCCCTAAGCATCCTTGACCCTCTTTTCTAATGATTGCTCCAGGTTTTTTCACAGAACATTTAAAGCAGCCAAGACATTTCCTGCCAACTATGACTGGACAAGGCTTTGTTTGTAAAGTTTTGTGTTACTGTACATTTTTACAAGCGACAAAGCTGGTGGAATCGTTCATCAATTTCATAACGCCTTTAACCAAAGTCACACTGCAACAAAGACATTTCTGCTTGGAAATCAAAAATGCCCTTGTCATTTTAATAAGAAACAATAACACACATATGGTATATAGGTCACCCTAAAAAGAAAGATAGAGGTAGAATGTTGGCCTCTTCAGCATTCACTTTCACTGAATCTTTTTTCAATACAATGAAAGTAAATGGCGATTGAAGCTTACATTTTTCCTAACATTGTATTCCACTGAAAAAAAGAAGGCTTGGATTGGAATAACACTAGGGTGAGTAAATGATGACATAATTTTAATTTTTGGGTGATCTATCCCTTTAACACCCTCACACATTCACAAAAACACACATCAATGCACAGCTTCTATCTGTTGCTATGTGCCAATCTCCTGAATAGATTTTCCATAAATTTCCATAAAATCCATAGACGATCTGGTATTTAAACAACCATGGCAACGTAATTGTGAATTCTTTGCCCATTTGATCACCTTTAACATTTTCTGCAACAATGCTCAACCAGCTTTCAAACACAGAGAAATAAAGGTAACACTTGACATTAATGTTCCTTTTGTTAAGGGTTTATTAATGGGTTCATTAAAGACTAATATGTCAGTGTAGTTACAGCAACATGCATAAAAAGTGCAACTTTTATCTAATACTTGCCAAATAGTGAGCATTTTAATTTCCATGTTATTATGGCTAAAAAAATACACTTGTATAAATACTATTAAAAAACAAAAATGTATAAAAAATTAACAAAATTCATGATGTATGTCTTAATGTAACAAATTGTAGTGAAATGCAATTGAAAAGGATGTCATTAAACTATGTCATTTTTCCACAGTCCGCTCTGTGTTTATATTAATTACTGTAATGTCCTGACTCACTTGTATTGTCACTTTCCTTATCATGTTGATGTCAAAAGAACAATTTTACCTTGTCGTTGTTACCTAAAGTTCTCTGCAAATCATGATTTTATGCTCACACACAGCATATAGAAAAGCCATGTTTCTAATGTTGAAAACCCCTTAATAACTGCTTCACTTTATCTGAGGTACATTTTCATAGGTTATGAATGTCGAATAAGTGTTATTAAGCATGTATAACATGAAAAGTCAAATGTCCTAAAAGTCACTGTTTTTATGCATGTTCTTATAATTTCATTTCAATGACTTCCAATGCATTTGTAAATTAATTATTAGTAATTAATGAACTTATTTATAATCCCATAACATTAATGTTACTGAAAAAAATAAACTAATTATACACAGAGAATAACTCCATTCCCACACCCCTCTCTCACACTGTTGCTCCTCTAAGCGCCTGCAGGGTTTGCCGGCATGACACAGAGGACTTTGAATATTAATGTTACACACTCTCAGCATGGTGTACCTGCTGTGATATTTGTTTAGACCTGTGAGTATGTGTGCATCTCACTCTCTATGAATAAAAAGAATTGTGTGATATGTGTTTGAGTGACCCACCCTCAGTCCCCACCTCACCTGAGCCATGTCTTCACCGAGCGCGCTCAAGACTCCTAGTTCTTGACATGGCACAGAATATCAGCTAATCTCTTCAGACACCGTTCACACACTCTCCAGGAAATCAGACACGAACACAAGCTGCTGTGCCTTAGAAAAACCATGATCCCTCATCCCCTGTGTCTCTCACACGCCTCTTCTCTCTCAGTGGCAGTGGAGTCACCGGTGTGCCGATGTCACCTCCTCAAAGTGCTGCCCTCCACTTATCTCCTCCCTCCTCGTTCACTGTCGCTCATTCACTCTGTCCAAAAGAGGTGTCTGCAATCCTCTCCTTTCTTTATAGGGTCACGGAGTGGCTGTGAATGCCTGCTCTTTCATGCACTTGTCCTGTTACCGTGCATTCACTCTGTAGGCTGTAAGCTGGGCTCATCTCTGTGCCTCCCTCCTCTGTGTCCCCTCCTCCCCCTTCCCCTTAACCACCCCTCCCCCTGCCTTCCTCCCTTCCTCTGCCTCTACACACACACACACACACACACACACAACACACACACACACACACACATACACACACATACACACACAGAGAGAACAAATTATAGGCTGTGAGCAGGGGATCAGAAAGATAGTAAGGAGGTCACATGACTACAGATAGTAGTGAGTGTTCTGGATCTTCCAGCAGCTGTCACACCCATTCCTCCATGGAGAGATTCGTCACCATTAACAACCACCAGTGTGATCCCACTAGTATTATCCAGCCATATGTCTCCTGCTCTAACCTTATTGGGCTGCCACCAGCCTATCCCCTCCTGCTGTCTGTGGAGCATGGGAAATGTAGGACTCCATGTTTCTAATAATGAATATTTTTTTGAAAATTCTGGCAAAATTGAAATTCTGCCATAATGTTGTTTTAAACCTGCAATGATTTTTTTTTGTTCCATGCAGCACAAAGGAGATGTTAGGCAGAATGTTAGTTTCAGTGACCATTTACTTTCATTGCATCTTTTTTCTATACAATGGAAGTAAACGGTGACTGAGTTTGTCATTTTGCATAACATTTCCTTTGGTGTTCCACAAAAGAAAGTAAGTTATAAAGGTTTTGGAGTAATTGATGACATCATTTTCATTTTTGAGTGAACTAACCCTTTAAACATTCATCCCTTAATAGAAACTGCTCACACACACACACACACAATGAACAGCCACAGGCCCTCAGGACATCATCCTGTGTTTCCCTCAAACTGTATTGCGGGAAACTCCCAACCCTCAACAACAGGAAGCTGGCTCCTAATGTGGTCCCGGTGCTTCCCACACCTCAGATTCCTATAAAATGCCTTAAGTTAATTCTTTGGAATTGCAATAGTGCTGTATTTCTCCTTTTTTTCTCTGGACATCCCAATCCCTTGTTTAGAAGGGGGGGAAAAAAATCAACAATGATATAAAATATCCTCCCTTTTACCTGAACAAGAGCACAATTTCTCTAGAGTATGATCCAATCATTTTTACAATCCTGATCCAAGCTTAGATTAAACAGCTAACTTTGATTGATGAGACTTTGCTAAAGTAGCAAGGCCATCAGCCTCTCGCTTTGAATGTAATCGCTCACATATTGTCTTGTAAGATGGCGATATCTGCTGGTTACAAGTGGAAGTGCATAAAGGGGCTTGAATTGTTGACAAACAGTTATAGAGAGGTCAGCCTTAAAACATGTTGCAGTTTGTTGATTGTTATTATTACAGTATGCAAAACCACTGTCTAATGTCTTAGTCGGTTAATTAAAAACATAGTATACTTTGTGTTATATATCTTCATTTAGGCTATCAGACTAGTTAAAAGGTTAGTTCACCAAAAATTGAAAATTCTCTCACCCTCATGCCATCCCAGATGCTTGACATTTTTCTTCCTCTGCTGTACACAAATTAACATTTTTAAAAGAATATCTCAGATATGTAGGTCCATACAGTGCAAGTGAATGGTAACCAAATCTTTGAAGCTCCACAAAGCACAAAAAGGCAGCATAATAGTAAACATCTCCAGTGGTGTTTTTTGAGGATTCTAATTTTTTCTTGCATATCGCCACTTTAATGCACTGGGGCCTGTGGCTACAGGGGTCCCCAACTACCAGGGAGGGGCCTAGTCACAGCATCCACCACCTTATTCTCCCTGTCAACATTCACAGGAGGACGCGTGTATGTAAACGCTTCCAGCAAGGGACTGTGCTATAAACTCGGAGATGGTGCGCGACAATGAAAGTTGTCCATGTAGCGCATGGTCGTAGAGTAACAAAGTTTCAAAATGCTATACATTTTCATGGAAAGATTTTCACAGAATTTTCATTTTTGGGTGAACTATCTCTTTAAAATATGTTTTCATCTGTTCCTTACCACAAGTCTTCCAGTTTCATAAACCAAAACCTGTTTAATTTTAGTTGCCTTTTCAACAACAAAATTTTTTTTTATTTGTTTACCTTTATTTGTGCTGTATATGCAGTGAAAAAACACTCCAAATTCATTCGCATCATGGCAGCTTTAAAACAGCAATAATAATAACATTCCACAACAAGGTCCTGGAGCAATGATGAAGGCTGTGTTTAACAAACTAGTGAGTTGCCTACCTAGACGGCATTTTAGGCCTTGTAAAGACCTTATTCATTCCTGCCTCTTCCCAAGTTTGTCATCAAACTTCCTTTTTGTATTGAAGATATTAAGGAGAGTCTATCAAAATGGATTACATGTGTGAGCACAGAAAGTATTTTTCTGCAAGATAGCAGAAAATGGGGAATTGGGCAGTGGGCGGGATCACAGGCCAAAATACAAACAGAAATTCTGGCCCAGAACGGACATTTCAAAGTAGAATATACTGGCTGTAGCATTGTTTTCAGAGAAGCCAGTATTTACATTTTAGCATGTTTCATAAATCTCTGATAACATATTATGTTGCAAACTGTTAATTACATTTTATGTTATTTACAATTATGGGTATTATGCAATTAATGTGGTTTACATTTTAAAATGTAAAAATGCAGAACGTTTTTTGTGAGGGTTAGGTTTAGGGGTTAACCTTTAGTCCGTACAGTACAAAAATCATTATGTCTATGGCGAGTCCTCATAATGATAGCCACACCAACGTGTTTTTGTGTGTGTGTGTGTGTGCTAACCCTAAATAATCTGGTTTCCATAACTATAACGCGGTGGGTGAATGACATAAGTGGACAAAGGTGTTGTACAGAGGTATTTTTAATGACTTTGTGTTGTCTCTTGGAGTTTAATGAGCACAGAGGCACATCATGTCCACAGCGTGAAGGTAGGTGCTTGTGTCTTTATGAATGAAGTACTCTTGTTTTAAAATCTCTCTGCACTGCTTCCAGTTGTTATGACACCCCGTGAACACTTTAAAATACTCATGATAGCTTTTGACAACTCTACAACCAGTAAATCCACTTCACTAGCTAATTACACTTTGACATCAACACCATATATCAACACTATATAGAACCGCTAGAACGGAAGTTCCAAGACAAGATTTTCAAGATGGCTGCGCGCTAGTTTCTCTGACGCATAAGGTGTCAGTGCTGGCGCGTGCAGTATTTTAGGTATAAGGGCATCATATTTGCATAGCCATAAATACCGAATGCGTCCTTGTGCTAAAATGCTAAACGCAGCGTCTCAAATGAGCAGATCGCATTTGTCTTTAGACGCGTTTTTAATATATTTTATATTATTATTACTAAACATGGCGTCTTAAACGCGGAGCTCCTGCGCAAGACGCAGAATAATCTACAGGATGCTAGAAACCGTCAAAAGCTAGCGTCCGTCTAGTGCACATTTACAAAAACAATTGAAAAACAGCGTGAACGGACGCAAAAACGCGCTTAATAGCGCAAACTGGGGCCATTCACATCAAACGCGTTTTTGAGTGTTTGGGCATCAACTGCCTCTGAAAGCGTCTATGATGCCCAAACTCTGTCTAGGTAGGCAGCTCGTTAGATTTTGAGACACCGCCTAACATCACTGCTCCAGGGTCTGGTTGTGGAATGTAATTATTACTAATGCCGCACGTGCCTCACTGATGTATCACGCATGTTTTCAACACCTCTGTCTCTCTCAGGCAAAGCATTATACTTTTCGAGTCCAGCCCTAAATTCTACTCAGTGTCTTCTGTTTCCTGTTTGCATATCTAGCCCTGCGGTCACTGTACACACTGGAGTAGATGTATCTGCGCGCTCTGGTGCAGGAGCGCAGTAGTTGAACGGCGCAAGCAATGGAAAGTGCAGACGAACCGTCGATTGTCACAGCGCAGCTCTTGCCGGTTCCACCGCGGAGCGACCACGTATCCTTCCTGGAGGGACACACGCTGTACGTCTGGGGTGGATGCCAGGTGAGAAACATTGAAAATAGATGCTGGATTTATTAAATTGTTGTCTGAATAGTCTTTTATGAAGTGCAAACTGAGTTTTGGGGGAGTAGTAAACATTTATCTTGTCTTTATTTAATTTGAAGACACAGTTTGTAAGAAAATGAACTGATGTTTTGATGTTCTGCAACGTTAATTATTTGCACTTTGTAGTGTGTGGATGGAAAAGAAACATTTCTGCCCAGTAATGAGATCTGGCTGTATGACATGGAGAGTGGAGTCTGGTAAGAAAAGAAGAAAGAGAGAAAATGTTCATGTTTTTTCTTTCAGCAGCTTGAGTATAATTTGGTTGACCCAGGTATGGCATTTCCTGAATAGCTGACATCCCTATATAGGTATCCCTTCTGCAAAATGCACTTTCATTAAATGCAGAGTTTTTCTGTTATGTGTATTCTACCTGCTGTACATTGCTCTTTTGACAGCAGTTATTCAGTTTAACAAGGAATCAGGTAGAGTTTCTCAGCTGTACCATTGTCAACCCAAAACAAGATATCTAAATAAGATTGTCTCTTAAGTTTTTATTTGTGTATGTGTGTGTGCGGCAGGTCTCGGAGGCATATGGGCGGAGAGGTTCCTCCTGATCTTTCAGAGACTTGTGGTGCATATCTCCACAGTGTGCTTTACATTTTTGGGGGATGTGACAGCAATGGCCACAGCAACCTTGTAAGCTGCCTTAGCAATGATAACATCACATAGCAGCATATCTAGATCAGCAAGTACATCGACATAGGCAGATTAACAAGTTTGTCCAGGACAACTCCAAGAGTTATTCATGATACATTTCTCTATTGAAAGAAATGCATTGGAGAATGTGACTTCTGCTGTACATACCCTTATTTTACAGTCAGAGAGCACTTTGAAAAATGACCTATGACCTAGAAAACAAACTGCAGCCTAACTATGGTTTGCTGATCTTAGCTGGTCAACAACCCTTGTAAGACTGGCTTTTCTGACAGTTTAGAGAGTTGTTTTTGCACTTTTCAGCTGGTAAGGATGGGAAACCAGCTGAACACCAGCTTGGCCTGACTGGAAGACCAGCTAAGACCAGCATGCATTCTTAGGCAGGTTTAAGCCAATGTTTTCCAAAGGGTGTGCTCATCTGAGAGATATTTTGCTTTGCAAATATATATATGAACCACAAATAGTATTTACTCTTAATACACTGTAGGAAGTTGGATATAGTGTTATTCATGGCTTTTTACTTTAGGCAAATATGGCTGAACAAAGCTTCTGTTAAAGGGAAACTTATTTTTGGAGAATGATTTCTTGCTTGTCTGCCACTGATATACAGAGAGAACAAAGACATGATGTGCCATTGCACACTTCCCTTCATACAAAACACTTATTCCAGCTATTCCAGCTTTTTAGATCCTCCAATGTCTCAAAATTTCAGGCACATCTGCCATGAATTAAAATGTGATCTGCCAAATATCCTGTAGAAAACTGAGAAACATGTGAAAAACAAGTTTTGGTTCAGTTTCTGGCAGCTAATAAAAATCTCACTGCTTCTGGCTAAGCCCTTTTTACTGGTGGTATGTTATGACAGGTGTATTGTGTTGACCTGTCGGATGGGGAATACAGCTGGAGAAAAGTAACAGATACAATTGGAGTGACACCCTCTCCCAGGGTCAGACATTCCTGCTGGGTCTATAGAAACAGGTAGGGAAAAACAAGGTCGTAGTAGCGCATGTGCACACTGTTATAGGGCTGGGCGATATGATGATGTAATCGGATAGCAACAAGGCCTTACAAAGATACCAATGCCGATTGTGAACAGACGATGAACGACAATATCGGGAAATGGCAAAACCTTGGATCTGGGAAGTCACCAAATATATTAAACAGTGGCCAGGGTGTGAAACTAGTACCCGCCACCTGCCAAATACGATGAGGTTGAATCCAGTTAGCAAGTTCCTCGTCCAAATGTATTTCATGCGTGGATCATTTTGCTCATCTACCCGCAACAGGCGGGCGTCCTAAAAGACATCTCAGAGTGACACATGACAAGAAATGCTGTTAGTCACAAAGATATGTGCTTGAAAAAACACACTTTATTATAATTTTAATAACAGACAAAAGAAAAGCCATCGATGCTTGTGTCTGATTCGCTGTTTGTTTAGAGGCGTGCAGCACGAGCATGTCTCGTGGACAGGCACATGTAAAGACTTTTCACTCTTTTTTTTTTTCTCCGTTTCATTCGTCTGAAAACTGTTTGCAAGAATCATGTCCTAAGTCCTCATGGAGGCGTAGTGACTCGCCTCAATCTGGGTGGTGGAGGATGAATCTCAGTTGCCTCTGTGTCTGAGACAGTCAATCCGTGCATCTTATCTCGTGGCTTGTTGAGCGTGTTACCACGGAGACCTAGCACACGTGGAGGCTTCACACTATTCTACGTGGCATCCATGCACAACTCACCACGCGCCCCACCGAGAGCGAGAACCTTATTATAGCGACTGCGAGGAGGTTAACACAACGTGACTCTACCCACCCTAGCAACCGTGCCAATTTGGTTGCTCAGCAGACCTGGCTGGAGTCACTCAGCATGCCCTGGATTCGAACTCGCGACTTGAGGGGTGGTAGTCAGCGCCTTTACTCACTGAGCTACCCAGGTCCCCAATTAATTACATTTTTAAATCAATAAAGCAAAAAAGCAAAAATATTCACCTACCCTCGGCATGGGGGTTGATCACGTAATTGGATATCACAATATATTTAAAGCAATTATCACAATTATATATTTTACATGTGCCCAGCCCTACACTGTAAGCAATATTTTCCTAATTGATATTTGTTTTCATCTATTCAGCTAGTAAATCTATAAATTCTATCATTTCAGTTCACCCAAAATTGAAAATTCTGTCATAATTTACTCACCCTCATGATGATCCAAACCCCTATGGCTTTCTTCAGTGGAACACAAAAGGAGCTGTTAGGCAGTATGCTAGTCTCAGTCACCATTCATTTTCATTGCATCTTTTTCTATACAATGGAATCAACCTAGTCTCATGGAATGAACATTACTATGACAAAATATTTGCAAATGTACTTTTTCATGCTGCAATCTAAGATTCGGCATAGTTTCCTGCTGAAAATAATATTAGAGGCATTACAACAACTGTGCGTTTTATTCACTTTCACACAAATCACGACAATGGCTGATTATGATTTTATAAACAATTATTTTTCACTCTATTACTCGCACACTGATATTATGATATCGAAACACGCATCATTTGAAAAATTATCATTTTGAATACCTGTATTACAGATGGATCTACATTTACACACTTATACCAATGTGATTAGCTTCCACGGTATCTCACCTGATAGAGTCATAATACCCTCTATTTATACCTGGAAGTATGCGGTTCGAGACCAGTCAAAGTACGTAGGGTAACATGTGAGATGAAAGTGTCTTAGAAGCAACATGAAATGATGTGGTTGCTCCAGAAAATTTGCTTTTCATGTCACATTTGCTTTTAGGACACTATCGATTAGGTTTAGGTGTTGGTTAAGGGTAAGGGTGTCTGTTTATTTACTTCTCATTTGCTGTTAGGGCAATATTGGTTAGGTTTAAGGTAAAGTTTATGTTAGGGAGGTAAGTTTTTTTCTTGTTTAATCCTCCATCTAATATTCACCTTATAAACCTCGTCTGATTATGATACAATTTCACTGGCTTAATATATCACTTTATTGGCACCCCCCACTGGACATTTCAATGGGAAACTGCTGCAGAATGTGTAACAAAGCATGTCATTTTGTTTTGTACATTTTTTGCCATGGTCATGTAACATTTATGAGATCAGGCTAAATGAAATTGATCAGGCTGACTGAAGCCTCATTCTGCCTCCTTGTTCCTGTGTTCCACTGAAGAAAGAAAGTAATATGAGTTAGAATCAACATGAGGGTGAATAAATTATGACAATATTAATTTCTGTGTTAACTTTAATCCCTTAAGTTTCATTTATTTTTTGTGCATTTTCTATACAGATATCTATACAGATTCAGAAGTTTTTACATTTTACATTTTTACATTGTGAACAGAAACAAAACCAAATTGAAGTTAAAGGAGAATGCCTGTAACTTGTTTATTCAATTAATTAGAATGATTTGTGTAAATGTTATATTGTTGCTGCTTTATGTCTATTACAAGATAAATACACCGATCAACCACAATATTAAAACCACCTGCCTAATATTGTGTAGGTCCCCCTTGTGCCGTCAACCCACATCTCAGAATAGCATTCTTAGATGATAGTCTTCTCACCGCAATTGTACAGAGTGGTTATCTGTGTTACTGTAGACTTTGTCATTTTGAATCACTCTGGTCATTTTCTGTTGACCTCTCTCATCAACAAGCCATTTCCATCTGCAGAACTGCCGCTCACTGCATGTTTTTTGGTTTTGGCACCATTCTGAGTAAAGTTTAGAGACTGTTGTGTGTGAAAATCACTGGAGATCAGCAGTTACAGAAATATTCATACCATCTCATCTGACACCAACAATCATCCATGTGATTATCTAATCAGCCAATCATGTGGCAGCAGTGCAGTGCATAAAATCATGTAGATACAGGTCAGGAGCTTCAGCCAGTCTACAGTCAAAGTTTACAGTAACTCGGATAACCACAATTGTGGTGAGAAGTATGCGGGTTGGTGCTGTTTTGGCGGCACTAGCGGGACCTAAACAATATTAGCCAGGTGGTTTTAATATTGTAGCAGATCGATGTAAGTGTAAGCAAATAGTTACTTTGATGTACCAGCTTTACAACAGTTGATGTCATTCATAGGCTTATCTATTTTGGTGGATATGGGTCCAAAACACTTCGAGAGGTCAACAACTCCAAAAGCTTCATCATTGATGAGACTTCCTGGGTGAGCAAAAGGTTCTTGCAAATAAATGTAAATTTACAGTTGTTGTACAGAAGAAATTAACTTTTTTTAGACTTCTCTTTACAGACAACAGTTGGGTCAGAATTGTTCCAGTTTTGGGGTTGGAATAAAGAAGTACATATGTTTGAACCTGAGTCAGCCACATGGACTGAACCACAAACTCAGGTAAAAGAGATACTGTCTGATTAGCAAACAAAGCTAAACATGGGCTAGTGTTCTCTAATCTTAGTCATTACTATTAATAGATGATAGTATACATTATTTTTATTTCCTGCTGTCTGGATCCTCTTGTTGCAGGGTCAGCCTCCAGAGCCCCGGGCATCCCATGCCAGTACTACTTTAGGCCATAAGGGCTATATATGTGGTGGTCTGGTGAGCAGAAACTATTCAGTCTACACATAAATGTTAAAACCTAATCATTCTAATAACAATATTTTCAGTTGCTTTTCAAAATATGTTTTTTATAAGCACTGGCTATTATGAGATATTGAAAATCTATATGCATTGATTTTTCCTCTTAGGATACTGAAAATCCTTTTTGTTATTCCAGGAAAGGCCGACGATAGACATTCATTGTTTAGATCTAGTAACGTGGACATGGACGCAAATGTAAGTGCTGTTTTTTCCCCCAAGTTTAATTAAAAAGAGCAAACAAAAATCTGCACAAGCTGCTCTTTAAGCACACAGTAGTTCCTACACAACAAGGAAGTGTGTCTGCTGTAGGAGACTAAATATAATGTCTTATCAGTACTCTTGCCACATTATTTAAAACAAACTTATATATGATTTTTATATTTACTTAATAACAAACGAGTGACACTTGTCCATGCAAAACATGCTACCACAGTGGCAGGTTGTTGTGGATGGTTGCCAGGGCTTTGCTATGCAGTTCTTAAGGTGTTCAAAGGGTGTGTCTCGATCTGCGTGTGTCTTTATTCAAGTCAAAACTATTATTTCACATCACCAAATTAACCTCAATACGTTAGGTATATAAGGGTTAGATCAGGTAGAAACAGCTGACAATTGCAACAAAAATGTGATTTTGATTTGATAAACTTGATTGATCCTCCTAAGGGACAATCCACACGTTACAGCAGCACATCCTATGTGATAAAAATATAAAAAGAACAAAACTAACAGACAATATTGCACCAACATCAGCACTATACCATAAAACTATTGCACAGTAGTCAAGCCAATCATGTGTGATATTGATTATACAGTCAGACGGAAGAAAATACTTTCTATGATGCTCTTTTGAGCAGAATGGATGAATAACCCTTTCACTGAACGTGACAACCAGAGGCCACACTGCCTCACGGAGGGGGTGAGAGTTATTGTTTATGATGGAAGACAACTTCTTGACCATCCTTTTCTGTCCTATTTCATCTATGACGGGCAGAGGACACCCCAGGACAGAACTACACTTCCTGATCAATTAATTAAGCCTTTTTTGTCTCTCTCCAAAATCCCTCTACCTCAACAAACAAAAAGCTTACAAAATGAAAGATGCTACCACGGTATCATAAAAAGTCTTTAGCAATATCCGAGACACACCAAAGGATCTCAACCATCCCAGGAGGTGGATACTACTGACCGTTCTTGTATAAATAATCTGTATTATCAGACCAGTCCAGTTTATTATTTAGGTAGA
Source organism: Xyrauchen texanus (assembly GCF_025860055.1). Classification (NCBI taxonomy): domain Eukaryota; kingdom Metazoa; phylum Chordata; class Actinopteri; order Cypriniformes; family Catostomidae; genus Xyrauchen; species Xyrauchen texanus. The sequence continues at coordinate 21,684,507 of NC_068315.1, forward strand.
CACACAGGTATTTGTATGACTTCACAGTTTCATTGCCCACCCTCTGGATGTTTACTGGCACTATTTAGTTTGTCTTCCTTCGGAAATCAAATACGATTTCTTTAGTCTTGTATTAAGCTGGAGGCAAATTGTAGGTTACCACTTGTCTATGGTGTGCTGGTTGGTTGCTAGATGATACTTACTGGCCTAAGAAACAACCCCCAAATATCGCTGATATTTCCCTATGGTTGTGGTCCCTCCTTTAGTGTAATTCTATGGGATTTTTTCACCCGTTTTATCATTTACCAGACAAAAATCACAAGTTCGATAGCAGGGAAGTATTAGCAAACTTCTCAACAAACTTACGTTTTTAAACCCATGAGCTTTAGGGGGTTAGGGGGTTTTCAAAACCCTTGAACAATAGGAATAGCGATGATTGACTTTTATTATTGTCCTACGACAACTGAATACCTTATATTATCCTCAGAGATGTGTTATGATATTTATGTAGAGGTCTTTAGGTGCTGTCATGACTTTGCAAATTAGCATAGATACTATAAAAAGCTATTGTGGACCTGCACATGCCATACGCACAAAACTGGAAACTAATGCAAAACAATGCAGTGACAACTACAGCTTCAGACAGGTACATGCGTGGTTTAAAGAGCACACACTCAAGAGACATTTAAATAAGTCATTTAAAAGGTCAGCTCTGTAGCTTCGAGTGAGGATGATTTCAGCTGTAGGTTCTGCTGGCTCTGATTTCTTTTAGATACATGATCGTGAATATGCAAAACATTTAGTTAAACATTTAAGATTAAGACGATGAGGAAAAAGTATTGATGGGTCAACTTTAAATGTACTATGCCTAATGTCATGGGACTGTTCAGCTGAATTATTAATCAGCTCTAACTGTTAATGAATGTACGTTGTACATTACCAGTCAAAGGTTTAAACACATGTCACAGAAATGTTTGTCATTATCTTAAAAACCTTTTGATATAAAGGCTTATGCTGAAGTGCTTGAAATGAGTTTTGAAGATAAAAATACAGTAAATAATGCTGATGCATGAGTTGGGCTGGATAGTGAAGGAAGAGCAGCCCACTAGTGCCCAACATACATGGGAACTCTTTTAAGACTTATTGAAAAGCTTTTCCTGGTGGTATCTCATGATGTTGGTTTAGAAAATACCCAAAGTGTGCAGAACTGTAATCCAGCCTACTTTTAAGAAGCTAAAATAATTGATGGTTTTAATTTGTTTAAAATATTTTGGTCACTACATAATTCTCATACTCCCATTTGTGTTGGTTTATTGTTTAAATACTTTTATCCTAAAAGTGTCATAATAAGAATACTTAGGTGTATCCAAGCTTTTGACTGGAAGTTTAAATCAGAAATAAGTAGTTCTCTTCTTGAACCCAGTGACCATCAGGCTGGTTCTCTTCCACGGGGCCGTACTCTTCACACGCTCACGGCTGTCTCAGACCACACGCTGTTCCTGTTTGGAGGCCTCGGTTTATCTGGGGAGGTGCTAAGTAAGTTTATAGGTCAAGGGTTTAGAAACATAAATATCCAAAAATTACCATGACAGTTTTTGCTAACTTTCCAAATTTCTTTTGTCTAGGTGATGGGTGGGAATTTGACACTATAACAAGAGAATGGAGAGAGAGAGACCATGCACACAAAGATAAACCCAGGTAGAATACTGTGTACAGTAATACAGTGTTTTCTATGTGTAATCTTAAGGGACGGAGGAGATTTGGTGGTATACACAGAGCTACCATTTTTGAGCACTGAACTTCTAATACCTTTCCATTGCTTTTTCAGCCATTTGCAAATTACGATAACTGTTTAAGTATTTTTAAAAATTATTTACATTTAGAGCGATTTGTGAATGAATTCATCTGACCAAATTGTGAATTGGTTCAACTGATTAATTGAAAAGAACCATCTTCAAAGAACAATTCGCACACAAAAAAGGGCGTTACTATGGCTTGAGAGTACATTTTACTCTTCCCAAGAGTCATTTTTAATGTTTTGCATAACCAGAAAAATTTATATTTATTATAGAAATTCCTATGACTTTTAAGAGTGTAATAATTTCCATTACTTTTCCAGGCCTGGAAAACATCATGTTAAAATTCCCCGATATTTCCAGCTTTTTCATGACTTTTTCAATGAGTGTCCCCCATCTCTGTCCTTAGGTTATGGCATTCTGCTGACAAGGGGAGGGATGGTGATGTAGTTGTTTTTGGAGGAAGCCAGACCTTCATCTTTTTAATGGATTCGGTATGTGCAATTTACAAGAAAAGGCTTTTATTTGTGAAATGCACAGCAGCTTTCATAAACATGGTGATTTACAGTATTTATGACTAGAATATTCACAGACTCTGAATTGAGCTCTGAGCGGGGTGAAAAACAGTAAGCGTATGTTTCAGAGTCAGACTCAAGAGTATGTTACAAAAAAGTGATGTATGCAGATCAAGCAGGGCTGAAACTAATAAAACTGCACATACCAAATGTAACCTTAGATACCCCCAGATGAACAGATGATGAATAGATCTGTACTTATGGACTCAACAATCATGTGACACATTAACTGAGAGCTCTCGAGAGATGCAGACTTCATTCAAGACCATCAAGAGTTTGACCATTGTTTGATTGTGATCTTTGAGTCACAGCCAAAGCAGATGCACTAAAAGTTCATGTTATCAAGCACAGCACCTACCATAAATAAAAGTTCATACAAATTAAATGTAAATTAATTGGGGGTTAATGTACAGTCAGCCAGTTGTTATGGCAAAAAAAAACCCTGACATGGTTATCACCTTAAAGGGGTTTAGATTGCGATAACAACAGGCTGACTGTGCATTATCCCACTTGTTACAAAGTTTCTATCCAAATAAATAAATAAATGGACATAAAATATTGATCTGTGTTGAAATGATGTAATTATGTGAGAAGAACAAAATCACTGAACAACTGAAAAATCCACCCCCAGTTTGTTGGTGTTTATTTTGTAAAAATAACCATCTGAATCCTCATTATGCAGCCTATTATAAGACTAATTGCCAAATAAATAAATAAATGGACAAGAAACATTGATTTGAGTTGAAATTATTTAATTAGCTTACTTGTAGATATCGCAGTGTTCCGAGAAGCAGGAAAGATGACTCGCAATACCCAGATGACCATTCTGATAAGTCTTAATTCCCAGGTGTGCGGTTGTTACTCAGCAATATCAGACCGCTAGATGGCGCAATTGACCAATCAGTATCAAGTATTCAAGAGCGCCCTGTAATAAGCTCAAACAGAAAAACTCTATTTTCACTATTACCATAAAAAAGAACTCACATCTCAGTTTGTTAAAATAGAAAAAGTCTGTACAGAAATGCACTTTATAATGTACACTTCATTATAATTGTTCAGTATGCTTTTACACTTTCCCCACAAAGTTCCATTGTTAGTGTATAACTAATGCATTTTTACAATTAAATAAATTATTGTCTGTGGTAACAGTCAGCATGCCACAGATGCATATAGCTTAATGTGTATTCAACCCTGAAGATTCCTGTAACCTACAATACATCAATTCTCCCTCTGTAGGTCGTGGCGCTCAGATCTCCATCTCAAAGTCAATGTGGAGACGTGTTGGTGTTTCAGACCCAACCATATTCCCTGTCAAGGTAAAAGCAAGCTGAAATACACACTGCACCAAACAGTTCATAAAATCATTTTCTTGTTTGGGAAACATTTCAACACCCTTAAAAACCTTAAAGATTTGTTGTTGTTGTTGTTTATAATTATAATAATATAATACAAACCCTTTATAAATATATAAAAGGTAATTGTAAGTGTTCTTAAGTGATAAAATATTTTATTTGCTAAATATTTGGCATGTCCTTTGTAGATTATGTGAAGACTGCATGGGGAAACATACGTTTTCTGTCCAAGAGCAAGTGTCTTGGTTACCAGCCAAACTTCAGAAGACAATTGGCAAGAGGATATCATACTTCAGGGCAAATAATCAAAATATAGATGCAGTTTCATAAGATAAGATTGGCGATCCTTGTTTTAAGATGGATTTAAGTATATTTTTGTCCAGGAATTCCACAATAAAACAAATCAACTTCTTTAACTGGTCATAAAATGTGGTCTAATCTTCATCAAATTCACAAATATAGACCAACACAATGTGCTTAGGCTAACAACACACAAACAATTATAATATTTCATGTCTTTATTGAACACATCCCATTAAACATTCACAGTGCTGTGGAAAAAGTAAGCAAACCCTTGAATTTAATAACTGGTCAATTCTCCTTTAGCAGCAATGACCTCAACCGAGTTTCAGTTACCTGCGGATTAGACCTGCATAATGTTCGGAAGGAATTTTAAACCGTTGTTCCTTACAGAACTGCTTCAGCTTATCCATATTCTTATGATGTCTAGTGTGAACAGCTCTCTTGAGGTCATTCCACAGCATCTCTATTGGGTTAAGGTCTGGGCTCTGACTGGGTCAAAAGTTGGATTTTTATTTTTTGAACGCCTTTTGAAGGTAGTGGATTTACTTTTATGTTTAGGGACATTGTCCTGCTGCATCACCCAACTGTGGTGCACAGACACGCAGACATTATCCTGTAGGACATCTTGAAAAACTTTTTAATCAGTATTGTAACTTGGATGAAGATCAAACCAGATTTTAAGACATTTATCATTTTCAAGAAATATATATATATATAAATGCAGGTAATTCCAAAGGGTTCACATACTTTTTCTCACCACTGTATAGTAAAGACAAACTGCATTCTTTTTTTGTCAGTATGTACAGAATGTGTTTTCAGTTCTTTTCACATATATGTAATATGGTTTTACCTATTTAAACCAGTCACTGGGTGACTGTTTATAATGAATATATATATATATTATTTATATTATTATTAATATAATATATTATTTATATTATTACATATATATATATTGGGCTAACCTAAATCTGTAATTCTGTGACTTTGTGGTATTATAAATAGCTTCCTCTCTTTGTTTGAGTGGCCCGTCCAGCCCAACACAGCAACATTGACCAATTGTGTGAGTTTGGGGTGGAATCTGTATCTGTTTATACAAGTAAAAAAAGACGGGTGGAGTGTTCTGAAATCTGTTTGAAAATGGTGATAACTTTTGTAATTCTGTTTGGTGGTGCAGAAATTACACACTTCTACTTTAAGACCCTTTCTGACCCACTATTTTAGATGACTGACATTATCATTACAGCATAAGAAAGCATCATTAAGAAATAAGATTTAATTTAATTATTGTGGATTACAATAAAACACACCCTTTCATTGCTTTAATGATCACTTTATTATTCGATTTCATGGACTGGAATGCTTTGTAACAAAATAAAAATGGAATGATAAAAACTGGTGATTATTCTATACATTGTTTTTTTTTTTATATATAATTCTATAAAACCTCATTGTTTTTTGTGGTTCATCTCATTCTTGATGGACAACAGCTTTCAGGGTTTACTGTGCCTGCTTGTCAAGAAAAAGCTTTTTTTAACATATAAAACCTAATATTCTTTTTGGTATTCCCTCAAAGTGCATAATAAAAGTATTCCAGAGGCAGAGGGAGTCTATAACCGTTCTGCAGTGCTTGTGGTAGAAGAAGACCACTGTTTAAGACATTGTTTGCATGATGAATGTTGTCCATTCATACGATTCTACAGCCCTAACGTACCGGCTGGCATTGCCCAATCATCTTAAAAAAGGTCCATGGGAAGTTTTACCCACTTCACTGCACTGTTTTAAAATCAAAGACAGAGAACAATCTGCAGAAATTTCAACACAGCAGCAAAGCAATGCACAACCCCACCAAAACTACGCAGCATTGCAGGGAAAGCTCACAGGGATGGATCGCACAAAATAAAAATAAGAAAATCTCTCATAATTGACTCACCCTCATGTTGTTCCAAACCTGTAAGACTTTATTTCAAAATTCCTTCCCTTGTGTTCCATAGAAGTTAGAAATGAATATGGGTTTTAAACCATATGAAGGTGAGTAAATGATGACAGTATTTTCATTGTTGTGTAACCCATCCTTTTAAGAACAGCTGAAACAAAAAGCAAAATGGAAAATAAGAAAAACATAATACTCAAATGCCAAGAGTCTATCTAAAGCCTAGATGTCTGGTTGAGTTCTTCTATCTTGCATCACAACGGGATGAACATATAATGACATACACTGGGGCAAATTAAAACTAAAACTGAGACGTAGCCAAAATTGTCATGCGCTCCTCAGTGCATCCCTCACTCTTTTATCCCTTTCATCCTCTATACCCCCCTTATTCTTTTCCTTAGATTGCCTGTACATAGTTGGATGGGAGCATCCCCTGCTTTCCTGTGCGCTCCACGCGTCCGAACATCCAGCCCTCGTCTATCTGCTGCACGTCCACTATCAAGTCCCCATCTGCAAATGATACCTCGTCCTCATCAGCAGCTGCGTAGTCGTACACTGCCCTATAGCGCTTCTGTAGACACATATGAACAGTATGGAAAACAAGGCAAGATCTTATAGGGGACATGAAATGAGGAATCAAATTTTCCTTGATTTTTTTTTACATATGTTTTTTGTACTATAATTATAATATATATTTTGTACTTCTGTAGCCACACCCAGTAACGGTGAGCAGTAAGATGGCAAAGAGACAGTAGGTCAGTCAAGAACAGAGAGCCAATCAAAATAGTGTCCGTTTATCTTTAAGTCTTAAAGGGAGGTGGCACCAAAACAGAGCTCTCCCAACAGAGGTGGAAAACGAACATGGTTTACAAAACAAACAAAACAATTTGTTAAAAAACTTTACTAATATTTTAAGTGAACCTCAAGGAACACATTAATAATAAAAAGGTCATTAATGTGATGTCATGACCCCTTTTCATGCAAAAATGAAAATTATGTCATTATTGACTCACCCTCATGTTGTTCCAAACCACCTGACTTTCTTTGTGCAACATAAAAGGAGATGTTAGGTAAAATGTAAGTCTCAGTCACCATTCACTTATATTGCATCTTTTGTCCATACAATGAAAATGAATAGTGATCGAGGTTAACATTATGCTTCACATCTACTTTTATGTTGAACAAAGACAGTCAGGTGGTTTGAAAAAAATCAAATGGCTTTGAAAAATACGAGTAAATGATGACAGAATTGGGTGACTATCCCTTTAACTATTCCTTTCTTTCATTCTTTGAAAATGAGGACTAAGTTCCTTACCCCACCACTAGAGGGCGGTGGATGAGCAGCAGCCGAACGCACAGGCTGTGGATCATAGTTGAAACTCGGAGATTGAGCTGGTTGCTGAAAGCCTAAACACAAACCAGGAAATATATATTAGAGTATGCAAACTGTGTTTAATCCTACAGACAAAATATGCCTTGTGTGTGTGCAGGAGTTCATACCTGGACTGTTGAAGGCATTAGTGGGTGAGCCCTCTCCACCCATCCGACTTTTTTCAAAATCCTCATGATATTTGATCTAATAATAAACACAGAAAACTGTAACACATCACAGAAACACTGTTGGCATGCATGTAAAAGACAACATGAGATGATTGGAAGAAAACAAGCACAGTTTTCTTTCCTGTTTTAAATTAGTTTAATTTCGAAGGGCTCACCGATTCCAGTGTTGTTGTTTTTTAAAATAGCCAATTGCCTTTAATTTAGATTACTGCCTGCCAAAACAACTGAGAGCTTGTACCATGGATCAAAGTAATGAAGAATGGATACAAAATGGATATATTCCAGGAACTTCCATTGCAACTAAGTGGTGATTGGGAAATTTATTTGGAGATGATTTACTTGCTAATGCTAGTCAAAAGTAGGAGATAAGATTATTTAGGAGGAGGAAACATTCTCATTCTTGATTATTATTAAACAAAAATGTCTATTCTCCCCTGCATTCAAGATATTTTTGGTCCATTTTCCCAAAACAGAAAGTGTGGTAATACTAAATATATATTAAAATATATCTGCTAAAGGTTATTTTTGTCAACTTTTAGGAGTACATTATCATAAAGATAACCTCAAAGCTAATAAGCGTGGATAAAAAGCCACAAAAAACATATCCGGGTTCAATATAAGATAAGCTCAATCGACAGCATTTGTGGCATAATGTTGATTACCACAAACATTTATTTCGTGCTGCTTTAAAAAAAAAAAAAAAAAAAAGCAGAAGTCAACGTGACAGTGAAGCACATACAATGGAAGTGAATGTGGAATTTTTTTTAACGTTATACTCACTTTATCAAAATATAACCACAAGACACAAACAAAATTACTAACCTTTTCTGTGTCAAGTTATCGCCAATTTTACAACTTTGTTGCCATGATGATGAAATGTCAATAAACACTAAAAATTACAATTTAAACAACTTTACAGTTCAAATAATACATGCGATTTAACAGAAGAATTAATGTAAGTGCTTTTATAAAATTATTCGTGTCAAATGTCTGCCTTCAAACCCTCCAAAATTTGGCCCCATTCACTTTCATTGTAAGTCCCTCACTTTAACCTTGATTTTATTTTTTAAATAAAAGGAGGGACGATTCAAAATAAATGTTTGTGGTAATCAACATTTTGCCATAAATGCTGTTGATTGAGCTGAACTTGAATTGAACGTGGAATATTGCTTTAATTGACTGCATTTGTGGCCATATTGCAAAAGCAAAGTAAAGAAAAAAGCGAGATGTCATCATTTGCTGAGGGCATGTTTATGCCACTGTTCACAAACAAGCAGAAAGGTATAAGTTCCCAGACTATGTAAAAATGATACTTGACAAAATAAGTGAAATACACTCACCTAAAGGATTATTAGGAACACCATACTAATACTGTGTTTGACCCCCTTTCGCCTTCAGAACTGCCTTAATTCTACGTGGCATTGATTCAACAAGGTGCTGAAAGCATTCTTTAGAAATGTTGGCCCATATTGATAGGAGAGCATCTTGCAGTTGATGGAGATTTGTGGGATGCACATCCAGGGCACGAAGCTCCCGTTTCACCACATCCCAAAGATGCTCTATTGGGTTGAGATCTGGTGACTGTGGGGGCCATTTTAGTACAGTGAACTCATTGTCATGTTCAAGAAACCAATTTGAAATGATTCGAGCTTTGTGACATGGTGCATTATCCTGCTGGAAGTAGCCATCAGAGGATGGGTACATGGTGGCCATAAAGGGATGGACATGGTCAGAAACAATGCTCAGGTAGGCTGTGGCATTTAAACGATGCCCAATTGGCACTAAGGGGCCTAAAGTGTGCCAAGAAAACATCCCCCACACAATTACACCACCACCACCAGCCTGCACAGTGGTAACAAGGCATGATGGATCCATGTTCTCATTCTGTTTACGCCAAATTCTGACGCTACCATCTGAATGTCTCAACAGAATTCGAGACTCATCAGACCAGGCAACATTTTTCCAGTCTTCAACTGTCCAATTTTGGTGAGCTCTTGCAAATTGTAGCCTCTTTTTCCTATTTGTAGTGGAGATGAGTGGTACCCGGTGGGGTCTTCTGCTGTTGTAGCCCATCCGCCTCAAGGTTGTGCGTGTTGTGGCTTCACAAATGCTTTGCTGCATATCTCGGTTGTAACGACTGGTTATTTCAGGCAAAGTTGCTCTTGTATCAGGTTGAATCAGTCAGCCCATTCTCCTCTGACCTCTAGCATCAACAAGGCATTTTCGCCCACAGGACTGCCGCATACTGGATGTTTTTCCCTTTTCACACCATTCTTTGTAAACCCTAGAAATGGTTGTGCGTGAAAATCCCAGTCACTGAGCAGATTGTGAAATACTCAGACCGGCCCATCTGGCACCAACAACCATGCCACGCTCAAAATTGCTTAAATCACCTTTCTTTCCCATTCTGACATTCAGTTTGGAGTTCAGGAGATTGTCTTGACCAGGACCACACCCCTAAATGCATTGAAGCAACTGCCATGTGATTGGTTGATTAGATAATTGCATTAATGAGAAATTGAACAGGTGTTCCTAATAATCCTTTAGGTGAGTGTAAGTTATTGACAAATTTGATGGAATGGTAAATGATAATGTATTGATGTATTTTGAGTATAAATGAGCTAGTAATCTACTGCCCTGACGAAAAAGGTGTGTAGAAATATAAATGTAAGCTACAATAATAGTTACACTATTGATACTTAAGATACACTAAATGCATTCTTCCATCGCGGTTGAGTACGGTAAGCCAATCGTGCCGAGAATTCCGGGCCAAGAGCGGTTTATAATCATCACATGCCGAACCGTGCTCAAGTGGAAATGCTACTGTAACCGTTCCATGCTCAGGAGCATTCGACCTGATGGCGGAAAGCAGCTAATGTTGATTACCACAAATATTATTTAGACTCGTCCCTCCTTTTCTTTAAAAAAATAAATGGTTTGAGGTTATAGTGAGGCACTTACAATTTTTGGAAGGTATTAAAGGCTGAAATATGAAATTCATAACTTTATAAATACACTTACATTTATTCTTCATTTAAAACTTGTGTATTATTTGAGCTGTAAAGTTGTTTAAATCAGCGTTTATACGGGCATTTTAGCATTTACACCTGTATGTATTTACAGTGAGTATTTCTAATGTTTATGCATCACCCCATTCATTTCCATTACAGGCCCTTCACCGTATACCAGATTCATACTTTTTTTTTTTTTTTAAAGGGAGGACAAGTCAAAATACTACAAAGATCTGGTCACCATTCACTTGAATTGAATGGACCTACAGAGCCGAGATATTCTTCTAAATATCTTCGTTTGTGTTCTGCTGAAGAAAGAAATTCACACATTTGGGATGGTATGAGGGTGAGTAAATAATAAGAGAATTTAAATTTTTGGGTGAACTATCCCTTTAATGTTGTTATTTCTCATTTCATCCACAAGGGGTTGGTGTGTTCTTCCCTGCTGACAGTTATGTTGGTCTTTGCCTGGTCTTGCATGCACTAAGACACTTCCCTTTAAGGAAGAGCCTGCTCACAGACTTAGAGGAAATGACTCATAATCGGCAGTCATGTGATCAGAGAGTTGCTTGGCAACATTCCATGACACATAACGATGAGGATAAACCATGAGGGAGGGAAAAAGGGAGATGGAGACGGGGAAGAGATCAGGAAAACAAAATGGAGTGTGAAAATAAATGTATCAAAACAATCTGGCTAGTCAAGCAATTTAGGGTCTGAGTGTTTTAGCATTAATGGATGGACATGGGGAGGTGGGGGCAGATAGAGGGCACACACCAGACAGTTTGGCCTTAATGTCTCATATTTGGACAGATGTCTCTTCATTAACATTGCTGTTAATGTTCTTTCTACACTTACATTGCTGATCTGATCTTGTGTTTTCTTCACCCTCTGCATCTCTGGTGTATCAGACACCACACTGAAGCCTTTCCCTTTATTCTTCTCAAACTCCTCTTTGTACTGCACCTGGAAGAGAGAGGAATAATCAACTAAATAATGTAGTGAAATGAATGCATTTTCAAACTAAAACATATTAGTGTTGAAGTGGTCTATGACAGACCAAACTAACCAATCATTTTCAAGTTAAGTGTTTTAGAGTTTATTTAACATACTGCATAGCACATAAGGCGTGGTCATGGCAACAAATTATTCACAGGTAGAGATTTATAGTAAAAAGGGTTTAAATATTGGTCTGTTTCTCACAAACGCTTATTGTATCACTTCAGAAGATGTGAATTTAATCACTGGAGTCGTATGGACTACTGTTATGCTGCCTCTATGTGCTTTTTTTAAGCTTCAAACTTCTGGCCACCATACACTTGCATTGAATAGACCAACAGAGCTGAGATATTTTTTTATTTTTTTATCTTAATTTGTGTTCAGCAGAAGAATAAAAAGGCATACACATCTCGAATGGCATGAGGGTGAGTAAATGATGAATTTTCACTTTTGGGCAAGCAATTCCTTTAACCCTCCAGCAAAGTGGATCAGTTTACCAGTTGAGAAACTACATACTATGACAGGATTAATTAAATCAAATATATTCTTTCTAGATTTTTCCTATTTCATATTTTCGTCATGATGTAAATTTTGATGTAAACTTGTAAAAAATAATAATAATAATATTTTATATATATATATATATATATATATATATATATATATATATATATATATATATATATATATATATATATATATTTTACCATAAACCTTGTCACCACCATTTATCGTGATATTAGCAATGGATAGACCCAGGAAGCAAAAACAAGCTCTTAAATGGAAAAGCTACAAACAGGTCTACACATGCCCAACTTGTCTACTGCTGATTTAGCCTTAGCAGTAAAAATGTGCTATTTGCTGTAGGCACATAACCCCGGACTCAACACACAGCTGCACGCATGTGCACACACACACACCACACAGTAAAAAGGGAACTGGCATGAAGAGGTGTCTGGATCATCATTTATTTTTTATTTCCTTTCCTTGCATTGTTTTGAACATGTTTTATGCGCAACAGTAACTCTCTCTGTAGGCATTAAGGGAATGTTAGTGTATTGCACTAATATTGCAATAAGCTGTTTGTAACTACACATCAGTCAACCAAAATAAAGCACACACTCCAACTCCCATGAATAAAAACAATGTGAGGAACTGTTACACAGCAATGTAGCATTTAGAAAAAGAAAGACCAACAAAAGTAGACTCACTGGCAAATAAATAGCTAACTATCATACATGGGCACTACTGTGAGGGAAATTCAAATCAGCTCTGACCTTAAGTTTATTGCAGTACAGTATTGTACTGCCATGCAAAATAGCAGATAAACACTAACCTCAGTTTACTCAAGTCAGTTTTATTTGTATTGCACTTTTAACAATACATACAGTTTTGTTTCAAAGCATCTTCAGAGAATATCATGCCTTAATGTCTTTAAGCCACCAGTGAGCAAAGGGTACTGAAGGGTAAATAGATTGGTACATTTTGTCAGGAAAAACTTGGTTGTTTCAAACAAAAACGTGTTAGTATGGACGTGGCCTAACACCCTGTCTACACCGGTCACGTCATGTCAAAAGCACATACTGTAGTTCCCATTATAATCATTAAGCTCTCTACACAGCAAGTGTCCATTGCGGCGCATCAGGTTAACAGTAAACAGATGTCCCATTCCATTTTGTGCTGCACACTCAGGCTCTAATCCTGCAATCAAGACAAATATATGGTTTGGAAAGTTCGCTTCGACGTGTCAAGTGTAGCCAGCCTCAAGCCGATGCGGTGCATCAACAGACACACCCGATGTAGACAGGGTTTAAGTTCTAGTCTGGATAAGGAGGCATAAACGTAGCAGAATCAATGAGTTGTCAAAGACAATTTAATAGCGAAAACACGTTTTCGTATGAAAACAAATAAGTCAGAACATTCTGAAGGACAGTGAAGAATTTGATTGACGTAGCTTGAAATCTCTAAGAAAAGTTACATATAGAAATTGTCGACTTTGTTAAGGGATTTTGAAAATACCCTAAACCACTTCTGTAGAATAAGTGTACAACATAATGATTAGTTTACAGTATTTTAAGTCCATTCTAAATTGATTAGACTGATGCAGTGGTCAGTTTAGCATTCTTTGCTGTCTGGCTGGTGTAGGCTTTAGTTTGCTGTCTACATTCATTTATCATTTACAGAGGTCTAGTGCATGGCTACAATTTATAAGGCTGTCAGTGAGGGGGTGTAGTCTGCTAGCTGAATACGCTGCTCAGGGTGAGGTCTGCCTAGCGTTTAGACTGGCAAACACAAAGCTGTCAACCCAAGTATGACTGGAACATCGTCAACAGACCTTCGCTTTATAAAACTCTATGACCCAAATGCACAGACACCACACAAATACACTTTCTCACACACACACACACATATAAGGTTGAGCTAAGACAGGGTGGGGTGGGTTTTTAACGAATGCTCACACACACACACACACACACACACACACACACACACACACACACACACATATGGTTGAGCTAGACAGGGTGGGGTGGGTTTTTAACGAATGCTCACACACACACACAAGCATTCAAAGGCCCCTGACATTTCCCAGATTGACACCCCCATCCCCCGTTTCCGGCATCATCCCGGAAATTCCCCATAAAGTGGCCAGTCTGAGCTGACCCAGGGGTGCCGGACTGCTCCATTCTCCCATAGCCTGTAAACAAAGACCCTAAATAGAGAGAGATGGATAGATAGATCCCTCCGCTACACAACTATGCCAAAAATGATGAGTAACAGCCTTGCTATGAGGCTTGTGCAGTATTGCTGCAGTATCTCTTGTGTGCTTGTGCTTTTATAGGTTTTTACAGTGACAAAGGGGCTTTGTGAACATGATGAAAAAATGTATGAAATGAAAGAGATAAATAAGAAATCAAATAACACATAACTTTAAAGCGGTCATACTAATATAATATTTTGTTTATTTATTCCCATTGGGCCCACTTAAAAAAAAGTGTCTTATAGAATTTAGTTTTTATTACATTTTTACACCCTTCCTCTGACCTTTAGAATTAAACTGGTAAGTTTTTGCTCCTGTGCCTTAAGACTCTTTGCTAGTGAAATGAGTAACAACTCTTTGCTGCACATACTGATAAGCGTAACGTATAGTTTTTAACGGCCCATTCTTCCATAACAGCCCCTTTGCTAACCCTATATTACAGTAAGACAGTTCATAAAACCATCCATACTAAAATGTGCCAATCCGGCTGTTAAAATCAGACTGAAATGATCAGGAATATTGTTAAAAAAAATAAACTCCCGGACTGATCACACTGTGAATTAAGTGACAGGCTGAAAGTTCTACTGGGGAAATTGGTCTGTGCTTACCGAAATTCGAACCACTGCCCCCAGTGGTTGAAACTGGAAGGGTTGTTAAACAGTTTCTGGTTGAAATGTCCACAAGGTGGCGCCAAAAGAGAGTTGCATTTTTAGGTGTAGATGACGTAATGCAGTCAACAGGAATGCATGTTTTATTACTTTACTCCTAGCCCAAACCCCAACCCTAAATCTAACCAACAATGGAGTAAAAATATAATTTTAGAGTGAAAACACAACCTCCGGCTCACCATTGTTTACGTGAACGCAACTACCTGATTTCCATGGGACCAAACCAGTGTCTGAGAGGTTGTTTGTGCAATGCGTTATTAGCACTAGAGCAACAGGACATACATTCGAAATTATGCAAAAATGTTTGATGGGAGATGGAGCTTGTCAGTACTTCCGCTGAATGGGGTTAATTTCAGGGTGCATAAACATTCAGAAGCAGCATGTCGATTTCCAGTGTGATCTTGTTGAAACTTTAGCCACTCTATTCTTACATTGGGATCAGAGCAATAAGTGCTAAAAACAGCCAGGAAAAACACAAGATTTGGACTATCCTCATCCTTTACTCTTTATCATAAGTTCTTCAGGTGTCAGTGTTACTGACGTGTAACTGTGGGTGGTGATGTGTTAATGTTTCAGTTTTCTGATGTGAGCAAGGCATTTTTCCAGCATCAATACATTTTAGGATGGGGTAGGAAGATATGAGTTCTGAAAGTAGTACATAGAACATTGAACTCTTTGAATTTTATTCAAATTATATTACCCCTTTAATTCTTCTTTAGGACTTGTTTTTACATACAGCAGTTGAATGATCTTTCTGTATTATGCCTCTGGGACAGAAGGCTGCCATGGCAGTAATACCATGTATAAACCTTGTAAAATAACATCTCTCCCCTCCTCCTGCAAAAATATAATCTGGATTGCCAGTCTTAATAACTCAGGGGTCCCCTGACCTTAATTCAGTCACTGTGCCATGTTCCCTCTTTGGGACAAAAAAAGAAAAAGAAAAAAGTATTTCTCACAAAAATTTAAATTCTGTAACTTTTTACCCACTTCTATGTCAATCCAATCCAATATCACTTTTTTGAATGGAACACAAAATGAGATGTCTTGCAGAATGTTAGGGCCTTTCAACCTCAGTCACAATTCACTTTCATTGTATGGAAAAGAGCAGCAGCTAAACATTCTTCAAAATTTCTCACGTGTTCAACAGAAGAAAGAAAGTCTTGCTGTCAACATAAGGTTTGTGACAACATAAAGAGTAAATGATTTTGTGAGAAAAAAATGACTTTTATTTTTGGGTGAACTATCACTTAACAAAAGTATATATTAGGACATAGGGCAAGCTGGAATACACACAGTCTGTAAAAAAAACAAAAATTATAAAAAAAAAATAATTCTCAATATCAAAGAATTTACACAGCCTGCTATGGAAGACTAAAACAGTGAATAAACAAACCCTCTTGAAAAAAAGAGAGAATGAAGTGACAGGAAAGAGGAAGGTGATGTAATAAGATGTAATGAGAAGTTAGAGGAAAAGGGAGGAGGAGGTGAGAATGAAGCTTAATGAAATAAGGGCAAACATGGGAAGTGTGGCGAAGAAAGTGAGATAGAGATAACAGATGGTGCTGATGAGAGCTACATGGTAGGAAACTTACAAAGCTCTAAATGACTGTGATACTGACCTTCTATGCATATGTTACATACTGTAAATATCTTATGAGAATATTAAAGGAGAGGTTTATAATTTTTATAAAAAATACTTTATCCTGTCCCAACTTAATATGCTGACACAATTATAAATAAGTAATTCGTAGGCTAATTCACCCAAAAAGTGCAAACAACGTGGCTCTGTGGCACTATCAAAACATTGCTCGGTTTGTTTGAGCATCCCACCCAGCCCGACACAGCAACATTTGTTTATCCAATAGCACGAGTTTGGGACGGGACTATTTGTTTGTCCAAATAATGATAGGCGGTTGAAGTATTCAGTATTCTTTTGTCATTTAGTTTGGTGTTTCAGGGCTTTGATATCACATTTGTAATCACATTTTGTTCAGCATTGAGGCACTAAACCAACACCAATTTTGTGCTAGTTTGAACTGACTTGTTTTGCACCTATGTTGTTCAGAATGTGTCAGCTAGTATTTATTTTTTAATATGTAATTTCCATATGTTTGTGATGGCCTTAAACAGAGAACAACTCAGAGAGAGAGTGGGCATGTTTTGGACAATAGAAAGCCTTAAAATAAAAAATAAATACATTTTAAAAACTCAGCAACTAATGGAATTAATTGGTCAAATCAACAGGATCCAAAAGATCAGAGAGGTAGAAGCAAATAAATCCAAAGCACATCATTTAGGAGGAGGACACTTTTTGTTAGGATTGGAATGTAAATAACGAGTTCATCTAATACACAGCCACCTTCCCACTGGATAAATGTGAACATGAGCCAAGAGCGGAAGAAAGAGAGGAGCACTGGGAATAAGAAAAGACATAGGAGATGAGAAAGATAAAAAGTTGCTGAGGTTTCTGAACAGGGACACTTACTTGACTCTGCATTTTGCTCTGCTGCTTGAGTCGGAGGTTCTCTGGTGTATCGGCCACACTGGTGAAGGATGATTTAGGGTAGTGTCTGAAAACACACAGACATCATATTTATAGCCTTTTTAATACATTTATTTATTTATTTAGAAAAGTGCACTTCAGACATTCAAAACAGCAAAAAAAAAAAAAACCTAACGCCGGTTTCACTCATCCTCCATGAGCAAAGCATGAGCGCCGCATTTTCATTTCGGCGCCCATATTAACAGTTCACATACGAGGTGACATCCCAGAAGCGTCCCAGACACGACAGTGAGCGGATAGTTTTGGCATTCGGCCTATTTTTGCCTCACAGCTCACGCGGAGCTCAGCGGCTCTGGGTGCATACAACATAATATGAACTTATAGTACACTATGGGGTTCAGGTCAGGCAAGTTTGCTGGCCAATCAAGCACAGTAATACCATAGTCATTGAACCAGGTTTTGGTACTTTTGGCAGTGTGGGCAGGTGCCAAGTCCTGCTGGAAAATGAAGTCAGCATCTCCATAAAGCTTGTCTGCTGAAGGAAGCATGAAGTGCTCTAAAATGTCCCGGTAGACGGCTGCGTTGACTCTGGACTTAATAAAGCACAGTGGACCAACACCAGCCGATGAAACTTCACACTGGACTTCAAGCATCTTGGATTGTGTGCCTCTCCATTCTTCCTCCAGACTCTGGGACCTTGGTTTCCAAATGAGATGCAAAATTTGCTCTCATCAGAAAAGAGGACTTGGGACCACTGAGCAACAGACCAGTTCTTTTTTTCTTTAGCCCAGGTAAGACGCTTCTGACGTTGTTTGTTGTTCAGGAGCGGCTTGACAAGAGGAATACGACATTTGAAGCCCATGTCCAGGACCCGTCTGTGTGTGGTGGCTCTTGATGCAGTAACTCCAGCCTCAGTCCACTCCTTGTGAAGCTCCCCACACATTTGAATGGCCTTTTCCTGACAATCCTCTCCAGGCTACGGTCATCCCTGCTGCTTGTGCAACTTTTTCTTCCACACTTTTCCCTTCCACTTAACTTTCTATTAATGTGCTTTGATACAGCACTTTGAGAACATCCAACTTCTTTTGCAATTACCTTTTGAGGCTTTCCCTCCTTGTGGAGGGTGTCAATGATGGTTTTCTGCACAACTGTCAGGTCAGCAGTCTTCCCCATGATTGTGAATTCAACTGAACCAGACTGAGAGACCATTTAAAGGCTCAGGAACCCTTTGCAGGTGTTTAGCTGATTAGAGTGTGACACTTTGAGCCTACAATACTGAACCTTTTCACAATATTCTAATTTTCTGAGATTCTGAATTTGGGGTTTTCATAAGCTGTAAGCCATAATCATCAAAATTATATCAAATAAAGGCTTGAAATATCTTACTTTGCTTGTAATGAGTCTATATAATATATTAGTTTCACCTTTTAAGTTGAATTACTGAAATTAATGAACTTTTGCACGATATTCTAATTTTTCGAGTTTCACCTGTAACTGCAGATAGTAAATTACTTTACATATTTTCTGTTGAAGAGCTGACAGGTGAAACATGACTTTGATGACATAGCAAGCCAGTTATCTACAAATGATCCAAAAAGCAATGAGGTATGTAATTGTCAGAAACAGCTCTCTGTATCCTCCAAAATAATCATAGAGTTGAAGCAACGCCTCTAACAACAAAAACTGAACATTATAACCTTCATGAAGGTAGGATTTATGGACTGTATTAGTCTTGGACTTTGGACTGTATTAGTTTTAGCTCAGTGTACCTAATAAACTGGCAGCTTTATATATGCTTATATTGTAAGAGTAGTGGAGGGCAAATAGAACATAGTCATACAATAGCATTTATAAACACTCCCCCACTCCACCCCACCCTCAATATTGAACATTCAGGGGGAAAAATAAATATAAATAAATATAATTCTAATATATAAGAGGTCAAGTATTTTTTTTATAGTTGCTGTCGTTTCATTTATATATTTCACTCACTAATTTCAGCCTAATTACTTTCCAGGAATTGCATAAAAGTGTCCCATATTTGACTGAATTTATTTAATTTCCCTTTCACCACATAGGTTAATTTCTCCATAGCAAGGCAGATCGATCTATAAAAGTTAGATGTTATGAATACTACTTCAGTTTCCAGAGAAGGGGTGCCTTTATTTCAGATTGAATGTACTGGACAGAAATCATGCCAATGTCCAAATACTTATGTAACTGTAGGTGGGTACTCTTACTTTTGTAATCTCTACCTCATTAAAATTTTTGGGAAACTTGCTCACGAAGGATGCATGAACCCGGCGTAAGTCATAATGACACAAGCAAAACAAAGAATAAAAAAGTACTTTTGTTTTGCCATTATTTTCTGGATATTGTACCGTGGTGGTCATACCATACCTTTTTGGACATATAGCATGGTATTTTTTTTTTTTATAGTTCAAGAACACAACAGTGTATAAATATAGTAAAGATTCAGTACCATAGCATTTGGGTTAATGATGTGACTCCCATTTTTTGGCAGATGTAGTAACTAAAAAATTCACACAAAACAATTTCTTGAAAACACTTCTACTATGATGAAAATCTTTTCAATTTGAAAGCCATTATGACATTTTTCTGTGGCTTAAAGCAGACAGTAAAATTATATACAAGTAAATAAATACATTATACAAATAAAAGGATCATTAAAAGCTGAAATTCTTGAAAAAAGAAACTTTGGCATAAGATGTTTAGAATGTTTTAAAAATATTTGAAAAACCTTTGCACACCGAATCAAAATCAGGTGGTGTAACCAACATACAGGAAGCCATTCTGTTGCCATGCTACAAAAAAAAAAACAACTGAGAAGACCACTTTAAACCCTAATGAGGTTTGTAATGTTTGTTTTTAAACCCTAATGTATATACACACACACACAGTTTATCTATAGACACACACGATCAGCCACAACATTAAAACCACCTACCTAATATTATGTAGGACACACACACAAACACACACACACACGCACACACATAACATTGGTTTGTTAAAACTAATCACAGTGTGATTGTATTGCTTTAGAAACCTTATATAGTGCATGAGTCGTATTGATTACTTTTACTGTGGCTTTATTGTTTTTGCTCCTTGTTTCAAGCTTGACAATATTGCAAATAAATCATATGAAGACTTCTTAAAAAAAATAAAAATAATCTTTTGTGTTCCACAGAAGGGAGGAAGTCATACAGGTTAAGAGGAACTTTAGGGTGAGTAAATACTGTAATGACAGAATGTTCATGTTTGGGTGAACTAAACCTTTAATCAAATTTACTTCAGTCTGGTCCAAACCCTAAAATATATATATATATATATATTTTTTGGTACTTCTAGGTTTTAATGAAGAAGGTAAAACTGGCCCATTTATGAGCCTTTATTTATTGTGGGGACATCCCTACAAAAATATATTTGTCAGGTTTCAACTCTATCTTACTCAATCTAACCATGAGAGTCAAAGGCATTACCCAACATCACCACAGGTCAAGTGTCAGATATTCAACATGTTATTTTGTCAGATACATTTCAAAAATCCCTTTATATGGTTCTAAATCTAGGAAAGGCTAATGCTAAAATAATTTACCTAGTTGTCATCTCAGTGGGAAGGGTGGGTCACAATATTTGGACAGTATGTACATTGCATTAAGAAACATTCAGTCTGGAGGGAAGATGTCAGATCAAGCTCAGCAATCGAGAGAAAGGTTCTAAGTTTGTGAAAGAACCAATGTAACGCTATAGAAATGCTTCCCAATGGCCATAATTAGCTGCACTGGAGGGCAAACTGGTTGGAGAACCTGTTTTTTAGTGCTCTTAAAGCTCACAAAACAAATGTGCCAACAAAACAAACAAATGCATATAAAAACCACACCTTTCATTTAGAAAATCCCCAAGCTTATAACCATGTCGGGACATTGCACATCTGTGATGCATATCAAAATGTCTACGGTCCACATTTGGTGTTTACCAGCCAGGTACAGACGTTTACGTGATATCCCAAGTGAACAGTTTCAGTCAGAACTTCCCCAAGTGAGCAAAAGGTGCATATGATGTGGAAAATATAAATTCACCTTAAGATCCTCTATATGAAGGTGTGGAAAAATGATGTGGCTGATAGAATGATGTTTAAAACACTCTTGTCTACATCTACACCTCTTGGTGTTAAATTGTGAAGACAGATCTAAAAATGGATCAGCTGAAAAGAGGTCAGATTGAACCACATAGCCCTGTCTAAATAAAGCCCAGTGTTCTGTAGTGACAGAGAACAAAACTTCCAGTAACAGTTTCCAAAAATGAATATTCTGTCATAGTTTTACACCCAAATTACTATTTTTTTCTTTCGTGGAACACAAAAGGAGATCTTAGGCAGAATGTGAGCCTCAGTCACCATTCACATCTTTTTATCCATTCAATGAAAGTGAATGGTGACTGAGGCTCACATTCTGCCAAACAACTAATTTTGTGTTCCACAGAAGGAAAAAATTAACATGGGTTTGGAACAACAAAAAGGTGAGTAAATGTTGACAATTTTACTTTTTGGGTGAACTATGCCTTTAAACTCAGCATGGAAGCATGAGTCAAAGGTGGAAGTGACTACAAAAAGGAAACCACCTTTTCTTTTCAAAGCCTATCAGCCAAACTTTGGTCTTTCTGGTGTGTCACAAGAAACAATAGGCATACTTACAGTACATGACTGTGGTGTTCTTACAATCAAAAAATGATTAATATGTTTCAAACAAAGCAGAACAGAACAATTCATCCACAAATAGAGCTTTATTGAACTCAAATGGCCCATGCAAACAGTCACATGGAAGTTAAATGTACTGTTGTGGAAGAATATTTAACGCAAGCTTTTGGCACTTCCATATGAAAGTAATGTCCAGACAGCTGGCTAAAATAACTTATTTGTACATTCAATGCCAGTTTGAGGAAAAAAAAAGAAAAAAGGTTGGTTTGGCATAACCTGCTCAGTGCCCAAGAATTCTTGCTGCCCCAACTGAACAAGAACACATTTTATAAGATACCCCCTCAAAAGAAAGTATAGTGTCAAAGAAAAACCATTGTGGTCTTACCGAAGAGAACTTCAAATATTTGTCTAAAGAAAAGTTATATGGTTTAAAATATCACTTAATTGTGAATGTGCATCTGTGTGTTTACATGTGAGACAATGTCTGCATACATGTGAAGCATCTTGAGTACAGGATTACTTTTTTCATTGTTGCCAAAAACAGTACAGTACAGAAGGTGGCAGATAATAAGGCAGAGCACACAATCTAAAAATGAAATCAGTCAAGAAATTATTCTTAGGCATGACTCAAACATTTGACTTGAAGAACTAGGGATAAAATATCAAAAAAATGCTCCCCCAAAAATGAAAATTCTGCCATTATATACTCACCCTTATGTTGTTCTTATCCTGTATCAAATTTACCTTCAGTGGAACAAAAAAACAGATATTTTGCAGAATGTCCTGGCTGCTTTTTTCCATACAACAAAAGTTAAAAAAGGACTGAAATTACTCCAGGTCTTCTGAAGCCATACGGTAGATTTGTGTGAAGAATATTTCAGTTGTTATTCACTGAAAATATTGCCTTTTTGTTCTTAGTCTCAAATCTAGTCAATTATGAGTAGAGGATGAGTGAATGATGACAGAATTTTCATTGTTGGTAGGTGATCTATCCTATTAAGAAAAAGCATGGCAACAGGAAAAATGGAGTGGTGAAAAAAAAAAACTTACTGGCTGCAGTAAGGTTTCTTGTCAAAGCCTTTGTAGTTCTTCATATTCAGAGTCATTTTGCAGACCTCGCAGGTGAAACATCCTTTGTGCCAGTACTGTCAAAGGAAGTACAACAGAAGAGAAAAGGAAAATTCATTCAGTATAACTAGAATGCTGAGAAGGCTGGAATCAACATGGAAAACAAACTGCAGGTGGTCTCTCCTGAGAAGCTAGAAACAGCAGCTATATACACCACACAAAAGAGACTCCACTTGTTTGAAAGAGATGCTGATCTCTAAACTGTGGTAGTGCAGCCTTGTGGTTAAAAATCAGGTAACCAAAAGGTCATAGGTTCAAAAGGAGCAATTACCATTGTGCTCAAGTAAGGTATTTAACCACAGATCGCTCCAGGAGGACTTTCCCTGTAACTTAAGATGGTGATGTTGTCCATTGTTGCTTAACAAAACTCCACAAACCCCAATTGTGTGGCATATAAAGACTCTTTTCAAACTGTGGCTGCTACATTCAACAATACCTGAATTGCTTACCTCACTATGATAACCTTTGACCTCCCGCTCACTTATCTGATTAACCGGCAAACCTTCAGAGAGATCTTACTAGCTTTGTTGGATTTTAAAATACTCTGATGACCTAATATGCTACTCAAATACTTTCAGTTGGTATATCAAAGTTTTTCCACGCTAGGGCTTTTTTTTTTTTTGTACAATGGTGAAAATAAGAAGCAAAAGAGCATCTAGGTCTCTGTATTCACTGAAAAGGGCATAAATGCATATTGATAGCGGTAAGCCAGCACAAAAGAATAATGATGATTAAAACCAACAAGGAAAGTAGGTCTTTCCAGCTTTCCAGAATCGAGGACACTGCAGAGGAAGTGGTCCTATAGATAAACACAAGACTGGCAGATCTACAAAGCTCCACAGAGTACCTCAGAGATGCTTCGCACTTCCACTGAAATGGCATTGTTGGCTCTGCAGTCCCAAAGACCACATGCTTTAAAAACGCTGAGAAAGTCTTGCATAATTGACTCAAAAACAAAATCCTTGTTTGGAACTGGCGAGAATTGTTCCGAGTCAGACTTCCTCAAATTCAGGCATTCTGTTTGAACTGCAAAAATCTGCCTCTGAATCTTTCAAGGCCTATCAAACAATCAATTGCCAATTGTCATTTGCATCATGCGGCAGTCATATATTTTTGTACAATGGTTGCTACACTTTATAGTTAATCATTGTCCCAAGCAACCAAGTGTAGGAGCGATGTGTTTGTTTTATGTCTCTCGTAACACTCCACGGCCTATTTCTTCTTACATGATAACATAATTTCAACTCAATTCAATATTTAATGGCCATTTATTTACTTATTTGGTAAATAGGTATGTAATAAGAGGGATAAAGTATAGTTAATCGGTTATAATTGCAAAACTATATCCCTTTAGGATGAAACAATACCGCCGCTTTGAGTTGGAGTTCCACTTCAAAACGGCTTCCCCTTCACAAACCCACCCATCTGCCTCAAGCACAACAGTTGGTGCAGACACACAATGAAGAGTCTGAACATCTCAAATGAGACCAATTGGGAAAAATATAATCAGTATCAGATGACCATTGCAATGTGGATGAAATCTGCAATTACAGCATGAGAACATTCCATCGAACCAAAACTCAGCTGTTACTAATTCACTGAACTTCCCACTCACTCAACGGTTCTGGAGAACGTAGTGCTTGCTTTCACACTATGACAATACACACAACCTTGACACAGTTGATAACATTGCTCTACAGTGTAATTACTGTATTACCATGGACAAATTTGTCATCAGAATGATAGCATGTGAATATGATGTCAATGTAGACAGACTGCTGATGAATCTGTAAAAAGGGGTTAGCATTTGTATGAGAATATGAAAATGCTCATTTAGACCACACAAAGTCAGCCACATGTGTCCTGACAAGAATTTTCTTTCAGAGATAGAAAGCCACTAAATAACCGACAAATGGACCAAACACGTCAATGCCCACAGGTAAACATCCTGAAAGGATGTGCTGTCATAAACCACAATATATTAAAAATAGCTATAGGCTGACACAGTAACACATCATGTGAAGGGAAGTCTACTGGCAATAGAAAGACAAAAACTGTGTTAAAGAGTGAAAATAGAACAGTGGCAGAGGGCCATAAGTTACCAAGACACCTTGTAACAGAACGGACTAATCAATCCAATCATCACCCCAACAAAAGGTACCATGGTAACCCTACTTTTTGCCAAAATATGACCATTAGTGTAATTAGTGGCAACCAGCTCTCTCAAGTCCATTACTACTTGAAAACTGAATGTGTTTTGTTACTGTAACCTAATTGATTCAGAGATGTTAAATACAATTTTTGATTCAATAAAACAAGTTAATTTAAGTATTACCACATGAGACACATTGCATGTAAAAATAAATAAAAATAAACCAGTGTACACTGTAACATGTTTTATGAGGTTAGCTAAATATGTGCTTCATATGGTACCATCTAAAATAACTGTTTTTATTCCATTAAAAATGTCATTTAATCTGGCTAAATGAACCTGAAACAAATGTATAAACACCAACGAAATTAAGCTTTGTGGGTTAAATCAAGTAGATTATTGTTAACACTACGATATCTTGGACCGGTTAAAAAAGAAAACAACATGACAGAAAGCTTCGGACCCTGTTTGAAGGAAACCCCATATTATATTGTATTATGATTTAACGGGTGAAATTGAATAAACATTAAGACTAAAATTATATTTTACTGTATAAGAGCGTGCAGGTTGTATTGTCCTACATCAAATCACAGATAAAAGCATTTGTTATCACTACTTTTAAAGATCCACGCTTCTTTCTCTCTCACACTTTAATTTACTAAAGTTATGGAAAATGAATCCTGTCAGACACTGGTTAGGCTATAAACCTCTACTGAAAGACGGCCACGCCCACATTTCTAAAACTGATTCCTTCATACGTTCAATCAGTGTACTACATCACGTAAGTGAAAGGTGTATTCTTTATACTATTCAATACAATATAATGGTGATATACTGCCGAAGTTGGTTTGTATCGTTCACAGAAAGTTGAAAAGTGAATGAGAAAAAAAAGGTCAAACAAACAAACTGTTTACGGTCTAGAAACGCCTTGATTTGATGATCAAACAGTATGCTGGCTATGTGTTATGCTTATGCATTACGGAAGGAGCTATTCAATGAATTATTGCCTATGGGTATAAAACATGAAATTGTTCAATTGAAGATTTGTCTCGATCATATCGACTATATATGAAATATTCAGCGTGTTACGGTATGTTCATATATTACAAATGTCAAGTAAACCATATGTTTCTGACAGTTTGGTACCAATAAGACACCGTAAGGATCACTCACCTTGTCCAGACAATTGACTTTTTCCGTAGGGTACACAACCTTGTCACATCTGCTACACAGTGGATTCATGTTGCTCAGCTTGCCTTTGATCTTCTTGAGTGGCTCAATAAAGTGGGCCAAAAAACACTGATAGATCTATGCAGCAGACCAAAAAACACAAGTGAACGGGATGTTGAATATGTCCCCGCGCTGTCACCGCCAGCTAAACTGTTCTGCTGTAATGGGCGAGTTCCTGAACCACGCCTCACAGACGCGTGTACTGTAGCGAGTAGGAGGCGGGATGAAGAAGTGAGACTCCGCCCTCTTCACACATTTCCGGGAGAGGTGGGCGGAGCCACAGTGCCACAGTACTTTGAAGCGCGGTGAAAAAGACCATATATGTACAACATTGGGCAAGTTCGTTCAAACTAGTGTAAATGCACTCTTCATTAGACTTCTTAGCAGTTTTGAGGAGTTTGACAAAAACAACATACATTTTTTGGAAATCTTTGAGCTAGAGCAGTTAGTGGGAAAATAATATCTAAAAATAATCAATAAATAATATCATTATCTGGCCAAACAGTGTGCAAAACTATAAGGCTGTGTTGTGACTGCTCCCTAGAGTTACTCTTTGAAATTACAGCAACATTTGAAATCGAAGCTGCATGTAGCTTTATAAAATGCGACCTGGATATGTTTTGACTAAATATGGGCGTCTCCTGGGAGATTAAGAAAATATTTAGTTTTGCATAATTGATGTGGTAGTTTTGGAACTATTAGTTAAACGATGAAGGCTGGTGACTTAACGCTGTTCAGTGCTAATGTTAGCTGTTTGAGTCACGTATGACTGGTTGAATCAACAACGCTGGTTTAATTTTGAGTAAATATGAAATTAAAATGAAATACATTAAATTATAATGTATTAAAAATACTACAAATTCGTACTTTTTTCAATTGGGGGTATAGCTCAGTGGTAGAGCATTTGACTGCAGATCAAGAGGTCCCCGGTTCAAATCCGGGTGCCCCCTCTTTTGTTACATTTGTCCCTTAAATTACCTGAAATTACTTATTGTAGCCTATTTGTCGTCCATAGGTAGCGGGCTCAAATAGTACTGAGCAATAGGCCATATTAATTTAAAGAAATAGATCTTGAAAATTCTATCATTGTTTACTCACCTTCATGCCATCCCAGGTGTGTAAGACTTTCTTTATATGGCAGAACACCAATTCAGGTATTTAGAAGGATATTTCAGTTCTATATGTCTATACAATGCAAGTGAATGGGTACCAACATTTTGACGCTCCAAAAATCACATAGAGGCAGCATAAAAGTAATCCATAGGTGGTTAAATCAATGTCTTCCAAAGTGAGTGAGAAACAATATAAAACAGTGAGAAATCAATATTTAAGTATTTTTTTTTATTATCAATCTGCAACTTTACTTCCACATTGTTCTTCTTTTGTTTTTGGCGATTCACATTCTTCATGCATATCACAACTGAATGGGCAGGGAAGATAATTTATAATAAAAGAAAATTACTATAAATTACTAAAATATCGATTCTTATATGAGGCTCAGTAAATGATGAGAGAATTAAAATTTTTGGTTGAACTGTCCCTTTAAATTTATGAAACATTTGCTATAACATTGTAGGCCAAGGTTACAGTAGTGAATAAAGCAGAATGATACAATGTTTTAGTCTTGATGTAAAACGTATTCCAAAAAGTATTTGGAACATTGCAAGTCCAATTTGGGGATATAAATACAAGCAAATATGTTTATAAAACTTTTACAGCACAGAAATTGGTTACTTACCAACCATCCAACACCAACTGCAAGACCTAACAATGACCTGTAGGTGTCACTGTTGGCCTATATTGTTTGACGCCACATGTTCTACTGCTCATTATTTCATTACTTTTTACACACTTAGAAGGGTTCTCTATATTCTGTGCTTATAAAAAAAATGGAACAAAAATCGAAACACATTTTCAAAACATCTCAATTTATTTGTAATGATTCACTATTAGTATACGTTCAAAATGTAACACTGCAATGATATTAAACACAATTGAAATCCACTGACTTCGCCTTGGATTTGGCCACAAGATTTTGTAATTTAAATTCTTACATCTGTTCAGAGCTCAGCAGTAAACACATTATTACATACATTTTTCAAATGTAACAAGTGGTAGACCTATAACTTTCCATTTAATTTTAATGCAGACAGACTGTTTTTAATTGCCTTGGAAATACTGTTTTACTCACTTGGCCATACAGCAAAAATAAAAACAATAAACGTTTGCTTTTCAAATTTTGTCATGTTGCGCAGTCTGTCTGTTTGTGCGTTCCATCAATGTTGTAGCCTACAGTATGTGCAAATCAATATTCTGTTTCCTAATTCAATAACAGGGCAAAACTTCATGTAAGTGTGTGGTATGACAAATCACTAATACTAGAGCAAGCTAATGTAATTAAAGTTCTGTCAAGTCCATGTGGCTAACTAAGTATTATGCATCTTTTTCCGCTGAACATATAAATCACAAAATATCTTTTTCAAAATGAAAAATCTATAAAGATATGCTGTACTGTACATTAACTGCAATATGTTTTGGGATAACACACATCTCATTTTCACAATTAAGGAGTGAAATTAGCAGAATTGCTGGTCACAATCACCATGTCTTTGTTGCGATTTGTTCCTCTTTCAACAAATGAAACCTTCTTTATCATAAACAAACAGCATAAGAGGTGTTGCAGGATGGGCTGCCAATTGTAGGGAGACATAGAAAAGCTCACAAAAACTTTAATGACAGTCTCGAATGATCCCTCAACTGCCACAGCCTCTAATATCACCTTTGTCTTTGCTCCTAAAATTAATCAGCACAATAAAACCTTTTACACAAATGTACTCTTCCTTTCCCTTGTGCAGGAATTCCCGCCTCCTCAGCACTGCTCCGCCTCAATGAAGCCCTCTTTCTCGTAAACCCCAAGTTCAACCTCATTGTAGCTAGAATGACATCCTTGGTTCCGGAACTTCATGGAGGGCCAATAGTTATTAGTGCGGCGCTGTGAACAAAGACACATCGATATACCTGTTTCTAATTGGTTGCATAGCAGGACAATCCGGGGCAAGTCGTCACACAGGGAAATTGTCTTTTCACTATAGGGCTATATCTTAGTAACTACATACAGTATGTTGGTTTCAAACACTTTCAAAATGCTTTGAAATTAGAATAAGAATTTGTGTTAATTCTATCATCCAAATAGGGTCTCCCCTGTATTGTGCTAACAGAAAATGTGCTCACCTGCATTAGGTAGAAAGGAGGAGCAACAGTTGGATGTGTGTTAATGTAGTAGACAGCCAACAGTGTCAGGAACACCAGCAGAACCAGAGCTGCCACAACACCTGCAATTATCGCTGTGTGTTCTGGGGCCTCATCCTCACCTGAAGGGCCAGTTGGAAAGTGTGAGAGAACGTGATAAAAAAACAGGAATGCAAAGTGGTTAAGCTCAATTCAAAGAAGACAAAAAGAGACAATTTTCCAATTCAACGAGTAAGTGTAGGATGTGCAACTCTTTAAATGAACACAGAGCAACAAAAGACACAGACAATTCAGCATAGCATATTTATGGCGAATTTATGGTCAAGTGGTCAAAACCTGATCAAAAAATGTATATTAGTGCAATATCAAGTAGAAGCATAGTCTTTGGTCTAATACTGTGCTGTGGCTGTATTCAAATGTAACTCTTCATTTTTTATTTGTTTACCAACTACACTATAAAGTGGTGCCCTGCAACTGTTATTTCAAGAATTCTACTTTATCTAACACATAAAAAATACTTGTGTCAGTATAAACCAATTTGTCAGGATGTATATATACACACACACACACACATATATATATATATATATATATATATATATATATATATATATATATATATATATATATATACATACATATTGTTCTTAATTTAAACCAATGAATTTAGATGTTACCACATAAAGCACATTTTTACAGTTTTAATAAAGTGAACCTAAAAATTGCACAATGTGACATCTACAGTAACTGGTTTGAAGTCAAAAATATTATTTAACATCTCTGAATCAACTTGAATAAATTAGGTGAAAAAAAAAATGCAAATTTTAAGGTTTAGATCTGGTAGAAATATTTCCTGACAACCAAATCTCTGTTTCATTAGTAGTCTTTACATACAAGATTGTGACTATTAAAGCAATACAAATACAGGTGACCTTACTACATTAATTAGACTTTTTATTCATAATACTTTAATTAATTAGGTGAAAGTGTCTTCCTTCTTTCGAAATATATAATCATGGGTTTCCAACTCTTGTGAAACATTTTGATTGATCCTTTCATTAAGTACTTAATTTTCTATAATTAAAAGGATTATATCAGATCACAAAGCCATGTTGACACGCTGGGCAGTTTTGGTGATTTCCACTCTAACAGTATTCTTCTGCTTTCTAGTAGAGAGGCAAATTAAATAATATTTTTTGTATCGTTTGTCATAAATACTCCATCTCCTGGAACCTGAAAAATAGCAACTTCAGCACTAGGTTGGATGTCTAAGTCAAAAGCATCATTTAGCGTTTTAAATATGTATAACCAATAATCTCTCAACGTATGACAAGACCAGAACATATGAACAAAGTCAGCTTTAACATCATTGCATCGATCACACATTTTATCAATGTTAGGATACATTTTAGAAAGTTTGGATTTTGTAAAGTAAGTACAACGAGGACCTTAAATTTGATAAGATTGAGGCGTGCACAAGAGGGTGATCCATTTACTCTGCTCAGAGCCTCATCCCAGACTACACTTGAATTTCAGTTCTCAACTCCTTTACCCACACTGCTCTGATTCTGTCAATTTAAATTTTGTTTAAGGACATAATTTTATCATATATTTCTGAAATCTGACCTTTAAGAACTATGGGAATCTGTAGAACGTTGTCTTATAGTGACGAAGTAAGACAGGAGAAGTTTAACTGAGAGATCACTGAAACTGGCAAAAGTATGATCTATATACCTGTAAAAATCCCCACATTTGATCAGGCATATCCTTTGCCACTGTGCAAAAGTACAATACATTTAGCCAACAGAGAACATATGATTATTACTGATAGGACTTAACATAGATAAATCTTTGAGTTTATTCATTTGCCTAATTTGAGACCATATCCTAAGCATGGAACTTCCCACAGGACTTGAATTGTGTTGTTATTAGAGCAGAAAGTGATGTTGAGATACAAGTATTTGCTTCTGCTTTACACCAGTCGTTCACTGGAGACTTATACCAGCAAATAATGATTTGAAGATTTGCAGCATAGTAACCCATAAATTAAGGAAGAGCTAAAACTCCTTGTGATCGTTGCCTTTGAAGGATCTTCTACAATTTCTAGGATTCTTTCCCCTGCACAATAATGATAACACAGGTGAAAGGTTCAAGACTTTCACCTGTACTGTTGCACTTGTGTATATGGTTGTGTGACAATAAAGTGATTTGATTTGATAACATGGGTTTATTCAGCCACCGAAAAAAGACTTTGGGAGAAAAATCAAGAGAGACTGAAAAAAGTATAAAGCCTTGGTAAAAAATTCATTTTTATACAGTTTATTTTACCTACCAGAGATAAGTGCAATGCATCCCATCTCTGTAAATCTGATTTAATTTAGCTTCTTAGTAGTAAAAAATTATTTGCATACAACTCAGTAAAACTGTGGGTGATATAAACTCCCTAGTATTTTAAACCAGATTTAGACATGCAAAATGGAAGGCAGGTTTCCTGGATTTGTAAGGCAAGGGAATTGATCAGGAAACACTCACATTTGGAGAGGTTTAATTTGTATCCTGAGAATATGCCAAAGTCTGATAATTTCTGCACTATTTTTGGGACATTTTGTACTGGATTTTAAACATATAACAGGTGATCCACGTACAGGGAAACCCTATGTTCCATGCCCATTTTATCAATGCCCTGTACAGAATGCAAGGCTTTAAGCATAGTAGAAAGTGGTTTAATAGCTAAAGCAAACAGAAAAGGGCTTAATGGGCAATGCTGCCTTGTTCCCCTAGATAGTGGAACAAATTGGGAACACAATTTATTTGTTACAACAGATGCTTTGGGAGCCGAATACAGCAACGGAATTCATGACACATATTTTGGCCAAAGTCAAATTTATTCAATACCGCAAGTAAATAGCTCCACTCAACTCTGTCAAACGCCTTCTCCACATCCAGGGATACCACCACCTCTGGGGCATCCCCGGATACAGGAGAATGCAAAACACAGAGAAGCCTTCTGATGTTAGTGAATAAAGACTCCAAATAAAACCCGTCTGATCCGGTGATACGTCTGGTATAATGTGTCATTTCTAGAGGCTAACAATTTGGCTAGTATTTTTAACATTTAGTAATGAAATTCGTCTGTAGGAACTACAATTGTGTGGGTCTTTTCCCGGTTTCAAAAGAAGTGTGATGGATGTTTTCAAACATTTTCAGAAGAAACTGTGCTAATTTGGAAGCAAACGCTTTATAAAATTCCACAGGGTAACCGTCAGGTCTGGGGGTCGAAGATCTCTTGCAGATCTAGGGGTTGCCCTAGGTTTTCTTTTTGATGTGAATTAACTGTAGGAGTGTCCAAATCTTTAAAAAATATATATGACATACTTGAATTGTCTTCTGGAAACACAGAAGTAAATATTACTGATTTCTGTAGGGTCTATTGTCAATTTCAGTGATCTATTACGAATCTGTAGAATAGCCTGGAAGCCAATTGACATTTTAACTAATGCGCTAATAAATGCCCTGCCTTCTCCCCTTGTTCGTAAAAATGCACTTTAGACCAAAGCAGACATTGTTGAGCATCCTCTACTGATAGATGATCATATTGCCTGAAAACTATCCACAGTCTCTCGTAGTGTATTCACAGAACTTTGTAAAGGTCCAATAGATTCCTGAATCAAGCCTGAAATGTCCTCACTAATGCTAATTTGTTGCTTAGTTAATTCAACGAATGGTCCATGGAGACAGATTTATGCCACAACTTCTTGGTGCTAGAAGTTGCGGCAATGGCTGCTAGCTTACCAGCGATGCTAGCGGTAGATCTCGTTGTCGGTGGAGCTAGAGCATGAACTTTTTCTGCTTAAAATTGCTAATAAAATGGCCAGTGATTTGTAAACAAATATATCCATGATATTAAACATGGTTTGTGGAGTAAAAGTTTTGTTTTAAAAAGGTAGATCGGGAGCCCCTCTTCCTTATGTCTTAAAGGGCACCTTTTATGGAATTTTGAAAATTACCTTTCATGTAGTGTGTAACATAGATTTAAGTGAACAAAAACATCCTGCAAAGTTTTATATATGAAAGTTCACCGTAAAAAAAGTTATTCTCTCTCAAAAGTAGGAGTCGACTCTGAGTCAATGTAATGAATCGATTTTCCAACGAGTCATTTTCCTTTTCGTTGTGACGTCAAGACGAAAAATTATCAAATTGGCCGCGCCCACTCATTGCGCGCGCAGACATCAGGGAAAACTTGAAAACATCATGTCGACAACAAGACGCTGTGTTCTCAAGTGCGTATCAAAAGCGACCTTTTTTTCACTGCCCAGGGACGAGCATGTGAAGAATCACTGGCTAGAGTTTATATTTACAACTATACCACACAAGTATAGCCCGAACCTTGTGCTGTGTTCGCCTCATTTTAATGACGATTGCTTTACGAACATGAATGCTTTCAAGTGTGGATTCGCGAGCCGGTTGATACTGAAGGAAGGTTCAGTACCAAGTTTATTTGGATCAGCTTCCTCCTCCGAATCACAACCTGTAAGTATTATTAATAATTGATGCTTTTATGTGTGTGGCAGCGGGGGCGTGGTCAAGCGCCCGTCCGGGAGAGAAAAGCAGTAAGGGCGCTCACACCTGAGCTAAATGATGACTAACACCTGTCTCTAATTTCAGTAACATGAGGAGAGCGGCATAAAAAGGGCAGGAGTGACAGAGCACGAGAGGGAGAACCCGACCCAGAAAGCAAACCCTAGCATACTGTCAAACAAAAGAGAGAGAAAAATAAACTTACCCCTTAAGTTGACGTTTGTGTCTGTCCCGTCCTTGAACAGTGTTACAGTGGTGCCAAAACCCGGGACTATTTTTTTATTTTTTTTTGTGATGGAACCAAGTCGCCCCGTAGAGTCCTCCCAGCTGGCGGAAATCCTCCAGTCCCTCGCTAATCTCCATCAGGGCCACCAACAAACCCTGCTTGAGCTCCGGCAGGATCAAGATTGGCGGTTCTTTGAGGTCATGCGGGCTCAGGCAGAGGACCGACTCGCTATCCGGAGCCTCCTCAGCCAGGAGGCTGCGTCAGCATCAGCCGCGACCCCGGACACCCGCGCTACGCTGCCCCCGCCCATGTTACAGAAGATGGGGGTGGCAGATGATCCGAGGCCTTCCTCGACTTGTTCGAGAGGACGGCTGACATCTGGGGCTGGCCGCCCGAACAGTGGGCAGCCCGCCTAATTCCTCTCCTGTCCGGGAAGCACAGCTCATGGCGCAACAACTGCCAACGACGAGCCTCCTGGCTTACTCCAACCTAAAGAGGGCCATCCTGCAGCGGGTTGGTCGGAGCCCGGAAGAGAATCGCCAGCTCTTCCGGAGCATGAAGATGGAGAAGTCCGACCGCCCGTTTGCGTTTGTTCAACGGCTCGGGACGCCTGTCGGCGGTGGCTGCTCGCTGGGGACCGCGACGTCGAGGGAGTCATCGATCAGGTGGTACTGGAGCAATTCACGCAAAGCCTGCCCAGGAGAACGGCGGAATGGGTCCAGTGCCACCGCCCGGCGTCGCTGGAGGCAGCTGTTCAGCTCATGGAGGACCACCTGGCGGCGATACCAAGGGCAGATGAGCCCTCCCCTCTCTCTCCCCTTCCCTGTGTCTTCCCCTGTTTCCCCCTGTTCCCTCTCGCTCTGCTCTCTCCCCAGGTCCCGTTCCTGCCCCCGCAGGCGTGGAGGATACAGTCGACCTGCTTCCCGGTCGTGGGAGAACCCGAGCAACCCTTCCCCGTCTTTCAGTCACTCTCCTCCTCAGGTGGTGGCGCCCGCCAGCACGGGTGCGGCCGTGGCGCCTGGGCCGGTCTGCTGGAGGTGCGGGGACCCGGACCACTTCGGGATCAGTGTCCGCTGATGGAGGTGGGGACGGTGGTGCGGGTCTCCGATGTCCCGCAGGCTGCCCCCGGTCGGGCTGGAGTGTACCGGATCCCGGTAAGGATCCAGGGGGGTACATACCAAGCTTTGATGGATACCGGCTGTAATCAGACCACCATCCACCAACGCTTGGTTCAACCCGGGGCTTTGGGCACAGCTAAACGAGTGAGGGTGAGGTGTGTGCATGGGGATGTTCACAAGTATCCATTGGTGACTCTGGCGATTAAATTCCGGGAGAAAAGCATAGTGTGGAGGCAGCGGTTAGTTCCGCCTCACCCATCCGCTAATCTTGGGTACTGATTGGCCAAATTTTAGAAATGTATTAGAGGGAGTCTGTGCGGATGGGTCCTGCATGAAAGTAAAGAGATGTGTGATGTGCGATGCTTTGGCGGGGAGGCGGAGCCGGGCCGCCCTCGGCTGCTCCGAGTGACGAGGGAAGGGGCGAGGGGTCACCCCTCCCTCAGGGAGTTCCCTGAGGGGGACTTCCCCTTGGAGCAGTCGCGGGATGAAACCCTTAAACACGCCTTTGACCAAGTGAGAGTAATCGATGGTCAACAACTCCGGCCGGGTGTCGCCATTTCATATCCGTATTTTTCAGTTATTAAAGATCGGTTGTATAGAGTGACGCAGGACGCTCAAACAAAGGAGGAGGTGACACAATTGTTGATTCCACGGAGCCGCCGGAAATGGTTTTCCAGGCGGCTCACTATAATCCTATGGCCGGTCACCTGGGGAACGGAAAACACTTTTTCGCCTAATAGCCCGTTTCTATTGGCCGGGCATTGGCGGCGACGTCCGCAGGTGGTGTCGCGGCGTGCCGCGAATGTCAGCTGGTAAACCCAACGGCCACCCCAAAAGCGCCTTTGCGCCCCTTCCATTGATCGAGGTTCCCTTCGAGAGAATTGGAATGGACCTCGTCGGGCCATTAGAACGGACGTCACGCGGACATCGCTTTGTGTTAGTCCTGGTGGATTACGCAATGCGGTATCCGGAAGCAGTGCCTCTGAGCAACATCTCAGCACGCAGTGTTGCAGGGGCACTCTTCAAGATAATCTCCCAGGTGGGGGTTCCGAAAGAAATCCTCACCGATCAAGGCACTACATTTATGTCACGAACACTTCGCGAACTTTACGAATTGTTGGGCATTAAGTCGATTCGCACTAGCGTGTACCATCCTCAGACGGATGGGCTGGTGGAACGATTTAATAAAACGTTAAAAAATATGATTCAGTAAATTGCGTACGCGAAGATGCTAGGAATTGGGATAAGTGGCTGGACCCCCTGTTATTTGCAGTACGAGAGGTTCCGCAAGCCTCCACGGGATTTTCCCCATTTGAGCTGCTATACGGACGACGCCCACGCTGGGTCCTCGACGTCATCCGTGAAACTTGGGAGGAGGGACCTTCCAATGCCAAAAATGAAATTCAATACGTTCTTGATCTTAGAGCAAAACTCCATACACTGGGGCAATTAACACAGGAGAATTTGCTCCAGGCTCAAGAACGCCAACGCCGGCTGTATGACAGGGGTGCTCAGCTACGGGAATTTGCACCAGGAGATAAAGTGCTTGTATTACTCCCAACATCGAGCTCAAAATTACTCGCCAAGTGGCAAGGACCCTTTGAGGTCACACGACGAGTAGGGGTCCTCGATTATGAAGTTAAGCGTACCGATAGAGGGGCGCGTCAAATATATCACCTCAACCTCCTAAAATTGTGGAGGGAAGAGGCGGCCTCTGTGACGTTGGCAACGGTAGTTCCGAGAGGGCGGAGCTCGGACCGGAAGTAAACAAAGCCTGCGATCCTAACACCCCGGTTCCGTGTGGAGACCACCTCTCACCACGCCAACTCGCAGAGGTTTCCGAACTGCAAAAGGAGTTTGCGGACGTGTTCTCTCCTCTACCGGGCCGTACAGACATCATACAACACCACATCGAGACCGAGCCGGGCGTAGTGGTACGTTGCCGCCCTTATCGCTTGCCCGAACATAAAAAAAAAATAGTTCGGGAAGAATTGGACGCGATGCTGGACATGGGAGTAATAGAAGAATCTCACAGCGATTTGTCCAGTCCGGTCGTCCTTGTTCCCAAGAGCGACGGGTCTGTCCGTTTCTGTGTGGATTATAGAAAAGTCAATCGCGGTGTCTAAATTTGACGCGTACCCAATGCCCCGTGTTGATGAACTGCTCGATCGGTTAGGTTCTGCTCGGTTTTATTCGACCTTGGATCTAACGAAGGGTTATTGGCAGATCCCCTTGACACCAATATCCCGTGAAAAACGGCCTTCACCACGCCGTTCGGATTACACCAATTCGTGACGCTTCCTTTCGGTTTGTTCGGGGCACCAGCCACGTTTCAGCGCCTCATGGATAGGATCCTCAGACCGCATACTGCTTACGCCGCTGCTTATCTAGATGATATCATCATTTATAGCAATGATTGGCAGCGGCACATGCAACATCTGAGGGCCGTCCTGAGATCGCTGCGGCAGGCGGGGCTCACGGCAAACCCAAAAAAGTGCTGCGGTTGGGCGTGTGGAGGTACGGTATCTGGGGTTCCACTTGGGTCATGGCCAGGTGCGACCCCAAATTGACAAGACCACGGCGATTGCGACTTGCCCTAGACCCAAGACCAAAAAGGGGGTGAGGCAGTTCCTGGGGCTGGCTGGCTATTACAGAAGATTTGTGCCTAATTATTCGGATGTCACCAGCCCGCTGACTGACCTTACTAAAAGGGGGCTCCAGATCCGGTCCAATGGTCGGAGCAGTGCCAACAGGCGTTTATACAGATTAAAGCTGCACTTTGTGGGGGCCGCTTTTGCATGCACCTGACTTCTCTCTCCCTTTTGTTTTACAGACGGACGCTTCAGACAGAGGGCTGGGGGCCGTACTCTGCAGGTGGTGGAGGGAGAGGAGCCCGGTGCTGTACATTAGCCGGAAACTCTCCTTGAGGGAGACTAAGTACAGCACCGTAGAGAAGGAGTGTCTGGCCATCAAGTGGGCGGTCCTCACCCTCCGATACTACCTGCTGGGGCGGGCCTTCACCCTCTGCTCGGATCACGCCCCACTCCAGTGGCTCCACCGCATGAAGGATACTAACGCCCGGATCACCCGTTGGTATCTGGCTCTCCAGCCCTTTAAATTTAAGGTGGTCCACAGGCCGGGGGTGCAGATGGCTGCCGCTGACTTCCTCTCCAGAAATGGGGGGGGAGTGGTAGGCAGGCCGGATGACGCCCCGGCCTGAGTTGGGCGGTGGGGGTATGTGGCAGTGGGGGCGTGGTCAAGCGCCCGTCCGGGAGAGAAAAGCGGTAAGTGCGCTCACACCTGAGCTAAATGATGACTAACACCTGTCTCTAATTTCAGTAACATGAGGAGAGCGGCATAAAAAGGGCAGGAGTGACAGAGCACGAGAGGGAGAACCCGACCCAGAAAGCAAACCCTAGCATACTGTCAAACAAAAGAGAGAGAAAAATAAACTTACCCCTTAAGTTGACGTTTGTGTCTGTCCCATCCTTGAACAGTGTTACAATGTGTTTTTTAGCATGCTTAATAAGTATTTGTGTTTGTTGTGTAGATTACACTCAGCACAGCTTCTAGGTCTCCAATGTCAATTTTTTTGAAATATGTGAAATGTTTGTCGATGTTATTGGAGTTGTCATAAAGAATAGAGCAATAACTTGTAGTAATGCAGTGCTTTACCAATATGTTTATGCGTTGGGCTAACGCAAACAATAACTGATTGGGTGTTTACCACCGAACTTTGGGCTATGATCGCTAACATAAATCAACTCAAATTCCTTCTCTGATTTAGATTTTTTTACTACAAAGCGGTGATGGGCGTTCCGTTTCCGACAATCTCTGCACAGAGTATACCAATCACAACTGACTGGGTCATCTGACCAATCACCGCAGATTAGCGTCACGCAAAGGAGGGTTTGGAAAAATGAGTCGTTGAACGAATCATTTGGGAGTCAGTGAGCAAATCGGGTAAACATAAATGCATATTATAAGACAACAAAAGTGTTTTTTTGTCATTGCATGCATGTAAAACTGTTGTTGGGGACTCCCAAAACAATATTAGGAACATTTTAAATGCCATAATAGGTGCCCTTTAAGTCCTTTTTACTATAAATTTTCCTCCCTGCCCAGTAGGTGGGGATATGCATGAACATTGCATAAAGAAGAATGCGGAAGTGAAAGTGGAGATTTTTTTGTAAAGGACTTAAATATTGATCTGTTTCTCACCCACACTTATATCACTTGTGAACATTTGGATTTAACCACCAGAGTCTTATGGTTTACTTTTATGTTGACTTTATGTGTTTTTTGGGCCTTCAAAGTTTTATAACTGATGAGAGAATTATAATTTTTGGGTGGACTAACCCTTTAAGCTGGTTTAGGCTGGTCACCTGGCCAGGCCAATCAGGTGCTCAGCTGGTTTTGCTAGAAGGCCAGAGTAATAAAGACCAGCCAATCAAGCTGGTTTTAACTTGTTTTTATGCAGGGTTGCTTTGTTCCTTTTTCGTCTGTTTTTACTTCATCTAAAACTACACACAGCAATTAAATGGATTCGATCCCAACAAAGTTTTGCCAGAAACTTCACTGCATTCCTCCATCCTGCCCTGCACTGTTTTCTGCATGGCTGCCTGATGTGATTATGTCTTGAACTGAGGCATTTTGTGGCGTGGGAGAAGTGGGTCATTGCAGCTTGTCTGTCACCCCCACATTTCATTGCTCCAGCTGGGACTGCTTGTTTGGACATTTTATTTTTCCACTTGCACTCATTTTGTTTGGACTGGTGGATTATACACATTCTGATCTAAACTCACTCACTCTATATGCTGCAGACTTCTTTGTTATGCTGCCATTGTATGTCTTTAATATGTAATTTGTTATGTTAATGATCAGCTTGCTTGTCTATTTTGTGTAGCACATTGTGCACTGGAAATTCACTATATAAAATTAAACAAATTATTAGGATTGATAACTTTCCTGGTCATGTGATTTCGATATGAGGGGCGACTCACTCTGTGTAGAATTAAACAGATTTTTCTAGGTCGCTGATCTGTCTGGAGACATACCACATGTACTGTAAGTGTGCATCATTTTAATCATATGTCTCAAAAATACTATTTACTTCTTTATATGTAAATTACTTTTTCTTTAATGGATCACCATGCTTAGTGCCCCTTTAATGTAGGTTTTGGTTGAAAAAGTGAAGAACTGATGTAGATCTGAGCTTTCTTCCAAACGGGTGAGGCCTTTAGGTTCACAGGGTTGTTAAAAGGTTCGGTGAAACAGTCCTTTCACAACCTAATGAAGCTAATATAACATTTTTATATAATAGAAATGAATAAAAATAAAGGCGAACCCTAGATGGTGGAGGGACAAACCTTTGCATTATGATTGACAGGATTAGATGTACATGCTTGTCCAACACTTTGATTAACTTTATATAATAAATGATCATGACAAACTTTTCGCAACTGATTTCACACTAAAAACGGCTATAAAATTTACTTTTCTTTGATTAATAGCCAAGACTGCCAAAAGCACAGAGCCAATCACTGACTCACCATTGCCATAGTGGTGAAAGAGAAGTTTGGTGTCATCTGTGGAGGAAAGAGACTGTTGTTGTACAGAGTGATGGTAGAGGCTAGACCAGCAAGGACAGCACGAGAGTATTTTAGCATAAGCGCACATGCAAAATGCCTTCACAAGACATAAGACAAAGACACACAATAACTTACGATTAGCTGATAGACCTTAAACATCAAGCAAAAAATAAAAGGTGACCTGCAAAGTTCTATTTCTAAAGTATAGACTGGAAAACAGGAGGAGACTGAATTTGTTTGATCATTACAGAATAAGTCAGCAAACAAATTTGAGTTAAAATTACAATGAGTCAATAAGTGTGTACATCAGCAAACTAGTGCAGTTATGAATGTAATGGCCTTAAAGTGTCAGTTCTAATATATCATGCTTGTCCTGGTTCAACGAGATACTCACCCTCGGTCACAGGACTGGCAGGTCGGGCAGCAGGGGAGGGAGTGGCCGGTGGTGATGAAGAAGTAAAAGGGCTGATTGAACTCTCTTGTCCTCCCTGAGCATAATCTTCACATGTGCCTTTTGCCTTAGACAAGTAAATACCAGCTCAAATTATGATGTGTTAAAAGTGTTTGTGAGTACAAAACCAGTATTAATAATGACATATTTATACACTTTGCGGTCTAGTGTTCAAAGATTTGGTCCTGGAAACTGGGCGGTTAGAAGTGATTCAATGTGATTCATGAGCTAATACCTTTTGGCCCTAAAGACCCCATGAAATTGAAGTTTGGAGAATTTTACGGCTCTGTTTTTGTGGCCGTGCTAGTTGCAGCAATATGTGCAAAAACCATGCGTTAGGTCTATCCCATTCTCGTGAGAGCACTAATTGTAAGCGCAATTTTCATGACTGCTCAGCCCCAGTATCCAGTACCCAGATACTGTCATGGTTACTGTTGTAACCTCCGTTCCCCGAGGGAAGGATGTTTTGTCCCTCCTGCCACAGCACTAGACCTACCACTATAAAATGCCGTAACTTATTTTCGGCACCTCAGTGCAAAATCCAGACTGGCACTCACTTCCCTTTATACCCGTATGTCCGGGGCGGGGCATGCAAATTCTGTCTGCCAACTTGACATTGGCCTTTTCTCAGGTTCAGAGGTACGTTTGGCATCCCAGGAAGACCGCTTGTGTCACTTCATTCGACACAAGCACAATCCATTCCTGTCACACATTCCTTCCCTCAGGGAACGGAGGTTACAACAGTAACCATGACGTTTCATTTGAGTTATTTTGACATTTGAAATTGTGTTGGGTTTACTAAAGTACTTTCAGTTAGGTTCCCTCTGCTTGAAGCATGTAAATTGAAATTACATGGTAATTCTAATTTAAGAAAACCAATTTAAAACATGTGGAACCAAATAGTGTCACAGAGCAGGGGATTCCTCAAGGCAGCAGGAAACACATACGTCCTCGGTAGTATTTCACGACTAACACCACTGGAATGATAGCAGACAGAATATAAGAGAGCTCACAGCAAGGACGTAGTTATTGCACAATAGAAATTAAGACACAAATTGTCCATATTTCTGTTCTTCAAATGCATTGCATACAGCCCAAATACACTACCAACCTCTAATGAAAAGGCTTTCCTTATTTATATCAACATTGCTTGACAGGGAATGGAAATATTATAGGATGCAGACGATGAAATATCGGTAGAAAAACCCATGTGGAGAGTCACTATTTATTTTTTTAATCCCATCAAATCTAAATATTTTTCTTGTTATAGTTGTGATATTAGTGTTTTTTCAACTTTGGGGCCTTTTAGCACTGTGGTATTGTAGAAAGTAAAGTCTTGTTAAAACATTTTTACACTCTTGATATTTTTACATTTTTATTTGTCTACTAAAAATTTTAATCACAGTGTAATTTTCAGCACATCCCAAATTCTGTATTGTTTTTAACAGAATTCCAT
The DNA here is from genome assembly GCF_025860055.1 of Xyrauchen texanus. Taxonomy (NCBI): domain Eukaryota; kingdom Metazoa; phylum Chordata; class Actinopteri; order Cypriniformes; family Catostomidae; genus Xyrauchen; species Xyrauchen texanus. The sequence goes on from NC_068315.1 coordinate 21,727,849, forward strand.
GTTGAAAATGATGGTAATTGAAATAAATAAATGTAATTGTTCAAATTAAAATGGCTGGTCCCTTGCTAAGGCTAATTTCATTGCTAACTTATATTTATCCTAAATTCACATATTTACATTTCACAATTTGGCAAATTTTCAATTACAACTTGACTGAAAATCACACGTCACACATGTGATTCTACCCTGATATTTCTGTTTTCTCCAAACATCACTTGTTTCATATTTCATCTCAAGTATGCTCTCTCATGCTCTGACACTTTTGTTGACTTGATTAACAAGCACACTAATTTTGGAAAAACATTTAGAGGCAAAATTGTTTCGTGTGGTGAAAATCATTGAAAAATTTTATTTTTGAAAAATGTACAGAAAAAATTCACACAATAAATATGGATACGGTTGAACTTTTCTTCACTGTTTCAAATAGTGCTGCTAATGTCAGCCTGTGCGATTATATGAAGGCAAATTCTGCGATTTTATTAAATAAATAACCTGAACCAGGCTTAACTCCTGAAATCCTAGCATTACTCTCTCTCTCTCTCTCTCTCTCTCTCTGTGCGTGTGTGTGTGTGTGGCCTGCCAGTGAGCAATGGACATAGGACAGTTCTTTAAAAGAAAAAGACAGATTCAGGTGAGAGACTAGGGACAGTCCATAATGACCTCTGTCTTGTTTTTTGTTTTTTTTGTTCTTCTGAAAAGTGTTAAGCTAAAGTAACAGATAATGCAAACCAGCTGTTGTTGTATCAAATTACTTATCTAGGCAATGGTCCCCTGCTTTTATTTATTTTATTTATTTCCAACCCTCAATGGAGAATACAGCTTCTCTTGTGAAAGGAATTTGTGATTTAAAAAAGTTTCTAAGCCCAATAATAATAATAATAATAATAATAATAATAATAATAATAATAATAAAGACATTTAAAATGGCACGCCTCTGTGTGCCTTTTGATCATATCCTTAGAATCTGTAAATGGTCTCCATAACATTTTTGTGACATGAAAACTGACCTCATCTCTCCTGCCTACAATATATTTGTGTATGATTGTCAGTGCCAAGGGAAAGACAGGGAGATGGAGAAGGAGAAAGGGAAAGAGAGGGAGATAGAGAAGGAGAAAGGGAAAGAGAGCGTGCAGGAAGAACAAGGTGAGGAAACAACAACAATAAATTGACATATAGTGAATAGTGGCAAGCAAAACAGTAACTACTCATACTCCTATACTAACGTATTGGCATTAAGTAGCCTATATTACATTTACTTTTTGTAACATTATTTTACACCACATTTTTTCATAATAAAGGAGGAGGAAAACAACAGGGAGAGTCCATAAGGGATGAGAGGGAATTGACTAGTGAAAGAAATGAAGAGACAGAGGGAGTGCAACATAGAGACCACTAAGCCAAAGCAGCAGAGACAGAAGAGAGCTGTTCAGACTTAGGGGATAAGGACACTGGTCCTAAACAGTTAAAGCTGTCTCAATACCCTCATACTCAGTTTGGCACACAAAAAAGAGCCTTTCAAGAACCATTTTTTGTAAATAATTTACAGAAGATGAATTACATTTTGTTGTCCAAGTACCTGTTACTTTGTTCAATGACAATAATGTTGAATCTAATCTAACCAATCTGATGACTGTTGATACAAAAGGAGGCACATGGAGTTAACGGTCAGGAAAACCACCTGAGTGAAGAAGGTTCCCTATCGAGAGGTCTCTCCTATTGCGTAAGTAGCTAACGCTATGGGAAAACTCTGTTTCTCGAGAAATATTGAAGTCTTTATGTAAAACGCATTGCAGCTGCACAGCAGACAGCAATGAGCGAGGCAGCTCGGTCATTGGCTGTGCTGCGGCAACTTGCTCGAACCAATGACGGGGCGACTCTGAACGCACGACCAATGAGCGCGCGCTTCGCGCCCGCGCGCTCAGAGCCAGCCAAGATTAGCATGGCTAAGGCTATATATTAGGCGCCCGTCATGAGAGTTCTTTAGATTTAATCTCCTTCAGCAAAGACCTTCTCTTCGCTGGATGCCGCCTTCGCCGCGAACGAGCCTGCTACCACCGTGCTGCCGTCCCCTCTGTTCGAGCCGCTCACGGAGGCTGCCAGAGCACGCAGACTTCAGTGACGTCATGCCGGGCCAGTCCCCGCGTGCTTCACCACTACCCGAGAACTCCCCGCCGCCAGTCCATTTCAACGCAGGCGGACCAGCACCCCTCCTACAGAGCGGTGGGTCTCGTCTCGTTCGGCGCGTCAGGGGACGACGGTGAAAAGGATGACAGCCTTTCCATTGACGCTGCATCCGACAACTGGCCGGGCTCGGCCTTCGACCCCGCGCCGTCGACATTAGCGGACACGAGCACGGGCACCAGCATGGACTCAGAGATCGTCTGCATCCTGTCTAAAAGGTAAGAGAGTTCACTGAACGCTTCACCGAAGCTCGGAAGGATTCGCAGGCTATGCGTCACTTCCTGCCCAAGTGCTCCAGCTCGTCACAGAGCCGCCAGAGACCGCCTCAGCAGCAGCAGCGAGCCAGGGCGGCGCCTCCTGTCTCCAAAACGTGTAAAACATTACCCAGTCCCCTTACAGGTGGCTGGAAATGTCTGTACAGCAGTCAATGGGCCAGTCACAGAACTCGCTCACCTGCAATCAAACACCGTTTTAACGGCAACACACAGAAATCACATTTTCTGCCTGTGTCACTAAGGGGTCACGTGTCCACACTAAAGTGCGCATTCCCACATATCAATACTGTCCAAACAGTGCCAAATACTTCCCCAGCTTGAGCTGGACGCCCCATAAATGTAGATCGTGTGCCTATTGTCATGTATGCACCACTACACACAAGCACTGTTCCCACAGTAAAAGCGGGAAATACTATAAAGGTAGCGAGCGTGCCTGCTGTGATGCATGCACCCCTACACACAAACACTGTACGCATGACCAAAAACCCTGCCGCGAGCGGGAGGCTTTATGAAAGTGGCGCGCGTGCCTACTACAGTATATGCACCCCCACCCATAAGCACTGCCCATACAGTTCCAGACAGTTCTCTAGCTCATGCCACGAGCATCACAGATGCGACGCGCGAGCCAAGAAACTCCCTGCTAAGAGCGGGAAGCTTTATAAGTGGCGCGCGTGCCTATTACAATGTATGCACCCCCACCCGTAAACACTGTCTATATAGTTTTCAAACATTTCTCCAGCTCATGCCGTGAGCATTACGGAGATAGCGCGCGTGCCTGTGATTTCACACGCACCCCTGCACTCGGCACTCAACACAACTGCTCAGCGCGCGCCCGCGCCTCTGAGAGCTGTAAGCTCAGTGTTAGCACATTTTCTGCCTGTGTCACTAAGGGGTCACGTGTCCACACTAAAGTGCGCATTCCCACATATCAATACTGTCCAAACAGTGCCGAATACTTCCCCAGCTCAGCTGGACGCTCCATAAATGTAGATCGTGTGCCTATTGTCATGTATGCACCACTACACACAAGCACTGTTCCCACAGTTATAAACACTTCCCCAGTAAAAGCGGGAAATACTATAAAAGTAGTGGGCGTGCCTGCTGCCATGCATGCACCCCTACACACAAACACTGTATGCATAGCCACAAAAAAAAAAAAAACCCCGCCGCAAGCGGAAGACTTTATGAAAGTGGCGCGCGTGCCTACTACAGTATATGCACCCCCACCCATAAGCGCTGCCCATACAGTTTCAAACAGTTCTCTGTCTCATGCCGCAAACATCACAGATGTGATGCGCAAGCCAAGAGACTCCACGCTAAGAGCGGGAAGCTTTATGAATGTGGCGCGCGTGCCTATTACGATGTATGCACCCCCACCCGAAAACTCTGCCATACAGTTTCAAGCATTTCTCCGACTCATGCTGCAAGCATTTCGGAGATAGCACGCGTGCCTGTTCTCTCACACGCACCCCTGCACTCGGCACTCAACACGGCTGCTCAGCGCGTACCTGCGCCTCTGAGAGCTGTAAACTCAGTGTTAGCACAAGGCAATTTGCCGGTCGTCACTACATCACTGCGACACGCCCCCAGCCAGCATTCAGCCCATATCTGTGTGAGCAAAAGCCTGGGAAAAAAATCCCCGACATGCCGAAATGCGTTTTGAACATAATAAAACACGGTTACTCACTTCAATTCGCTCGCAGACCACCCCGCTTTTCAGCGGTGGTCGAGACGAAAGTGAGGAAAGAGGTGTCACATGTTCTACGCACCGAGGTGCTCAAACTGATAGAGAAGGGCGCTATAGAAACTGTTCCTCCCTCTATGAGCGAGGCGGGTTTTTACAGCCGCTATTTTCTCGTCCGAAAAGGACGGTGGCCTCCGACCCATCCTAGATCTCAGACATCTGATCAAAGCTTTAATGATTCGCTCGTTCAGAATGTTAACGACCAAACATATCCTCGCGCAAGTTCGCCCCAGGGATTGGTTTCTATCAGTGGATTTGAAAGACGCTTACTTTCACATTCGATAGCGCCTCATCACAGGCCTTTTCTGAGATTCAGCTTCGAGGGACAGTCATACCAGTACACAGTACTACCATTCGACCTATCATTGGCCCCCGTACATTCACGAAATGTATGGACGCGGCACTTTCCCCTGAGACAGCGGGAGTCGCGAATACTGAATTACCTTGACGATTGGCTAATCATAGCACAATCAGAGGGTCAGTTAACGACGCACAGATCTTGGATTATCAGCCATCTAGAATGCCTGGGTCTGAGAATCAATTTTGCAAAGAGCGTGCTATCCCCCAGCCAGAATATCTCTTTTCTGGTAATAGTGCTAGACTCAGTGCAGATGACAGCGCGGACATGCTGTCCAGAGACAAGGTTCTCCCAGGAGAATGGTCTCTCCACCCCCTGACGGTTCAGTGGTTATGGCAAACCTTTGGCGACCTCTTCGCCTCCAGGGAAAATGCGCACTGCCCCCCTTTTCTTCTCAAAGAGCACGGACGCGCTCGCCCAAGTCTGGCCGAGCCGCCCCTTGTATGCTTTTCCCCCGATCGCGATGCTACCTCAGGTCATCAGTCGGATCAGGGAAGTGAAATGTGCAGTGCTCCTGGTAGCCCCACTCTGGAAAAACCAGACGTGGTTTCCAGAACTGATGCAGATGATGCAATCTGCCCCATGGCCGATTCCGTTGAGGCTAGACCTCCTCAGGCAGGCCAACGGGATGATTCTTCATCCCTGCCCCGATCTGTGGGCCCTCCATGCATGGCCCCTCAACGGGTTCCCGAGAACCTCCCCAGTGGAGTTTTGAGAACCATCACTGAGGCGCGAGCGCCCTCTACGAGGCGCTTATATGCCCAAAAGTGGAAAGTGTTCAGTGACTGGTGTGATACCAAGAGCTTGAACCCCAAATCGTGCGAGATACCAAGTGTACTCGCCTTTTTTTGCAAGAGCTGCTGGAGGCAGGCCGCACACCCTCCACGCTCAAAGTCTATGTGGCTGCCATAGCGGCGTCACACAATCCTGATAAAGGACGTTCATTAGGAAAAACGACCTAATCATTCGTTTCCTAAGAGGCGCTAGGAGGATGAACCCTCCTCGCCCCCCCTCGGTGCCGATCTGGGACCTGGCCACGGTCCTGGACGCACTCAAGAGTACCCCGTTCGAACCTCTCCGAACCGTGCACCTTAAACAGCTCTCGCTCAAAACTGCGCTCTTGCTGGTGCTCGCCTCAGTCAAGAGAGTGGGCGACCTGCACGCGCTGTCATCAAGCGCTGCTTGCCTGGAATTTGGACCTAACGAATGCAGAGTTGTCCTTAGGCCAAAACACGGGTATATTCCTAAAGTGCTCTCCAAACCCTTCAGAGTACAGGTGATATCTCTGGCAGCGCTATCGTCCCCAGCAGACGAAAGCGACGCTAATTTACTCTGCCCGATCAGGGCGCTCAGAGTATATTTGGAACGTTCTACCCTGTTCAGACAGACGGAACAATTATTCGTATGCTTTGGCGGCTGCACTAAAGGTCTCGCAGTTTCAAAGCAAAGAATATCGCGCTGGATAGTGGATGCTATAGCACTGGCTTATGAAGCCAAGGGCCTTCAATGCCCCTTAGGCGTCAGAGCTCACTCTACGAGGAGCATGGCCTCCTCGTGGGCGTGGTCGAGTGGGATACCCATTGAAGATATTTGTGCGGCGGCAGGCTGGGCCTCACCTTCGACATTTATCAGGTTTTATAACCTACAGGTCCCCTCATTGCATTCCAACATTCTATCAGCCTGACTATAGAATGGACTGGAGTATGTATATGCTGAGCATTACCTCCTCCCTTATAGGTCCGTCTCTGACTGACTTAAAGGATTTTTTATGCATATCAGTATATAGAAAACTCAGTACATAAGATATGTGCTTGTGTTTGTACTATGAGTGCCCCACCATGGACCACCTTGGAAGGCGCTCTATACTATCCCATTATGTAGCTCGCCGTTGGCCGGCTCGTGGAATAATCACTTTGCTTTAAGGCTCAGGCATCTGCCTCTGGCTTTATAGAGCGAAGTCAGCACGCACGGCGTTTTGCATGGTGTTCCCATAGCGTAAGCTACTTACGCAATAGGAGAGACCTCTCGATAGGGAACGACTCGGTTACTAATGTAACCTCGGTTCCCTGAGAGGAGGGAACGAGTATTGCGTAAGCTGCCGTGCTTGTGCTTGGTCAGTTCGCTTCAGTCGATTGAACCTAAAGAACTCTCATGACGGGCTCTAATATATAGCCTTAGCCATGCTAATCTTGGCTGGCTCTGAGCTGGCGCTAGCGCAGCTCATTGGTCGCTGGCGTTCAGAGTCGCCCGTCATTGGTTCGAAGCAAGTTGCCGCAGCACAGCCAATGACCGAGCTGCCTCGCTCATTGCTGTCTGCTGTGCAGCTGCAATGCGTTTTACATAAAGACTTCAATATTTCTCGAGAAACTGAGTTTTCCCATAGCGTAAGCTACTTACGCAATACTCGTTCCCTCCTCTCAGGGAACCGAGGTTACGTTAGTAACCGAGTCGTTTTTGTGTTTGTTACAGGGGGCTGTCTGTGTGAACTCTCACAATTAAGCTGGTGCTCTGAAAAGGTATAAAAAAAAAAAAAAAAAAAAAAAACTGGATTTTGGAGTTAGTTGAACCAATGTTAAAATGATAAAATAGACATATTTTTTATTTTTGTGTGAAAAGAGGGTGGGTGGTGGCAGTGGTGCTCATTGGGTGCTCAGCACCCCTAAAGCTCTGACCCTAGAATCGCCCCTGACCGCTAATAAAAAGATGACCAGTCAGTCTCAGTTTAGGGAGTGGCATGTGTGGTCATGTGAGTTTCCGGTGTTCAGCGTGGAAATCAGGTGAAGATAGATGCCGAGGAGACCGACATTGAACTGGTGGCCAGGAATAATAACACAGAAACACAGATCACAGCTTGGCGATATGTCTTTAGTTCATCAATAATTCAAGTTAATATAATACGGGAGCATGACATGTCTGTCATTCTCTGTGCGGTCAGAGCCGCTTCAACCAGTCGTGGAAGAGACCAAATCTGAGCGGGAGTCGAGACCGGGAGAGATTTAAAGTTCCGCCGGCTGATGCACACTCTAACGCGGAGACGCTCGTCTCTCATCCCCGCAGTCTGCAGCTTGCAACGTGTTGCATCATTGATGAGATCATCATAAGATCAGTCTTATGTGAAAAATAACATTACATTTCCAACAATAAAATTTGTGTGTGTGTGTGTGTGTGTGTGTGTGTGTGTGTGTGTGTATGTATATATATATATACAGTATATACAGTATATATATATATATATATATATATATATATATATATATATATATATATATATATATATATATATACACACACACAACAACAACAACAACAGTTTGCAGTAATGCAAAGATATTATTTAATTTAGTAAAAATATTTTAATTTGAAACCACTGTGCATTTATAGTTGTTGTTGTTGTTGCTAGTTTGTATGTTTGAGTTGAAAAATACACATTTCAGCATTATCGGTAATCTATTTGTGCATTTTCCTTGATAACTAAGCAACCATTTGTTTATTATATTGCAATCGCATATCGCAATATTAACCTCAATAATCGCAATATGACATTTTTCCCAAATCATGCAGCCCTAGTTTCAAATATCTTAGTTTAAACACGTAATGATTATCCCTTTGTAATGATTTTTCACTGTTTATAACTGAAACTTTGGGTCAGGGACAAGAATAACAATAACAACAATAGGTATTTGAGAATTACCAAATAGAAATGCAATTCCTAAGTTTCCAAGATTTTAACCCCCCTGGCCAGGGGGGATTTGCACATTTCATGATTGATTCTGCCTACCTCCTCAGAGCAGCTGTAGTCCAGCCATTCTTGCCTGTGTCTGTCTATTCCATCTGAACATCTGAGAAATTACACACATACATACAGAAACACACACAAAATGTCAGAGGACAAATGCCTTTTTATACTTAACTTGAATTCAGTAGAAACACACAACATATACTCAGTTAATGCTTGTACCTTTGTAGAGTATTGCACCACCCACAGCCTGTTGTTAGGTTGGACTGGAGACATTGTTCACAGGTGGTGTGCTGGAGGCAGGCTAGAGACAGATATGCCAGCATAAAACAGGATATAACGTCTAATGTCAGGGCGCAAATCTTCATCTACAAGTAGTCAAATTCATGAATATTAGGTTTCAAATTGAGCAATTTTGTGATTGTCGTAGAGGAGATAAACAAGCAATGATTGGCTTACTCACTAGGTAACGGGCTGAACTCAAAAGCAGATCTATTGACGATCTTTGTTGTGTCAATTTCCACCCGATTGTATTCATAAATAGTCCTTCGTTTAGCATCTGTTGATGATACATCAATAAATGATTGGTCAAAAGGATGTGAATGTGCCATAAAATACATTTTGAAAACACATTGAAGGAATAGTTCACCAAAAAATACAAATTCTGTCATTACTTACCCTCATGTCGTTCCAATCCTACTTGCTGTTACTTCTAAAAATATATATTTTTAATGAAATCTTCCCAGTTCATATTGACCAGCAGCTAAAAAGGTCCAAAAAGGACAAGAACACAAGGAAAAAAGCTCCATGTGAAATGTGCACTATATTTCAAGTCTTCTGAAGCTTTGTGATTGATTTGTGTGAGGAACAGAAATAAATTCATCACATTTTGCTGTGACATGTCATTTGTTCAACCTAGTCTCATAGAATGAATGTTACTATAACTAAATGTTTGCAAACTGACTTTTACGTGCCGAATTCTATGTTTCGCCGCAGTTTCCTGGTGAAAGTAACACTAGAGGTGCTACAACAACTGCATTCTATTCACTTTTACACAAAGAACGACTACAATGGCTGATTAAACACATTGTTTGCACTATTACTCACACACTGTTATGTTTTGATATCAAAACATTGTTACTATAATGCATCATTTGAAAAACGACATATGTATTTAATGCTTGTATTACAGACCCACCTACATTTATACACTTAGTCCATCACGATTAGCTTCAGCAGTAGCTCCCCTGATAGAGTGTTGGACTTTGAATTCTGAAGTATGTGGTTCGAGCCCAGTCAAACACACAAACTAACACGTCAGAAGTGACACAAAATGACACTGTTGCTTTAGAAAATGTCCTTTTCATTTCGCATTTTGTTTTTTGGACACTATCGGTTAGGTTTAGGTGTTGGTTAAGGATGTCTGTTTTGTGTCTACCTCTCATTTGATTATAGGAGACTATCAGTTAGGTTTAGGTGTTGGTTAAGGGAAAGGATGTCTGTTTTGTTCACCTCTCATTTATCTTTTAGGACACTATTGGATAGGTTTAAGTTAAAGTTTTAGGTTAGGGAGGTACATTTTACTCATTTAAACCTCCCTCTAATATTCATCTTACGACACCATTTCACTCACTTTTGGTGCCCCCCGGTGGAAAATTTGCTGGGAAATTTCATTTTGCTAAAATTTTGCCACGATCACGTATAAGAGATAAGGCTGCATTTTTTAATCTGGAAATGTGCAAGAGGTGATTTGGTCTGTTTCTCACACACAATGATGGTATGGATAAAGAAGACATGGTATATTGAATAAATCACATGGACTATATTTAAGGTGTTTGTTTTTATTTTGTTCTTGTTTTTTGTCCTTTTTGAAGATTGACACCCCCTTTTGCTGCATTCTTAAATGTTTGACATTTGTGTTCCACAGAAAAAATATCAGCATAAGGGTTTGGAACAAATTAAGAATTTTCATTTTTAGGGTAATTATTCCTTTAACACTCACACTGACCTGGAGACTGTGGAGAAGAGAGAAGGGCCATAAAGGCATCAGACAGTCCCACTTTCACTGGGTGCTCTGTAGAGTTAATTCTCTCCACAGGTAAAGGAACCTATTATGGAAAGCCAAAAATTGGAAATTAGACAATATAAAATAATCATGTTTGTGCTTCTTTGTAAATTTGAGCTACATTTAGTCAAGATTTGTGCAAAATTGATTTTGATGACAGCAACATTGATAGCTTTTTTCCACCAAAATTGCGATGGTTCTTGTGCCGAGCCTGTGCTCCGCTGGTTCATGGCTGGAGCAATCTGGTGCCAATCGTAAATCGGCTGTGCTTTTCCACTGACCTGAGAGAGGAACGGTGACTAAATGGGTTACTGTGTATGTGGTAGTTTAACGTGACTACCTCAAACATAAGCAAACATGGTGTGTCACAGTGTGTTTGTATACAGGACATATTTAAACATATGGATTAATGCAATCCATCATTATTACATTGCTCAACAAGATTGTCAGAGATGACATCATCTAAAGATGACAGGTAATGTAATTGCATTGTATTGTATGAACTATGTATGAGCAGGTTGTATATTGATTGTGAATCCCACCGTTTTACTTAAAAGATAGCCGCGGTCTTCCAAACTTAGTGAGCTGGTCAAAAGTCCCGTTACAGAACAAAAAAATGGACAAAATAAGATGACAACAGTGTAAGAAAATTTTATAAAGTTGGCAAATATAACAATTTACTGAGATCAGCTGCAGAGGACACTGGCAATTCACTGTTTATCATGATCGTTACTGGCTGAATTCAAAGCCCTGCTTAGTTAGCAGGCTGGTCAGTGACCGAGTCCAAAACATAATTGCTCCGTCCTCTGTCGCTTTTTGCTTATACCCTTCTTATGGTCCCTGTACTCCCTTAAGTGTTTTGCAATTTGTTTATGATTTGGTCAATTGTCTGATTGAATTGAAGACGTCGTGCATAAGTTCGTGCTGTATCTTCATTCTCGTAGAGTATTTTTTTTCTTTGTGATCTCACTAGTTTCTCTCAGATCTTCGTAAATAAAATATTGCAAGTAGAGCACTTGTTTCATTGTGTTACCTGAATGCTTTTGATGTCTGATAATTAAAAAATAAATTACTATAAATAGAGCGTAGAAGTAGTCCTTGCTGCAGATGGTAGCTACTGATATTTGGGGAAACTTTACCATGGTGACGAAACATTATCCCACCCTCCGTCCTCTGACGTAATCGTTCCTGTGTAGGCAGGTCTGGAACCATGTTTTTGTCCCCGGAACTGCCTTTTCTGCAGTGGAAATGCACGGAACAGTTCGAGAATTCACACAAGCCCAGGAACCCTCACCCGAACCATGTCAGTGGAAAAGGGCTATCTGTGATTATCGAAGTGTGGCAGCGGGGGTGTGGTCTAGCATCCGTCCGGAGAGAGAGAAAGCGGTAAGGGCACTTGCACCTAAGCTAAATTATGTCTTACACCTGTCTCTAATTACAGTGAACACGGGGAGAGCGGCATAAAAGAGCCACACCACCAGCTGACCCAGAGAGAGAGAGAGAGAGAGATTTTACGGGCAGCTGCCCCATGTGTGTTTGTGTGTGTCTTTTTATTTAATTAAATATTATTTATATTGTCAGCCGGTTCTCGCCTCCTCTTTCCATTAATCCCTTTACACCGGTTTTGTTTTTGTCTTTACCCTCCTGTCTCCTCCAAGGTTGAGGAAGGCGGGGATGACCTGCCGGCAGATGGGGCGCCCCGGCCTGAGGAAACGTTGGGCTGGAACAACGCATGCCCGGTCTCCAATCAGCCTGATGTTTTTTTATATATACAATATATTATTTATATTGCCAAGCCGGTTCTCGCCTCCTCCTTTCCCTTATACCTCTTTACACTGGTGAGAACCGGCTTGGCAATATAAATAATAGTTTCATAATAAACTGAACCAAAAACACACAAACTTCAACACACAGAGCAGCTGCCTGTAATTCTCTCTCTCGATCTGTCGTCATCGGCCACCTTTATACCTCGCGCGCACCATCAGGCTGATTGGGGATTGGGCATGCGTTGTTCCAGCGCGGCCCCGCCCTTGTCTGCTCTACACCAAGTAATACTTTTAACATTTTCAACAGTAGGCTACATAAACAACTTGTGTGTATTCCGTTTATATCAGTAAAGTTGAGCCAAAGAAAACAGCTGAAGTCGACTCACATCTTTGTAGCCAAATACAATGGTCCCGTTTCGATGGAGAACAGCTTGGAAAGTAAACGCTCCTTCCATCTCTCGATCTTTCAGCCTCACCTTGTCCCACTGTACCACGAACACATCACCTAGAACACCAAAGTTCAGAGGTTGATAGTCAGGTTAAAGCACCAATAAACATTATTAGTAATAGTAAGGCACATACTTTTGAGTATGTACTGTAGTCCGACTGGGTAAATACAAACTATCCTAACAAGTCATTAAATTGAGTAATGATACTGCAGTTGTTGTGCTCATACTGTAAGCATCATCAGATAAAGTTATTACCTTAAAATTAATTATTATTTAATTTTTAGATTCATTTATTTTAAAACTGCAGTGCCAGCTTTGGTTTTGCATTCCTCACCATTTTCAACTGAAAAAATCAACAGAGAAGTGTCCCAAACTGTTGTCAGGCCACATTTGAAATATATTTTCAACATAAAACTGGGACACACTCATCTTAATCTCACAAACGATTTAGAATAGATAGTATGCAAACTGACATGCAGCCATACACTTTTTATTTAACAGGACTCACCATTATCCAGATAGCGTACAGTGGAGTTTTTAGAAAAACTGGGGTCGAAGTTTGCCATGAGTGGAGCAATATACTGGGTCGCTGTCAGCATACGATGTGTGATATCTCCAGTGAAAATAAACCCTGAAAAATGAGTTCAAAGGTAAGAAACAATTTCCAAAAAATACTTCTGTTTTGAATCCCATATATTAGTGTCTTTGGCATTACTTCTGTAGTAAAAAAGAGCTAGATTAATTAAGATAAATATTTTGTGCATTAAAGATTTCTTTGTTGTGTTCCAGGATGGAACAAATCCCTTTCCATTTAATATTGTGACAATGGTTTTCTAGAAATGAATTAAAGTAGAGTGTTGTTACGGTGATTATGGGGTTAATGTGGAAACACATTGACACTTTTAATTGTCCCATCAGAGGGGGAAATATACATTTTTCATTAACTGAAGCATTCTCCACATTAGCACTCAATTTGTCTGAGACTAATTTGGGAAGGGGTCGGTGTGGAGCCCATTGTCAACTTCCCTTTAGCGAAATGAGCTAAGCCTCAAATAAGAAGATCTGACCCACTCTTAAATAAGATGCAGGAAATCACAGGCATATAGTGTATCTCTTGTGGGCTATTTTCTCAAATGTGTCTGTGTGCTAAGATAAACACACACCTATCTGACATACTCTAAATGGATAGAGGTGAACAGGGTATATGTACAGTACCTCCAGTTGCTATGGTGATTTGTCTAACTTGGTGTCCATAGAATGGAAAGTCAAAGGTTAGTGCCACCCGCTAGTGAGGGGACCAGGAGTATAAAAAGTGGAGAAGAGAGAAAAACAGGAAATGTAGGCAGGGATGTGAAATGCCAAATAACAACATAATTACATGCTAGAATAAGATGTGGATATAACTGTGTCCATGTGGGCCATGTGAATATTTATGTAAGACAATATATGTGTGTGGTTGTCTCACCGATGCTTGTCGGTGTGTGTTGGACAGGATACCATGCACTCTGACAGGTCCTTGATGGGCCGAATCAAGATCCATCCAGAGTTGCTGCGTTTGTTTATCACCGGGGCCAAAACTGCACCAGGAGTAGTACCTCTTAGAGTCTTCCTGCATATGGACAGAATGAATATGCCTATAACAACATTCGAAGAGGCAGAACACTGAATAATTAAAGGGACAGTTCACCCCAAAATAAAAACTCTGTCATTATTTAGTTATCCTGATGTCATTCCAAACTCAAATGCTGTTATTTTTTAAACTGGAATACAAAAGGGGAAAAAAAATAAAATAATTTACAAAGCTTCACACAGCTAGGCTAAAAAACAAACTACCATAAAAGTAGTCCAAAAGACTTCTTAATTCACATTACATTATGTGAGAAAATTAAATCACTATTAAAGGGATAGTTCACCCAAATTTGAAAATGGTCTCATAATTTACTCACCTTCCTGGTATCCCAGAAGTGTATGACTTTCTTTCTTCTGCAGAAAACATATGAAGATTGTTTGAGAAATATTTCAGCTCTGTAGTTCCATACAATGCGAGTGAATGGGTGCCAAAATTTTGAAGCTCCATAATCCACATAAAGGGAGCATAAAAGTAATCCACATGACTACAGTGGTTAAATCAGTGTATTCAGAAGTGATATAATAGGTGTGGGTGTGAAACAGATAAATATATAAGCCCTTTTTCCTTCACTTTCATTTTCTCCATCTTCTTTTTTCGGTGATTCACATTCTTCATGCATATCGCCCCCTACTGGGCAGGGAACATTTAGCATACAAAGAACTCCAGACAACATGAGTTGTGGGAAATCAGATATGATCTAGGAGCTTTATACAGCTTTATACCATTCGTGCCATTGAAGAGATGGTAAGACTATCCCTCACAGCCTCATTATCATTTCCATTAAAAATCAAAGATGGTGCTAGCATGAATAAGGTCTATATTTAAGTCATTTTTATAATAAAGAGTACTTTTATGTTGCCCTTATGTGGATTTTGGAGATTTGTATTGTATGGACCTACAGAGGTGACATATTCTTCTAAAAATCTTTGTTTGTGTTCAGCAGATGAAAGACAGTCATACACATCTGGGATGGCATGGGGGTGAGTAAATGATGAGAGAATTTACATTTTTGGGTGAAATATCCCTTTAAGTCCTTTTTACTATAAATTATCCTCCCTGCCCAGTAGGTGGAGATATGCACAAAGATTGTGAATCACCAAAAACAAAAGAAGAATAAAGTGAAACTGGAGATTTATAGTTAAAAAGGACTTCAATATGGATCTGTTTCTCACCCACACCTTTCATATTGCTTCAGAAGATATGAATTAGTCGTATGGATTACTTTTGTGCTGACTTTATATGCTTTTTTGAGCTTCAATGTTCTGGCTACCATTTACTTATATTGTGAGGACCTACATAGCTGAGATATTCTTTTAAAACTCTTTATGTTCTGCAGAAAAAATAAAGTCATACACATTTGGGATGCATGAGGGTGATTAAATAATAAAATAATTTACATTTTGGAGGGAACTATCCCTTTAACTGATAATCTTACCCTCCAGTGAGCTGCATACTCTAGAACCACTGTGATCAGAGTAATTCAGTTAAACTGGAGAACAGGATTAATCTACAGTAATTCAAGATTGAATCAGTCTTGTGAGCAGGTTCTTTTCAATTTACCAATTGATTCATTTCACATATCAGAATGAACGTTTCATTAGCGAATCGACTGATCTTGGGTTCAACTTACTGGAAGGGAAGATTATCTGAATAATAACTCAAATTTCTAACTTTTACGCACACAAAGCTGTCGTGTAGCTTCAGAACCAAAGACTTGAAATACAGCCACAAGTTGTATGGACTACTTTTATGTTGCTTTTTACAGTAATAGTGCTTTTTTTGGAGCTTGACAGCTCTGATTACAATGAACTTTCATTGTATGTAATACAGCTGTGAAAATCCTTGAAAAATCTCCTTTTGTGTTCCACAGGGGGAAAAATATATCAGCATGCAGGTTTGGAACTACACATAAGGGTGAGATGATAAAGACAGAATTTTCATTTTTGAGTGAACAATTCTTTTAACCAATAAAAATGAAAAACAGTATTAGGTAGCGTAGGAGGCAAGAAACTGACAAAGAGAATATCAAGTCGCTATAAATATGGTACAATTAATTCACAAATGCATCTGGACTGAATTCACACACACACATATGGAATTAATTTGACTTCATGCATAAGACTCTGCAGTTCACTACGGTACGCTCCGTCTGTACCAATCCATAACTTATCATTTCTTTCCGTTCATAACAT
Source organism: Xyrauchen texanus (assembly GCF_025860055.1). Classification (NCBI taxonomy): domain Eukaryota; kingdom Metazoa; phylum Chordata; class Actinopteri; order Cypriniformes; family Catostomidae; genus Xyrauchen; species Xyrauchen texanus. The sequence goes on from NC_068315.1 coordinate 21,744,245, forward strand.
GATAAACGGGTTTTCACCACTGCAGATAAACCAAAGAATTACTAGAGCTGAGGCTCTCAGTTTAGTGCTAAGTATGTATCTGGAGTCCTTCCCACATGTTTGTGCACGTGTGTGCTTAAAGGTGCTCGCAGTCCCAGTACATTGGCACATTATTAATGAATCCTCTAGCTCAAGGTGACGGAAAAGGATGAAAGCAACGTATGAGAAAGGTGTGGACAGCAGAGTAAAATGGAGCAGTTAGAAGCAGTGCTCTCTCTCTCTCTCTCTCTCTCTCTCTCTCTCTCTCTCTCCTTCTTTCCACAGCACTGCTCCAAAAAAAAAGCCTGCGACCCAGATTCTCTCCCCAAAGACCAGCCTGTGTTTCTGGGGGAAACCTTCATCAGCATCCACTCTCATCCCTCCCAGAGAAGGCCTCTGCCTGATTATTCCTCCTTGTGGTTTAAGGGCTGCCCCCCAAAAATCTGGACAGACCAAATAAACTCCCATAAAAGTAGTAAAGAAATGTTAATCATAGGGCTGTTTATGTGGGCATTTTCTATTATAGGATTCTGGCTTAAACAATCATAAGCTTGACCAAGCTAGTTTAGTAAAAAATGAAAAGATTCTCTTATACTTTTGCTTTCTGTAAGAAACCTAAATGGCCATCAGTGGTTGCTTCAGTAACCCCATCATAAGGGCACGTTTTCAGGCCTCTTAAAATGTGTATTGAAATTCCCTACATGTTGACAATCCAACAGCAACCTAAAGAATCTTGAAATTTTAACAGTGTGGTTTAGATGGTCTCCCAGGCTGACCAACTCAAAAGTACCCAAAAGTGACCAGGCTGGTAGGTCAAATCAAGACCAGTCTCTCACACACTTAAAAGAGCATTGTAAACTGGCAAGACTAACAGCAAGTCTGTTTTTCATTTGCACTGAGGGCAGGGAAGTGTAACAATTTATTTGATCAAAATTATTCTTTCATGGCTGTTAGGAATACACATATTAAATGTCAAGCCCAAAAGTCTGAGACCACGAGTGAAAATGCTTCTATTTTTCTAATATAATAAATGCTTTTCATCACAAATTATATAAGCATTATGATTTTAATGAAAAGCTTATTGAAATATATACATTGGTGCCAAAAGTTTGGAATAATGTAGAGATTTTTCTCTTATTCACCATAGAGGCATTCAACTGATCACAATGTATATTTAGGACATTAATAATGGGAAAAAATTGTATTATAATTGGATTTTTTTTTTTACCTAAACTACTTCAAAGAGTTCTCATCAAAAAATCCTCCACATGCAGCAATGACAGCTTTGCAGATCCTTGCCATTCTAGCTGTCAGTTTATCCAGATACTCAGGTGACATTTCACCCCACACTTCCTGTAGCACTTGCCATAGATGTGGCACTTCTCACACACCTTACAGTCTAACTGATCCCACAAAAGCTCAATGGGGTTAAGATCCATAACACTCTTTTCCAATTATCTGTTGTCCAATGTCTGTGTTTCTTTGCCCACTCTAACATTTTCTTTTTGTTTTTCTGTTTCAAAAGTGGCTTTTTCTTTGCAATTCTTCCAATAAGACCTGCACCCCTGAGTCTTCTCTTCACTGTTGTACATGAAACTGTTGTTGAGCAGGTAGAATTCAATGAAGCTGTCAGCTGAGGACATGTGAGGCGTCTATTTCTCAAACGAGAGACTCTGATGTTCCTATCCTCTTGTTTAGTTGTACATCTGGTCCTCCACATCTCTTTCTGTCCTTGTTAGAGCCAGTTGTGCTTTGTCTTTGAAGACTGTAGTGTACATCTTTGTATGAAATCTTCAGTTTTTTTGAAAATATCAAGCATTGTATAACCTTCATCCCTCAAAACATTGATTGACTGATGAGTTTCTAGAGAAAGCTGTTTCTTTTTTGCCATTTTGACCTAATATTGTGCGTAAGACATGTCAGTCTATTGCATACTGTGGCAACTCATAAACAAACACAAAGACAATGCTAAGCTTAATTTAACAAACCAATCAGCTTTCAACTGTGTTTGATATAATGGAAAAGTTATTTCCTTCCGAAACAGCAAAATCTGTACATTATTCCATACTTGTCCTGCATGGCTTTGTGCAAACTTCAGGGTACCCACCCATGATCTCATAATTTCTCACGGTTTTATCCTGTAGATGAGTATTTCCTCTATAGACCGTATGACCCAACAATCACATCATTAGAGGAGACACTGTGTTTTGCAACCTGTTTCCAGGACATAAAGCGATCTCATATGTATCATTAGGAAAAAGGTTCATTCGAACATTTCAGGGTAACAATATAATTAATTGCATGCTGGTGATAAAGACATTAGCAGTATCAAATTAACAAAGAAAAAAAACATCACTTGCTGAATCATTAATGTCTTTGAAGCATTTGAGAAGGCTTGAATGGTAATGAAAGTTAACTTAAGATCATTAAGATAAGGGAAGAAGCCAAGTAGGAAAAAATATACCAGGTTAAAATGACAGGAAATAGAAGAGAGGCCGGACCATAGTAGGGGCTACCATATTACAGTAACTCACCACTACTCGTGTCATGTTGTCAGGGAGCGTGTCAATGGACAAGCCATTGACCGTTTCTTGTCCAGTTTTGTTCTGAGTGTGTCTACTAGAATCCTGTTGGTCTCTCCTTGTTCTCTGGATGTCTGATGGAGCTCCATCAGCCTGCGCTGAATGCCCATGAAGTATACCTGAAAGACAAACATAGCAAATTACATTCTATCTTATCAAAGACGTGCATGTGGTGTGCAGATATAGTAAAACAGTTCACCTAAAATTGAAACATTTTGTCATCAATTACTTACCCTATTGTTGACCCAACCCTGTATGTCTTTCTTTCATGGAACACATATGAAGAAGATTTACAATTTACAATACTTACAATTAAATTAAATGGGGACAGAAGCAAAGTTACGAGTTAAATGCAACACTACAAGTATTTTGAAGCCATATAGTAGCTTTATGTGAGCAATAGATGGACAATAAAGCTGTACTTTGCTGAAAATCTTTCCCTCCATCTAAAATCTCATTTGCACATCTTGGGGCGTAAAACAGAAAACATCTTATCTTAAGTCTTGACTTAAGATCTGATTAGATCAGTTAGGATTTTTCACAAATTCAACTTTTTTTCTAAATGAGATCCTAACTGGAATTGCCATGGTAACAAAGGATTCCAAAGTTAGGATGTTTCTGTAATATGCCCCCTACATATCCAAACCTGGTGCAATCAATTACTGGATGCGACAACCAATGATGGCTGTTTTTATTTCTTTAGTTTTGAGAGTTGCATCAGCAAATTTTGGTCTGTTTCTCACACAAATATTTTTTTTGGCTATAGCTATCATAAGTATGAAATTCTGATGATGATTAATTGTCAAACAATTGATTGCAATTATGATTATTAATTGTCTGTTTTAAGGATTTCACACTTATGATGATTAATTGTCATACAAATTGCCAGACTTCTTAAGATGTAGTATGTGCTTCAGACATATGGTTTTTAAAAATCATATGATAAAATAGGGATGTTATTATTATTTCCCTTAAAAACATATAAATAACATGAACATTTATATTTTAAATACTAAAATATTTCCAAATACTTGAAATATGTCAATACTTAAAAGATGTCAAAGACAACACATTTTTGGAGTTTGGTCTTTGTCCATTTTACATTTACACTTTTGTATTTGGAAACCAGCCGAAAAGAGTTTTGAATAACTATTTTATTTCATTACATTACATTGTATCGCATTGTATCATGTTGTGTCATTATCATTATAATTATCATTATCATAATCATATAAAATCATATTATATATAATATCATATTGTTATCATTACGTAACTTACAACGACCAAGAACATTTAAGTGAGGCCGGCGCACTTTGCATTCACAAAAATCCTGGTTTATATTTATGTGGGAATTTGTTACAAAACTCTGCAGACAACGCATGTATCAGCGCTTCAGAAGCAGTTCATCTTCACACACTCTTGAGCTGCTCTCAGTGTGGATCGTGGTGCAGCTCAGTGAAACAGTTGGACACTTAAACATGACGTTCATTGCATTTCTATATTCGCTTAAATTCCCTTATTTGGGCGGTAAAATGTGATTGTAACAATAATCGTGACCTATATATACATATAGAAGACTGTTTTATGGTGCTTTTTTCTGGTATTTGGAGCTTGATGTCCCCCATCTTCATTCATTGTCATTGTATGGAGAAGAACAGCTTCTACATTCGGTCTAACAGCTCTTTTTGTGTTTCATTGAAAGGAGAAATTTGGGACAACATGAGTATAAATAAATGTTGACAGTTTCCATTTTCGGTTAAACTATTCTTTAAGCCGCATTATCCCTTTAATTTCTCATCTTGAGTCTTAATCTTGCATAAAATGTGACTTTTGAGTTTGGAAACCTCACAACAGCCAGATGGATGAGACAACACTTGAAAACATTTTCACTTAAATCACTTATAGTGCAACTCGGATAGAGTTTTGGCTGTTGGGGCAAAGATTATCAGAAAAATTCCAACAACCTTGAAGCTGTTTGTTTGGCCACCAGCTATTCCTTCCAGAGGTAAGAGAGAAATCTGCCAGAGCACTGGCGAACAAATTTCCATCTTTAATGAACAAGACCACTAGACACAGTCCTGGTGTCTTTTCTTCCTTCATATCTTTCTTCTACACCCCACCGTGGAACCATGATCTCTTTTTGGCATCAGAACTCAGTTTTATCACCTCAACAAGTTGCAGCCAAAGCATGAGTCATTTCCCTACCCTTCTGGAAGAACAGCCAGTTGGCTGGTCTTAGCAGGTCTCCAAGGCCAAGTCAGGCTGGTCATTTTGCTGGTTTAAGAGAAGTTTTTAGCACTTTTCAGCTGGTCAGCTGGCTAGGCTGGGAGACAAACTTAGATTAGACAACCACATTTTTTTAGCAGGGTATTGGTGTGAGCAGAGAGACTGAATGGCTGTTTGTTGATGGACTGGGATCATATAATCAGTGTGTGAGCAGTCCTAATCAGATGTGAGCATCCACCCCCCAGATTTAATTAAAAAATTGTGACCTTTAGTATGAATCTCTTGCTGTTTATCATGTCTATAAAGCTAGTGGCTAATGGAGTGCCTGGATAATTACACCACATTTCAGAAACAATGCAGGGGTGACAGGAGTGAGGAAGTGTGGTGGGATGTTGATCTATTAAGCTGAGAGCTGCATTGCAATCCTCATCATCATTGCTGTTTCATAGACTCTTGTTGCATGGTATCAGGGTGGTATTTACAGATGGAGACACTGTACAGTGGACATGCACTCAAATTATATGCAGTCAGATTAACAATCGTCTACAAATTAGAGGGTTATGCTGACCGCCCTGATGAAAAAACCAGCCTAAAGTGTTTCAGATTGACCAGGCTGAGAGACCAGCTTGACCAGTAAAACACCAGCATTGCTAGACTGAAAGATCAGGTAGATCATCTTAAACCATGCAAGACCAGCAAACCATGTGAACCTAAAAAAAAGCATGCATATACACATCCCCACATGCACTCCCCAGACACACATAAAGATGTGCGTACAAATGTCAAACACTTATACACACATAGGTGAGCACAAACACATGTTCTCTGTGGTTTAATCTTCACCACTTGGTGAGTTGAGCCAGACACACAGGAATGCATTAAATACTTATTTATTTTATGAGTGTCAAGTAAACCATAACAGGTTTTAATAGTAATAGATCAACATAAAAAGCTGCACAAAGACAAAGGTGCCCTGGAAAACTTGACGGAAGAGTAAGAAACTGTAGATGAGAAAGAGAGAGAGAGAGAGAGATAGAGAGAGAAAGCATAAAAGCAAAGATTTGAAAAAAATTCAGGGTGATTTACCCCCAAAAGATGTCAAAAATAGTTGCGTCAACAACTTATAACAGGTGTCCATAAACTTGAGCAAATTACTCCTGTGTTAGTCTTTACATTGGCTTCCTGTCCGAACTCGAATTGATTTTAAAGTGCTCTTGCTAGTATTTAAATCATTAAATGGCCGAGCCCCTGCCTATCTCTCTGGCCTTTTGTGTGAACACCGTCCAGGAAGAGCTCTTAGGTCCACCAACCAGAGTTTATTAACAGTTCCTAAGTCGAAGCTAAAATCTAGGGGTGATCGAGCATTCGCCATAGCCACACCTAAACTTTGGAACACCTTACCGACTTCTATCAGAACTGCGCCAACACTACATATTTTTAAAACCAAGTTAAAAACACATCTTTTCTCTCTAGCCTACAACTTGTGATGTCCTCTGTTATTTGTTTCTTTTTTGTCTTGTTGGGTATATATTATTGTTTTATTGTTGCGAACACATTGTACAGCACATTGGTCAACTGTTGTTTTAAATTGTGCTACATAAGTAAAATTGAATTGAACAGTTTAAATCTTTCATATTATATAAGGAACATTTCTGAAAACGTTTAAGTAACCACAAAAGTGAGATCACAAGATAGAGCAGATCAAGCACTTTAGTAAATAAAAGTTGCCTGAAGAGGTAACTATAGTAACAGTAAGCTACTGAAGGGTGAGGGTCAAAATCCCTTGTCTCTTCAGATATATCAATACATATATATATATATCCTTTTATATCAATATCTATCTGTATTCTGTTGCTTAACTTCTTTAATAAAGTGATGAATTAACTATATGCATGATCACATAATCAATTCTATTTTCTTATGCATAACTGAAATATACTTTGAATCATATGTGTGTTGAATGATAACTAGTCTCTTTTAGGAACATTCCAGAGTATTTCTCTCTGTCCTGCACGTAGGCTGAAGGTCTTTTGGGGATAAGCTTATCTGTGAGGCTCCAGTCTCTTCAGGGGCAGGGAGAATGCGTTAAACATAGGTTCCAGATGTATTCTGTGTATGATTGTTACCTTTCCATGACTAATTATATGGTTTAAAGTCCTATGTAATAATACCTGAATAGTAGAAGTGTGATTTTCTCTTATTATTTCTTTAGGGAAGAAATGTATGTTATTTCTACCCCTCTCCTCTGCCCGAGGAGAGAATATTTTATCTCTCTGTTTTGGTTTAAATGGCCTGATAATGTGGTGCTCTGGCTCTCTTGTGCCCAGAGAAGAACTGTCGTTCGTCAGTGTTTTGTGTGTGCGTTTGACTTTCTACCCAGGTTTTGAACCCAGGGATGCACACCAGGCCGACTCGAAGACGCCCTGCGACCATCTGCGAGGTCACTTCAGATGTAAATCTCGGGCTCGGACAACAAGTGCGCTGATTAATGTTGATAGGCCGCATAGCTGTCTATATGTTGTGACTTTATGGTCTTTTAGCCAATCAGGAGTAAAATAATGGAATGTACGTCCTTGCAAATGGTATAATTGATGTAAGATTTTGTGTAAGGTACGAGTTGGCTTTCGATCTCCTCGTGTGACTTTGCCGCTGGCTCTACCAATTTCACTGCAGACTATACTTCAGTAAATTTTTGATTCTTTAATTGAACTTCTCGACTCCTGGTCTTCTTTCTCCATATCTGGTCCGGATCATAACTGTTATACCCCTAACACTGCTAAAACCACTTTATGTTAGAATCAGCATTGCACAACACAGAAACATATCACTTTATTATGAATATACTTAGGACAAATATATCAGCAAAAAAAAAATCTTCCTAAAGATATGTTTGGCTAACTGTAAGCGGTGGTGCTGGGACTAACTTCAACATCTTGCGCCTGAAAGTTACTTCTAGAAATTACTTAAAAAAGTTAATTCCGACCCTGCAGTGTAGCCTCATTCACCAGCACTTCACAGCAGCTGGTCTATGTCTTCTGACCTCAAGTTTCTCCTTACCAGCTTATTAAAAGAACATTGGAGAACATCAAAGGATTCTCAGGCCTTAGTAAGATGTATTGGACAGTAATGAGAGTGCAAGGGACAGAATAGAGGAGAATAATAATAAAGGATATAGGGTACCAGAAAAATGGTGGATTAGGTTACGATGGGCTGCACATCCAAATGATCAAGCATTCCCTTAAAGGGATTCAAGGGGAGTTTGGCCAAACCAACTACTTACTAAAGAATTTTGCCTGATGTTGTGCTCAGCCAACCCTTCAAGTAAAAAAAGTAAGACTGTCAATGTTTAGAAAGAGAGAGAGAGAGTTTGTGCACGTAAACGCCTACATGGAATTCTGCTAAAGATTGCAAATGCTTGTATGGATTCGGAGAAAGCAAATGTGTTGGAGCTGTCTTAAAAATAATCTTTTTGAAAATGGCAATAATGAATAATATTTATATGTTATAATCATAGAAAATGTAAATGTTTACATTTTGTGAATTACAATATTTCAAAAAAGTCTTGAACTTATTTCAATAATGAATAATATAAAGATAATAATTAAGAATAAATATGGCAAATGGCAACATTCAGAATGAGACTGAGAAAAGCTAAGAAAATTGAAAAAGGCCCTTTTGTCATTCTGTTAAAGATTGCAGACTCTTGTAAAGATTTAGACAAAAGGAAATGTGTGGGAGCTGTTTTAAATAGAATGTTGTGACTGAAGCACACTAGTCCCATTGAAGGGTTTATTAACTGCGTGGACTTCCTTAAAATCCTATGAGCAAGTCAGGAAACGCCTGTCTGGATTCTGGATAATGATCTGCCTATTCTGCAGTAAGTATATGCAGCCACAACAGGCAGTATAGCACATTTGCCCAGTTCTTGTTCCCAATAAGACGTTGTTTTCTGCAGTTTCACTGCATTCTTAATCTTGAAAAAAATCTATCGCCTCAGATCAAAGATCCTCTCACTACTGAGGACAAGGTAGAATAAAAACAGCTGTAGAGTGACCATGACATGGACAGAATGAGAGGAAAGAGTGGGAGAGGAACTCACAGAGAAGAAAAGCAGAGGATTAGAGATGCGGCGATGGGGAGAAAAGTGTTTGTGTGGAGTAATTATATGTTAATGGGGTGTTGGTTTTCACAACAGGTCTTGTTTTATTTTACTGACCAGAAAATCTCAGTTATTTCTGCTGCCACATAATCAAATACTGCTAATTGGGTCATTTAAGGCAGATGAGCAGATGAGGATGAGTGGATGACGCACAAAAGAGAGTCAGTTTAGAAAGAGAGAGTGAGGACTGTGTGTATGTGTGTATGTATGTGTGAAGAGAGGACTTGTGAAAGGTAAAGTGTGTTATTTCTGTGACACTGGTGGCACCAAACAAAACTGCAAATATGGTTTTCAAACAGGTTTCCCAAACACTCCCTACTCCAACTCACGCCATTGTTTAAGCCAGTGTTGCTGTGTCAAGCTGGTCGGGATGCTCAATCAAACAGAGCAGAAGGAAAAAACTAAGTAAACAAGAAAGACAGATCCAATTCTTTACCAAAAATGCCAGATAAATCAAAGAACACAATCATTTCAACATTCAGAACTCCCAAGTTTACCACAAGCACTGTCTGTTCATAGACCTGAATGAATATCAGCAAATAAATATCTGATGTCTCAATTCCTATAAACTGCCTGTCATCTGTTGCACACTTATTCAGTGCAGCAGGGTCCGTGTAATGGCTGCGAGACTATTTGTAGAGGGTACTTGACAATCAAAGAGGATATGTCAATCTGAGGATAAAAATATGATCAAAGAATGAATTTTGGGCAGGTTCAGACCCACACAGCAATGTAATCATACACTGACACAGTACACTCACCCACTCCTCAGTTAAACCACATTACCATGCTTTCAGCCCACACAACAGCAATTTGTTTAATCAAAGAGGAAACTATCCATTCGCAAATGGAAACTGGAGGCCTGATGCCTTAGTTTCGCAGAGTTTTAACAATTCCAAACTTCTGTTGTCACTCTGTTCAGCCAGAAAGGCTCTGACTGCCAAACAATGTTATAGTCCACTGATATCACATGCATTGTGGTCATAGCATTTCCCTGATGAAAAGAAAAATACTAAAACCAACCTAAGGTCCTAAGATGTTTTAAAAAAGGACACGTCCACACTAATAAGCTTTTATTTATTCATTTTGCTATGTTTATGCCTCTCATCCACACTCAAATGTTGTATCCTCCATTGAAAACTTTAAAAAAATGATCAATTACAGAATACTGTAAGAAGTACAGTATACAGTATTCTGCCCTAAAATATGACCTGATCTCAGAATGGCCACATCACTTAAAAGGCTTGATTGTTATGAAAACAAAGAAATGTTTACAACTTGGTGCCGTCATACCACAGGGGGGTCCCAATCTGACCAAATGGTCATCAACAATTATAGAATGGGCGAGGGATTTACAAAAAAAAGAAAAAGAAAAAGCGGAGTGAGGTAAGAAATGTGATTTTCTTCTTTTATGCTGTTTTTGTTTAAGGTAATCCCCTCGTTTGAAAAAAAAAATCTAGAAAATAAATGAAGGACAGGAATAATTTTTGCTTTATTCAAAGTTAGCAGGAGGAGTTTGGTTAAGTCTTATGCCTAATTCTTTACAATTCTGTTAATATTCTAAAGCAATTGAATCAGCCTGATGCAGTGTGGTGGAAGAGTTGCATCAGAATGACTGTATCTTAAGTAATATTTTAAGTAATAATTGAAATAAATTGTTCAAGTTTAAGTTTTTAAAGTAACTGAAACTTGCTGTTGAGTTGTTATAATTCTGTTAAAGTCTCAAAAGTAACTGAATCAACTTGAAGCAGTGTGGTGGCAGAAGTATATGAAATAGTTGTTTCTAAAGCAAATTAAATAAAGTGCTTAAGCTGTAAGCTTCTAAAGTAACTGAAACTAATCAAAGTGGAGGGAGCCAGATGAACTGCAGCTCCAATAAGTTTAAAACGATAACCGAAGCTGTGTTTTTTGTCTGACATAGGCCTGCCGTAAAAGTGTTTAAAACTTGTTAAGTGTGGTTAAGCCCGATGTACCATAGCTGGTTAGACTGTTTAAACGTATAACAATAATCTGGTGTAGTGTGGTTTTACCTGATGTAGTGTGGCAGTGTTATATTTTAAACTGTTTGACCAAAAAGAGTTAGAGTTAGTGAAGTTGAACTTAGATGCCCGACAGAGTGTGGCTACGTCCGAAGCAGTGAGACCTTTACAAGTTCAAAGGTTTGATGTACTGTGACATTTTATTAATTTGCGTCCGAAGCACAGGAGCTGTGAATATCTTAAAGTAATTAGATAACATATAGTCAGTGAAGGAATAATTGTGAATAGCCAATTGAAATACTAAAGAAATTCAATAAGATTTCAATGGAATGGAAGAGCTGATTATGAAATACATAGCTAAGCATGGCTCACAGGGACTGTTTTATGGGATAGAGAATGTAGTGGATGAGCCATTTGAGTGGTCTATATCCCAGTTCAAAAATTATCCCAAGATGCCTAAAAACAAAGAAGGTAAGTTGGCTAATGCACTTCCAGCTATTTTTGCATCATACATAGTAACTAAGAAAAGATTGGAGGAAATGAAGGCAGAAAACATGTTGCTTCTTACACAATTCAATGACAGTATTATGTCTGTGAGAAACTACCAAGCTGATGTGATTATTCTGAAGGAACAAATTGTGAAATTTAGACAAGAAATTGTAAATTTTGAGACAGAGAATGAGTCTTTTAGTTCTTTACTTCAAAAGACATTATTTGGTAAGGGACATGAGTCATCAGATAATTCTGTGAGGTTACCAATAGCACCAGTAAAAACAAGAAGGGCTGGAACTGACAATGAGAGAGTTTGTGACCCCAGAATTGGAAATGAGAGAACATGCAATCATAGATCTGCAAATGCTCCAGCTGTATACCAGCTGCCTTTTCACTGACATTCAGAGTCTTGTTAAAGCAGTAGGTAATTTCAACCTGGTGACAGTGATCCTGTTCTTGCTGAATCTGGAGAATGTAGTGGACCTTTACAGATTGACAGATGCAGATGCATGAATAATTCTTATGACTTGTCTTCCTCATTCATTCACGAGAGCAATCTCTCAAAGTGTCCATAGAAAAAGAGCAGACAGAGGCGCAAGGAGAGAAGCTATACTTAGAGGTGTTGGAGCTGATTTGGTTAACTTAAAAGATAACTGAATTGACAATGGAACTTGGTGAACATCCTGTAGCTTTTGCATCCAGCTTGTGGGAAATGTTTAGCTCTTATAATGGAATGCTAAGAAAATGAGGTTTTGTAACTAAGCAAAACCTCATGTTTAAGTCTGCATTGATAGCACAGAGTAGTGCACACATGAGGGAAGCCCGTGCTCTACATGAAGATGTAAATACAACATACAAACAGTGAAATAAAAGCTGAAGAACCCAGAAATCCATTTGCTTCCTTTGGCAGAAGATAATTTTCTAGACTATAAGATAGTTTCCATCACAAGTCAAAGAAGTTCCCAAGAGTCAATTCAGAGGGTGTTGTCACTTGCTCTGGATACGGAAAAACTGGGCACATTGCAAGGCATTGTCCAGACAATGTGAGACCTCCTAAAGGCTTTTTCTGTCATGCATGTACAAAGGAAGGACAAATAGCGAGACACTGTTTGGAGAACAGAAGGTCCAATCAGGAAATTGTTTGTTTTGTGTGTGGAAAGAGGGGACATAAGGCAAGACAGTGTCACTCAACACACAAAAGAAAGCTCGGCTCTCAGGATTTACTAAAGAAAGTGAGAATCTTAGAGCAATAATTGACAAACAGTATCATTGTTGAAGGAAAATAAGGAAGACAGCGCACGCTACGTCTACGCGGTAATGCGCTCAACAAGCCACGTGATAAGATGTGCGGATTGACAGTTTCAGATGCAGAGGCAACTGAGATTTGTCCTCCGCCACCTGGGTTGAGGTGAGTCACTATGCCACCATGAGGACTTAGAGTGCATTGGGAATTGGGCATTACAAATTGTGGAGAAAATTAAATAAAAAGATTATAACCCGTGGGAAATGTTTTATGACTTTGATTTTAGATTCATATTTATGTACTTGATGTATGATAAATACTGATCGGCTGATCTATGATGAATCTGTTAATGTCAATCATGTGGAAGAAAAGAGAGCTGGTAGAACCTGTAAAGCCAAGGGACTTCCTAAAGAACAGAGGAAAAGCCATGATCCAGAAATCCAGAGGAGATTCCCAAGCCTGAAAGATACAGAGACCCACATCAAATTAGGAATTTCAGGGAAAGATCCAGAAATTCAGAGGCCCACCGTGGATTAGAGAACTTCAGACATAAAAAAAAAAGAAAAGATGCAGAAGCCCAGAGACCCAACAAAGATACAAAGACCCACCAAATGAGCCTGGATCAATTGGACAGAATTCCAATAGGACTCATCTCCCAAAGATAAAAGTTTGGACAATGGAAAAGAGGAAATGATCTATCAATGGAAATTATCTATGAGATCAAACCACTTTCAGACACTATGAACACATTATCCCCACACACCTAAATGGCACACATGTAGACAAAGGATGTGCCTATGCACTAAGACAATGCAAAAAAGACAGACCCTTCACATGACACCAGGAAGATAACACAAACACACAAGCATGCATTATGTTATATTGGTACAGAATGACTTCATGAAAGTTATTGAATGGATACCTAGATGGAGCACATGGACGAAGGACAAGCCCACAAACTGAGAAATTTAACAATGAACATGGACAGGGGCCTGTCATAATAATTGCTTAAAAGGCTTGATTATTATGAAAACAAAGACATTTTTACAAGTTGGTGTTGTCACAGTGGGGTCCCAATCTGACCAAATGCTCATCATGAATTGTAGAATGGGCCCGGGAATGGGCCATGGAGAACCATCTCAGACAATGGGGTGCCTGAGCTTAATTAACATAGAATGTTTTTCATTATTTTTGAGAGATTTTAATTTATATGAAGAGCACAACTTAATTTACATTGTGTGTAGTAAAGTATTTCACAAACTGGTTAAAAGGTTTGAGTTTACTGTACAATGTTCGTGGTTTAGTCTGACACTGCTACACTGGAATAAAGACTTAAGCATCTTCATCTTAATATTGATGCCTGTTCCTGGTCCTGTATGTGTGTTTTATTTATTATTTATCTTACAATACTTAGCTGCTCTGGCCAAGCTGGTTCTAATCTGGTTTAACTGGTCTCCCAGCCTGGGAGTGCCCCAGAAAGCAAACAGAAACCTCCTGGTTTGCTGGTCTCCCTGACCAGTCTGGGAGACAAGCAAACCATCTTAGGCTGGTTTTAGGAGTTCTGTTAGATTACCCAATATAGCTGGTTAAACAATTGTTTTCCAAAAGAACAGTCTATTGTTTCCTTGACAGATTTTTTTTGCAGCATGAGTTGACAGTGCACTATGGGAGAGAGCGACTGGGCATGAAACTTTAATGGGGAACATTGGGATTGAAGACCAGCTCCTTCAAGAAAAGACTCTTCTATTTTCCTGCCATTTGGGACCTGCTTTAAGAGTGGGAGAGCTCTACAATTCAGGGAACATTAAAGCATGTAAAATTAAAAAAATAAAAAAAGTTTTAAGGGAAGCAGTCTGATTGTCCTTAGATTTGGCCAGGGAAAGACGCTCATTGACCTCCAACAATACTGACTTATCCTGGAGGCAGATATAAGGGACCACTCCACATATGGTGGAGATGAGGAAAACAGATGAGGAAAACCAGTGTCAACATAACTGATACTGGAATACAGGAATACATTTCCAATGTTATGTTGTGTTTGATGGAAGTACACAGTGAACCTGGAGTTTGCAGTTGATTCATTACTCTCTGACAAATGTGATTGGTGTATCACATCAATTCAAACGGTAAGCCAACGATTTACTTCTGGATCAAACCCCAGAGTCAATAGCTGTGATAAGTGTAAAATTTTTGGTATCATAGTCATGAAAATAAAGAGTAAAGTGTACGGACTGAGTCCTGGATTTGACATGCTGGAGCCTGTGGGATGCAGAATCAAGTGTGTGCTGACTCACAAATGTTCATTGGATCCAGATTTCTGTACTGATGATAGTGGTGATAAAGACAGAGGGAGAACCTTGAGGTGACAGATATTAGCCAACTCACACCTAGAGGAGCAGTAATTCAATGAAACTACAAGAGTATTAAAATAAATGAAAACAACCTTCACCAAGCTGATTAAAAACCAGCATGACTGCCCTACTGAAAAGACCATCTTAGACCAAGATAAACTCCCAAGGTCATTTAGTCTGGCAGACATCTCGACCTGGATGAAGGACCGCAACTTTCAACTCAACCTAGCAAAGACCGAGCACGTCTCTCCAGCCAATCCTGCTATTGAGAACGCCATTCACCATTCAGCTGGCTTTATCTACTAACACCATCCAAAATGGTCAGAAACCTAGGGACAACAAATTCAACAGAGCTACGTTCCCACCAGAAGGCTACGGTCTGTAAATGAGCAGTGCCTTGTGGTACCAACACAAAGAGGCACTAAATCACTTTCCCAGACTTTTGGCCTTACTGTACCTGAATGGTGGAATGACCTTCCCAACTCCATCCATTTAAGCAGACTCCCTCTTTTTCTTAAAAAAAAAAACAACTAATGACTCAACTTTTTCATGAGCACATGACGCTACTACACTCATAATATAAAATTATAAAAGAAATAAAAACATTTTTTGCATTGTAATCTCTGTCTTACCTAGTATTTTCTAATGCAACTGAAACATTTTAATGCAGCACTTTTCGTGTTACTGTCTCCTAAAGATGAATCGCTTCCCTTACAAGTTTGCAGCAAATTTTCTATTCATTATTTTCACATGCAAATGTTCTTGTGATTCACCGCAAATGTTTGCCAGACATTTGCAGCTCTTCACCGGTCATGGTGAATTTGTAGCAACATGGAGAACCTGCAGCAAACCTTTGGCAACACTGGACAATTTCCCGCAAGTTTGTCGCAAAACTAATTTGCATGTGAAAATAATCAGTGGCGAATATGTGGCAAGTTTGTGGCAAATTTGCCATGGACTATTGATTTTTGTAAGCGTTATGTTGTATCCTTCCTTATTTTGTAAGTTGCTTTGGATAATAGCATCTGCTAACTGAATAAATTTAAGTGCTGGTTTGACGCTATTTTAGCTGGTGGACCTGCATAGCCAAGCTATTGAGCAGCCAAACTAAGCTGGCAAAGATGGTCGACTAACATGTTTTTTTTTTTCAGGTGATGCTGGATGACAAAAGAAAATTAGCTGGTTAAGCTAATCAAGAAGCCCTGTCGGAAAGCCAGCACCTGAACAACCACAAAATTCAGAATTCTATGAAAGCTCTGACTTAAGTCATTGAAAGTCATGTCAAAGAATTCAAATGGCAGCGGCCTTAACAGTTAAAGGTAGTGAATAAAAATGTATCTTTGATATGCCATTTACTTTGCTTTCTTTGCTCTTGAACATTTGGCAACAACATAGAAGTTAACTAATGAATTAATGCAGTGATATTTTGCAGCAAATCCATTTAGGTGTTATGAGTGTTGCCACAGAAACAAATAGCTTCCAAGGTTCCAGGATGTGAACAACGGTTGCCATTTTGTAATTACAGTTTTTCTAAAACAACATGAAAGCAGTATTAACTTAAGTTTTGAACAGTCGCGGGCCGTGCATTTAAAGTCTAGGCCTTCAGTGTGATACATGCCAATAAGAATACATAGTTTCACAATGAATAATAGGGCCTAGACAGTGGTGGCTCAGCGGTTAAGGCACACATCCCTGAGTATCGACATGTTTGTGTGACATCATGCATTTGCATCTCGGCGAAATCAGTGTTGAGTTTTTCTGCACAAGCTTACAAGTTCGAATTCTGACTTCAAGATGCATTCCATTGCACTTTTCCAAGTAGGAAGTTGTAAAATCCAACATTCCGAGTTGAATGGCACTACTTTTCAAAACTTGATCCGACACTGAATGCTCAAACTGCATAATTTACACTTAGAAAAATCCTGATGTTGATATAACAATGCAAAAAGTACATACCAGTCTTCCTTTCCTGTTTAATAAATTAAGCAATCGCACAGTCATGCAGAACATCTAGTGTTTTTAAATGTAAATTTCTCAATAACAATACCAGAAGTGATGACAGCCAACTTGTCAGCGAGGTCTCGCACTCTTCGCTCTTGAATTACGTACATCACTTAAAGCGTGACTGCGTCACTCAAAGGCCAGCTAGAAGGCCTCGACCTGGACTAAAGATCACACCCACCAAGAACAATAAATCAATCTGACTGGCTGATGAATCTGACAATCTGACTTTAGTTGCTCCTTCATTTTCACTGTTGAGCGATTCTGTGGAAATTCTGAAGGCCTGATGAGTTTAAACTCACGCTCTGCTTCGGGCGTGCCATTTGTGAAACAGTTGTCACACTTTGCTTGTAAGCATCAAGGAATAAATTCTGACTGGATAAACTTTTAGTTTTTCTCTATTTGTTTGTAGATTAATTATGAGTGGAAAGCAATTAAAAATACATACTATCATACAAAAAGTTGATTGAGAATGAAAGGATGAAAAATATTTATTTATTTGGCATGTTAGGCCAGCAGAGAAGGCTTTGCTGGCCCTGAGAATTTTCCACTTTGAATGAGTTCAGAGTTCTAAGTAGAGGTCTGCATGAACCTTAAAATGAAACCCGAACCTGACCCGTACCCTAGACCGTATGGCCCAACCCTACCTGGCCCAAACGATACTGTCAGATTATAAGACTGAACCTATCTTTATAATTTACATTATAAAATAATTTATAATAACATTCGTAACAGTAAACATATATTTTTAAAAAGGTACGGCAGTCCCTCAGAGCACTAGAGCAGGACATTTTATGCGCTGAAACTTTGCTTGGTGCAGAACAATCTGGAATAATATGAAACAATGCAACAGTCCCCTCTTTACAGCCTGAACTTGTGCAGAATATTGAATCTTTGTGACACCTTAGCTAAAAACAATCTAGACACAGTGCAAAGGATGAAACAGAGTGCAGGTGTCTCGACATACGTTTTTGTAAATTTTAAGTTCTTTTTAACTTGACACGATGTTTAAACAGTGCCAATCCTGCGCAAGATGCTGAAGAAAAAAACGAGACATGGCGTAACAGTAAAAGACATTCGTCCAGCATGTGTTTACATAGGAAAACAATGCGATAAAAGGACAGCCGCGGAAAAACAAATTGGGTAGGCCTGTTTTTTTTTTTTATTAATTACGAACACGACCTGAAGTCCTACTTGAAAACTGACCCCAAACCCAGCCCGAAACCCGTCGGGTTCTCAGGTCCCATTGGGCCCTAGTCGGGTTGCAGACCTCTAGTTCTAAATAAGATTCTAACCATGTTTACTAACAGATGTTAAATCTGTGTCCCAAATGATGCACTATACACTGTGCACTCACACTATGCTCTCAGGCATCTGGTGTATGAATTTTCAAAGTGAAGTACTGTCTTAATTTACTACATGGAAGCCATCCTCAGTCCACACTATATGTCAAAATAAAGAAAAATAAAGGGCGAAGGTTAAGTGTTCAGCTCACATATGTAAGCTGCTGTCTTCACAGCAGTTTAGCTTAGCTCTCACATTCACCATTAATTACAAGTGTTTTGTCAGGTCAGTATTGTGGCAAGGTTACCCTGCCCCTTCCGAGACAGTTGTGACCAGCTATGCTTATTGTACTCATTTTCAACTCAATCATGATATCAAATTGGAAAGAAGTCGAAAGTCAGTTACAAAACATCTATGTTTTGAGTTATGACAAATTTGCTGCAAGCTTGCCACAAACCTGCAACAAGTTAGCCCTAACTTGTAATAAAAAAATAAAATAAAATTTCAATCAATTACCAAGTTATTTCAGTCAGGTAATACTGACATTGTGAAACGTGCACAACAAAAATGATGCTTGTACGTGTCTGTTTTTTGTTCAGTCCACGCGGCTATTGTCGGTTTTGCAAATGCTCAGTAACACTCAGGTGTAGCATATGATGATTGCCAGGTGTAGTATACACTTCGGTATGTGATTGGTCATGGTGTTTTTTTAAGGTCATGCACGAACACAGTCTATGTCCTTGTCTGTTCATTAGAAATCTGTAACAGATTTGGTTGGATTTCATGCTCAGTATATCATGTGTACATACATAGGCGTCTCAGAGGAACCAGAGAGAGAGACAAGAGAAAGAGAAGTGCAGGAGGGACAGAGAGGCCACTGAAAGTAGAGCAGTGCTGCCTGGCAGAGAGGAGAAGAAACAGGCCTTCTAAAAATACAGTATCTCAAAGGAGGACAGAAATACACACACATATTGGGTGTGTGCCATAAAAAAAGGAGAGCAATGTATAAAACAACCCAAGCTCATGTGTATGACCACTCATAATGTATATACACAATCACACAAATGGTTTACATTCCCTTCATTTCCTGAAGACACTGAAGAGTTGATTGAAATTGCACAAAACACTCAATAACAACCATGAACAACAGGGGGCGCACTGTTGAGAAACCCCTGCATTGCCTGACCCAAAAACATCAAACTAATCTTTCCCTCTTTTCTGATTGACATCTGTTGAACATAAAGTTGATGTGTGCTGGAAAGAGGGATGCTCTGCCTGCGTTCTCCAGGAGTGGAGCCAGCCCCCTGACAAAATCCCCTGCATCCAACACATGGGTTCATTTCCTCTGACTCATAAAGCTCCTTCGAGAGTGAAACAACGAGATTTACACAAACAAGCAGAGCACTGACCTTCAGCTTAAGGAGGACCATTACAATCCGATCACACATACACACACTCTAACATGCAGGAATACAATGGGGTTCAAAAGTCTTAGTCCACATTGACAATCTGGGATTCCTAATGTAATTTCAACCAGAATATAAACAGAAAGTTTCGGATTTAAAAATGTTTTATTAATAAAAACTAGGTCACTAATGATCATATGATTTCCTTGCTTCCATGGAAGCATACAAGTTTTTTGAACATTCTCAAATCATGCTGGAATAACATTGATCATCAGGTTTTGCACAAACATGTTAATACCAGCTTCAGTGCATACTGTCATGCAAAAGGTAACATAACAAATAAGAAGAAATTCATATTATCGGTGATTCAATTAAACTCTTCATTCAAATTGTTATGCATATAATATAAAGTAATTTGAAATGAAAGCAACTTTATTAAGTTAGAAAAAGCATTTTTATGAGCGGACTCAGACCTTTAAACTTTTAGGCTCTTGTTCAAGGTACACAGAGGCAAACATTGAAGACAAACAACATCAATATCAGTGTGGATATACAGTACATATTTATTGTGCTTTTAGTTGCACAGTGTGAAATTATTCCAAATGTAACCTGTTCAAATGAAGGTATGAATCTTATATCAGTGAATCAGAGGATGTTTAATAAGTTGGTGATCCAGTTTTTCTGTATGAGTCAGAGCATTTTTGCTAATGTCTTACCTCTCTGCTCCTGAGCCCACACTCTGGTCAGCTCTGCCTGCGAGAGACAGATCAACAGCACGGCACACAGACCCATGTCAAGCTTGCAATCCTTCTCTCACACTCCACTCTCCTGCATGTGCTCCTCTCCTATCCTCTCCTCTTGTTTCACTCCTCCTCTCCCTCCTCCTGTCACCTCTCTTCTCTCTCTGAGTTGGGCTTTACGCACTCTCCTTTTCCCTGGACTTATCCCCCTCCTTATTTATCCTGTTTTTTCCTTCCCTCTGTTCTTCCCCTTCCTTCTAGCTTTTTCACTTTGAAAACAAGGGATTCTGACTTTTTACTAATTTATTTTCTGTGGCTACTCTTTCTGTGACTAATGGGATGATTAAGGCATGGTAATGCAAGAGTTGAGAGACAGCGGAAGAGAGATCAGCTAAAAGAGTCCTACTTCTCTAGTCTGTTCTTTATTGCTTCTCTCTCTCTCTCTCTCTCTTTGGATCACGGTGGAGGCAAGGCTGAGTCTATGCTGTATACTGTCTATTTAAAAAAAATAGAAAGGTGCTCTCTGTGATTTTATTGTTATTTGCAAACATTTAAATGAAAAAAAATAGTAACAGTAGAATAGTGTTTTCAAAACATATTTAAAGGAATATTGTGGGGTTCAATACAAGTAAAGCTCAGTCGACAGCATTTGTGGCATAATGTTGAAGACCACAATAATTCATTTTGACTCGTTTCACCTTTTCTTAATAAAAAAAAAAGAAGCAGGTGAGTCACGTGACGCTAGGTGATTGGAAGCAGCCTAGTGGCATTCTCCGCTACACTTTGCTACAGTTATTCTTTCAATCAACATTACTTCTGAGAACTGATTTAGTTTTGATTTTGTAAACTGCGCTGGGTGTGTAGGATATCGAAGAATTAGAAATTGTCGACCTGTGGGGACATAAAATACATTTACGGTCACACGTGTCTGATGCCTCTCAAGAGCAAGATGGTGGGGGTCCAGTTGGGAATGACAGCGCACCTCAGGATGTAGGTCAAGATATTGCAAACTAACGGAAATCTTGTCCAACATGGAGGGCCTAACGGAAATACGCCAAGTGACCACATCTATGGAGGCGAAACTTTTCACCCCGATCACAAGAATGGACGAGGCTGAAAAGCGAATCGAGTATCTGGAAGCAGCCAAAAAAGAGCTGCAGACTAACCCGTCAGCATCCAAAACTGATATGAAGGTGTGGGGAAAATTAGAGGATGTGGAAAATCGAAGCAGATGTTTTTTGTTGAAATCCCAGAGGGAAATTACCAAAATATGGTCAAGTTCCTGGATGGGCTTATTCCAAATTTTTTCAACACATCGGGCCATCATCTGGAAATACATGCTCACAGAGCTTTTGGTCAGCTTCTCAGAGCAGATGACAAACCACGATCCAAACCGGTAAGATTCTTGCGGTCGGCAGACAGAGACTTTGTTTTAAGTACGGTGAGGAATAAAGGCAAGTTGTGCTGGGAGGATTACAACAATAATTATTTTTTTCCGAACTTTGCCTGTGTTACACAAGTGAAACGGGAGAGATTCAAAGAGTGTAAGAAATTACTTCATGCACAGGATGTGAGCTTCACATTCCTTTACCCGTTTAAACTGAGAATTGATGCCAAGGATGGACATAAGACTTTCACATGCCCACGAGAAGCTATGGCCTTCATTAAATCAATGGAGTCAGTGGGTGGCTTTGCCTGCGCTGAATCAGAGTTATGGACTACACATCTTGCATTTTGTGATGTGGACTGAGAGGGTTTATTATTCAGTTGGTTGCCCACTGTCCCTCTTTCTCTATCTACTTTTTTTAAATATTTTTTTTCTTTCCCTTTATTGGCTTATTTTTGAGTTTATTTGTTCATTTTCTGGTTTTGATGTTATTTACTGGGGTCTATTTAATTGAAAACTTTCATGTGCTGTTCAATTGTACGGTGTTAAAAAATAAATAAATAAAAACACCAGACTGAAGTAATCTTGTAGCAATGTTATCATGGAGGGTCTTTGTGTGTGCATGGACCGTCAGATTTCCGGGGGATGGACACTAGTAGGGACTGTTATGCGTGAGGTTGAAGCACATTTTTTTCTGTTCTGTGGGTTATTAAGGATCTTATCTTTACTTCAATGTTGAATTGTGGTCTACACTCACCTAAAGGATTATTAGGAACACCTGTTCAATTTCTCATTAATGCAATTATCTAATCCACCAATCACATGGCAGTTGCTTCAATGCATTTAGGGGTGTGGTCCTGGTCAAGACAATCTCCTGAACTCCAAACTGAATGTCAGAATGGGATAGAAAGGTGATTTAAGCAATTTTGAGCGTGGCATGGTTGTTGGTGCCAGACAGGCCGGTCTGAGTATTTCACAATCTGCTCAGTTACTGGGATTTTCACGCACAACCATTTCTAGGGTTTATAAAGAATGGTGTGAAAAGGGAAAAACATCCAGTATGCGGCAGTCCTGTGGGCGAAAATGCCTTGTTGATGCTAGAGGTCAGAGGAGAATGGGCTGACTGATTCAAGCTGATAGAAGAGCAACTTTGCCTGAAATAACCAGTCATTACAACCGAGGTATGCAGCAAAGCATTTGTGAAGCCACAACAGGCACAACCTTGAGGCGGATGGGCTACAACAGCAGAAGACCCCACCGGGTACCACTCATCTCCACTACAAATAGGAAAAAGAGGCTACAATTTGCAAGAGCTCACCAAAATTGGACAGTTGAAGACTGGAAAAATGTTGCCTGGTCTGATGAGTCTCGATTTCTGTTGAGACATTCAGATGGTAGAGTCAGAATTTGGCGTAAACAGAATGAGAACATGGATCCATCATGCCTTGTTACCACTGTGCAGGCTGGTGGTGGTGGTGTAATGGTGTGGGGGATGTTTTCTTGGCACACTTTAGGCCCCTTAGTGCCAATTGGGCATCGTTTAAATGCCACGGCCTACCTGAGCATTGTTTCTGACCATGTCCATCCCTTTATGGCCACCATGTACCCATCCTCTGATGGCTACTTCCAGCAGGATAATGCACCATGTCACAAAGCTCGAATCATTTCATATTGGTTTCTTGAACATGACAATGAGTTCACTGTATTAAAATGGCCCCCACAATCACCAGATCTCAACCCAATAGAGCATCTTTGGGATGTGGTGGAATGGGAGCTCCGTGCCCTGGATGTGCATCCCACAAATCTCCATCAACTGCAAGATGCTATCCTATCAATATGGGCCAACATTTCTAAAGAATGCTTTCAGCACCTTGTTGAATCAATGCCACGTAGAATTAAGGCAGTTCTGAAGGTGAAAGGGGGTCAAACACAGTATTAGTATGGTGTTCCTAATAATCCTTTAGGTGAGTGTATATGCCTCAGGGACACAATTGTTCTTTGCATGTGAAAATGTAACACATTAATATAAGGAAAATGTTTGTCTCCACGTGGAATGTTAATGGCCTGGGGCACCCTATAAATAGAATTACCATTGTATCTTGTCTTAAGTGTAAAACATTTGATATGGTGTTCCTTTACGACATGCACCTTTCTTCACAGGAAGCTGAAAAACTTGATAGAACATGGGGTGGGAATGTGTTTTGTAGTGATGGTTCAACTAAGAGCAGGGGAGTCATCACATTGATAAGTAAGCATTTACAATTGAATTGTAAAGGTCCTTGAGCTGGGACTCGACATACTGTGCATTTTTAATTCAATTTTGTCTAAACATTCTTACATTTTGGCAGGTTGATCAAATAATGAATAAGACAAATAGAGGTTACAGCTGTAACCATGTCTTGTTCGTTCATTACACAGGGAATAGAAGGCAAATTGAGCACATTCCTTTGTGGGATACAGTATTCCATGCAGTGTGCTTTGATGTAATCTGCACATGCACTACATTCACTTCATGAATAAAGAAAATGTGCATACTGTGCATAGTATACATTCTTTGTAATGCAGAAATAGTAAGCATAGCATGTTAGAATGCCATTATAATAATAGCATGGGATTAACCCACACAGCAATATTAATATATTTCTTATTTTTTTTCTTTCAAAACAAAACATATGGTAACTGAATTACAGTGCCATCTAGTGGATATGATTTCATACAAATAATCAATAAAGCCCAGATCTATTCATCACCATTATGTAAAGAGGTCACATCCTGCTTTTAACATCCTAATGAGGTTCTTGGCTTTCCCATTGACTGAAATGCTTTTGTCAACAACTATAACCTTTGCTGGTAATGTATTACAGCTTGAATTGTCATACGACTGCGTTACAAGCATAATATTTAAACACCCCCTCACTGACACATTGCTATGGTGACAACTGGCAACATTGTAATTTTGCACAGCCCTGTTGGCATAGTGAGAGAATTCAGTGGAACAATTATGCAATGCAGCTGCTGAGCATGATTAAACGCCTGGATTCCCACAGATGAAGAAGATCTCCAGCAAAATGTAACAAATGAAGACACGGATACGCATGTGCTCTCTGCTTAAAGCAGTCAGCCCACAATTGTTGATCTGCCTTTTTTGTAAGAATAGCAGACAATATGGCAGACAAAGTGATTTCTTAATATTCCTTTGCCAAGGCAAGAGTAATTAAAGTCAGTTCAAATTATAGAGTTGTGAATTGTCACAATGGATAAAACTATTACTTTGGATAAATGCGCATCAACTAAACAGCAAGTGCAAAGCATCCTTGAAAGTAATAAGACTCAGCAAACCATGGGAACAAAGTACCATGGGACTTCCATGTTTATTTGGAAATAGTAACATGGTATTATCATGATGTCATGGTTTTCTTTGAAGTACCTTGGAGTACCATGTAAATACCATGGTACACGAATATGGTAATCATTTAGTGCCATGGTAAGCATCAAATGTATATATACCATTGTACCACCAAAGTATATAAAAGAAAAAGGGGAGTTATATCTCAAAACTGATTTTGCAATGTAAACTATCCAAGACAGAGGTATATTTAGGGGATACACTAAAAACTAGAATACTGGTTGTCAACTAGGAGGCCAGGGCCAGCTAGGGGGCCTCAGCAAACTTCCAAGTGTTGCTCAAGATGACTTAGGTGTTAGTTCACACAAAAAAGAACATTCTCTCTGAAGACCTTGATTAGCTGCTTCAGGTGTGTTTTAATTAGGGTTGGAGCTAAACAATGCTGGACTGTGGTCCTCCAGGAACTGAGTTTGACACTACTGTTCTAAAGGTTTAAAACATGTCTTCTGAAGCGTTCTAATCGCTTTTGGGTGAGAACAGACAAAAAACAAATCCTTTATCACGGTTGCATTCTTTAGGCACTATCATGATTTCAAGCTAATTTATACTTCCTAGAGCTTGACGCGGTATGTGCAGAGCCCTAGATGGCCCTAGGGAGTGTCACCAAGGAGACTGCTGATGTCAAAATTTATGGTGAAAAGGGAGTTCTGAGTTAGTCTGTTCTCATCTAAAATAATTTGATCACTTCAGAAGACATGGATTAAACCACTGGAGTCAAATGTATTATTTTTATGCTGCAATTATGTGCTTTCTGGAGCTTCAAAGATTTGGTAATCATTCACTTGCATTGTATGAACCTACAGAGCTGAGGTATTCTTCTTAAAATCTTTTCCAGCTGATCGTTTGTGTTCTGAAGGAGAAGGAAAGTCATACACATCTGGCGTCGCATGAGTTAATGATGAATTTAATGATTTGAATTTAATGATTAATTTTTGGGTAAACTATTCCTTTAAAAGTACTTAAAATAATCACAATTATTCACAATAACATTCATCTTTCAATAATCACAACTTAATTGAAAATGCACAAATAAAACAACATGTAAACTCATATTTATTAATATCACCAAATTAATCATGATTCAGAATTTTTATCTATTGCCACTCCTTATTTATGCAGGGTGGGGATCTTCGAATATTGTCTTGGACAATATGGTTCTTTGGAGTGAAAACAGCTGAGAATTTTTGGACAAGAATCATAACAATTTTATTTGATTCATGACCTTCGTATTGGTTTTTCTGACTGTTTGACTGATACAGTGTTTCAGATAGGTGGAGTGTGCATCTATCAGTTATGGGGCCTGGGGCGTTGTAAATTATGTCCACCTCTTTGTGCTGTAATAGACTCTGTTGCTGTAATATATTTCTCAGTTACCCACATGTAACAGGTATAAGTGCACTTTTCTGAGGGAGAAGGATGCTTGTCTTTGACCAAAAGAAAATAGTTGGATGTCAGTTTTGGGAGAGAGGCTGAGACATGTTGGGAAACCACATCCAAAAATATATCTGGGCCTAGACCAACTAAACCTATGTTTTCCAGGTTTGAGCACAAACCTGGAAAACATAAAGGAAGAAAATTAATAGAGGGATATATAAGTCTAAATAACCTTATTAAAATAATATCGAACATTGTGTGCTGATTCTGGTCTGTCATAATTTTGGACACAGAGAGACCCATTGTCATCTTGACAGAAATAGATTTGATTTAGCCAACAACTGAAAATTCGCTATAGGCGAAAAAGAATGTTGTGCTTTAAAATGACATATCCAGGCAAGACTGACCTCATATGAAAATGTGTTTTACTTAATTTTAGGTGGGGACCTAAAGATATGTGACTGATTTAAACGTTTTTTGTACATCTGGTTGTTTTCTGCGCAAGAAGACGTAGCAAAATAACCTCAGTTGTTTTTGAAGTGGTTCTGCTATTCAGTAATGCGTGACGAGCGTTGGAAGACTTGCTGTTGTAATATATTTTTACGCTGTGATGTGGTCCAAACTCAAGCAGTTTTACAAAGCATTGAGGTTAAAATCGAATTAGACTCCTTAAGGCCAAACAAATCACTCTTGCTTTCATCTCTGTGACATTGAATGTCATGAAGTGCTCCATGTGGAATTATTTATGCCAGATCAGGTGTCAGCTATGCTTTGTAAAGGAAGAGAAAGTACCTTTGTCTTTTATATCCATAGCCAGACACACTGGCCCAGGGTTAGTTATTACAAGCAGAGTGAAAAACAGCCATTTATTCAAGTTGATTCGCACAAGGCAACTAATGAGTGATGTCATGTCTCAGTTTCCTTCGTTCCAAATCTTCCTGTCTTTCTCTCTCACCATCCACCTGGCACCCCTACAGTGCAGAATGGTTATGATTAAAGCTGGAAACTCTCTTGCTCTGCAATGACTGAAGACAGAGCACTGAGTAAAGAGAGTGCTGTTGGTGGCTTGCAAGACACTCAAGCTCAACATCAGCACTTTAGAACATCAGATTTTGTGTAGATGTGGTTCTAGATCAACATCTTCTGTTGGTCATGTTACACTATTCCTGTTAAACAAACAAACAAACAATTCCCTGACCCTGTCCCTAACCCCAGCCCTACTTTAACCATAAACTAGGGTTGCCAACTGTCCTGAGTAACAACAATTTGAGTAATATCCTGGTCTCGGAGGGAGGAAATAATTAGTACTATTAAATAATTAGACTGAGAGCCGTTCATCACTGGGAAGCGGTTGTGCACAATATTCATTAATATACACCTCAAGTGTGATTCAAAATTTCCCTACCTAAATTCAGAAGACAAGATTAATTTCAAACTGGGAGCAAGGTGGCCAGCGTAAGAACTGAATCGTCTAGCCGTGTGGACCCGTCACACATCTGCTTATCAGGATAACGGGCACGTTGGCTTGCTCGCAACATGAGAATGAGCACCGCTTGCCACTGGGAAACGATTGTGCGCAGAACTCATCATTTTAGAAGGGAATCACTCAAGAAAGAGTGACAACATCCTCCATGGGCCATTCGCAGTCTCTGATGCTGCAAGGGACATGGCATGGCTTCTAGACAAGACAGATGCTCTTGAAGGTAGAAAATTCCTCCTCCTTTCCCTATGACCTAGTTGAAACCCTTCTACAGTTGAAACCCTTCTCAGCATGACACAATGTTGAGTGGACTGAATCATAAGGGAACATGGAATATGACAAATTTTATAGGTACTCATGTGCCTAAGAGGAACCTGATAAATGTTAATACAAACACACAATAAAAACTATAAAATACAAATTTAAATAATTGCTCCTAGCCATTGGATTTAACACAGCTGTGTTTGTAGGTTTATGTGCTTTATACAGTATATTAACCAGCTGAAGGGTTTTGTATAATTATTTCATCAGCTGAGATATAATGAGGAACAAGGTTTATTATTATTCAAAAGATATGAAGTTAGAGATACGATGTATGTGCTGACTTGGCACAATTACATACAGTCAAATTTTTCTTTGAAATTCCCTCGCTTTAATTTAGAACACATGATAATCAAAATAACAAAAAAATGCATTGAAGTTAGGATAAAAATATGGATACATATTGTAAATGATGACGGATTTAGGCCGCAAATCCCCAGGTGTTAGTGATTGCTTTTATTTCACCTCTAGATGCCGTTGTTATACTGTAGAACCAAGTCGTTTTAACGGTAGCCTCCGCTGGAAACAGAGGAACACAGAGCATTATATATATATATTTAAAAAATTATTATTGGCAATTATTGGCATAGATTTCTGCCAATAAGTGACAGTTCCAAAAAGCAACTATCAACACTGATTAATCTGTAAAACTGATATATCGGTCTACCTCTACACTGTACATTGCTAATGTAAATTAGGCTACTCAGTTTTGTTCTTAAATGCTGTTTATGTCACATATCAGAATAGACTTTGAAATGAACAAATATCCAGCTAAATCAATGGTACAATGTGTCCACACTGAGCAGTGAAAAGTAAATGCAAACTTTCTGGCTTGTAAAGTACCGGCCATTGCGCATTTAAGTTAGCAATTTCTGCATTTTCTGTGCTGAATTTAGGGCAAAATCTGTGGAATTCTGCATAATGAATTTAAACGTAAAAATGTGTTTAAAAAAACAGAAAAAAAACTGAGAGTACTTCACTCATTTAATTTTATGAACAGCTGACATTTCATTTCTGTGGAAATTTGATTGATAACAACGTAACTTTAAGTGAAATCCTGTGAGAAGTGTGGAGATTTTAGTTACAAAGAAAGTATGAACAATTTGTAATGACATTGTTGCGGTTGAAGTTTATGTATGTAGCTACAAACTGCAGATCGTACCAGCATTGAATATTTAGCCTAGTCTTGCAAACAAGCTCCTACTCATTTCATTAGTATGGATAGTGAGAATGTGAAAGGGGAAAAGAGAAAGGGAGTGAGAAAAAGTGAGGCAAACCTTTCTAACACATTTCTTGGATAATTTTCCACTATCCATGACAATTTCATAACATTCAGGTAGTCTGAGTGAAACGACAGAGCACTTCAATAACACTTGACACAACACTTACACCTTGCATTCATCATTACAGTTTATGTAAATTGCATACACACAAACAACCTTGTAAACAAACATGGCCTGATATTCCACCTAATGGAACCCAGGTGATTTACGATTTACATAAGTTGCATATGCAATACTAACTGCGACTGACCCCCTGCCATCTCAATCCGTTTCTAATCAGACTTTAAGTGTGTTTTGTTTAACTCTGATAAACAGAAAAGCTCCAAGCACAGGCAGTCCTCATTTATACAACACAGATTTGTAAAATTCCCTTATTCAGAGTCACATTATGTTACCTCAATATCAGCTCAGCGAGAAAATACTATCTGTTATAAATTAAGCTCCTCATGTTCTCGCCCCCTGCTCACATCTGCTGAGAAAGATAAAAACATTTTGCTTTTGAGCCATTGACTCAAGAGCTGTTAAATGGGGCCCCAGAGTTTGAACTTTACCCTTCATTTGCAGTTGAAAAAAGTGTTGAATATGATTTCAAGCCACAGTGCCGACGACATAGCACAAACTCCCACAAATTATTTGAATGTCTCTTTTAATATCCGTTCTGTTCCTTACAGTCTTTACAGTTCATTAAAAACAACAAAAATAAAGATTTAATTGTACAAAGAAGCTGTGTGACTCTCGTTAATATTCGTTCAACTAAATCAAAACACATTACCATTTTAGAGTTTGTTATACATATAAATGTGTAAGTATATATATATATATATATATATATATATATATATATATATATATGTGTGTGTGTGTGTGTGTGTGTGTGTGTGTGTGTGTGTGTGTAATTTGGCCTACATGTTTATTGTTTTTACATGTTAATATACAGTCTACCAAATTGATGTATAAAAGAAAATTGGTAATTGGTCAAATGAACAGAATATTTCCCAATGTAGCAAGTTATGGCACTTTTCCACTGCACGTTACTGTTCGACTCGACTCTACTCACTTTATTTTTCTGAGCTTGCTTTTCCATTGCTGTTTAGTGCCGCCTCAACGTCTCTACTGCCGTGACATCATCTTAAACGCAACACAAACATTACTGACCATAAACAACATGACCGCTAGCTACTAGCTCATTGTGCTGCATAAAGCAGTTGTTGAATGGTGATTTTACACAAGCGTAACAGATAAATTGGTCTTGTTGTTTTAGAAGCAAGGTGTCCAGTAGCTGGCCAACTAGATAAAGTGAAGCTTTCAAGCAGAGTATAGAGTTAACATAACAAAACATACCATCCTCCATTGTGGACTCCAACAACGCCATGGCCGAGTCCAGGGCACTCTCCCTCCCATTGCCATTGATAGCATCCATTTGGACGAACTACTTCCACTTTCTTCTGTTTGAACCACCCCGGCTGTTGTGGTCCTTGATGGTTCTATAGTCACTTAAGTTTTGTTTACTTTTCCCTAAACTGTTGGTAGGTCCGGTGTAGCCGTGTGCGGCCAACAGCTGAGCCACCTCCTGAAATACTTTTTCATTTAATTCGCTAATAAGAGGAACGTCTGCACCTCATTTATTGACCATGGCATAGTTTTGTGCACAGCCATTTCTTTTCACAATTTGAAAGTCACGTGAACAAATTATACTGTTATCGCTGTTGCTAGCTTTAAAACAAGTGGGTTGACATACCATGTCGCAAATCTAGTGACGATTCTCTCTGACTAATCTGTGATCTGCAGGGTGTTGACATCACATTTAGTATCGGTCCAGCTTGCTTGGAACCTCAACCAAGGTGGTACTAAAATAGGTTACAGGTACCAGGTACTATCCACAGTGGAAAACCCCCAAAAAACGAGCAGAGTTGAGTCAAGTTGAGCTGAGATGTACCGTGCAGTGGAAAAGCCCCATTAGAGGATCCCCTGCCCTGCATAATTAACAGCCTTATTCTGTACTTACTTACTTATTTGGCCTGGTTTTGATTTTTTTTTATTTGTTGATAAATACATTTCATAAAGGATATTTATATATAAACACAACTTTTATATGTATATACGGTGCATTCATGAAGTATTTAGACCCCTTAATTTTTTCACATTTTGTTATGTTGCAGTTTAATTCTGAAATGCTTTTTTTTCTCACATCAATCTACATTCCATACCCTATAACAACAAAGCAAAAAATAGATTTTTGATTAATTAACGACTAAAATCAATAAATAAAATCAACTGAAAAATCACATTGACACACAGTAAGTGTTCTGACCCTTTGCTATGACACTTAAAATTTAGTTCAGGTGCATCCCATTTCTCTGGATCATCTTTTAGATGTTTCTACACTTTGATTGGAGTCCACCTGTGGCAAATTCAATTGGTTTGGCATGATTTGGAAAGGCACACACCTGTCTATATAAGGTCTCGCAGCTGAAAATGCATATCAGAGCAAAAACAAAGCAATGAGGTAAAAGGAAATGCCTGCAGAGCTCAGAGACAGAATTGTGTAGAGGCACAGATCTGGGGAAGGCTAAAAAAAAAAAAGCATGGCTGCATTGAAGGTTCCCAAGAGCACAGTGTCCTCCATAATTCTTAAATGGAAGAAGTTTGGAACAACCAGGATGCTTCCTAGATCTGGCTCCCCTGCCAAACTGAGCATTCAGGGGAGAAGGCCTTGATAAGAGAGGTGACCAAGAACCTGATGGTCACTCTGGTTGAGCTCCAGAGATCATGTGTGGAGAAACTTGCAGAAGGACAACCATAAATGCAACACTCAACTGATCTGGGGTTTAAGTGGCCAGACGGAAGCATGAAAGCACATGAAAGCACCTAAAGGAATCTCAGACTGTGAGAAACAAGATTCTCTGGTCTGATAAAATGAAGACTGACCTGTTTGACCTCAATTCCAAGCGTCATGTCTGGTGGAAACCAGGCATCGCTCATCACCTGTGCAATACCATCCCAACGGTGAAGCATGGTGGTGGTAGCATGATGCTGAAGGAATCACTGGCAGGGACTGCGGGACTGGTCAGGGTTA
This sequence comes from Xyrauchen texanus, assembly GCF_025860055.1. Lineage (NCBI taxonomy): Eukaryota > Metazoa > Chordata > Actinopteri > Cypriniformes > Catostomidae > Xyrauchen > Xyrauchen texanus. The sequence continues at coordinate 21,777,056 of NC_068315.1, forward strand.
AAAGAAATCTGAATTCAGCAAAATACAGAAATATCCTTAATGAAAACCTGGCCCAGAGCACCCAGGACCTCAGACTGTGCCGAAGGTTCACCTTTAAACAGGAAAGCCAGAGCCCGGACTTGAACCCAATCGAACATCTCTGAAGAGTCCTGATGGATGTCCAATTACAGAAAATCCCCAAATCCAGTTGTGCAAAGCTTGTTGCATCATACCCAAAAAGACTTGAGGCTGTAATCACTGCCAAAGGTGCTTAAATTAAGTACAGAGTTAAGGGTCTGAATACTTATGTCAATGTGATATTTTATTTTTTATTTTTAATAAATTTGCAAAGTTATCAAAAATAGTTTTTTTGCTTTGTCATTATGTGGTATGGAGTGTAGATTGATGTGAATTGTTTTTTTAATGCATTGTAGCATAAAGCTATAAGGTCTTAGAGAACAAATTAATAAGAAAATATTGGGTGGTTTTCACAGACAAATCAGGCTGGGTTGTGGCACCTTTGTCCACTTGCTGCCTGAAGAAACCATACAGACAGACTCCCATGCACACAGACACAAAACATATGCGTCTCCCTCTCTCTCCTCCCCCTCATTATCAGTCCTGCAATCGTTTATTATTAAAGGCTTTTAATTGATTCTTAATGAAGCGGGAGAATGGCTGACAATGGCATGAGGCCAGACAAGAGCCGCATGCGCAAAGAGCGAAAATACACAATACACTTACAGCCCAGCACAATGATCCAGCCACGCAGAGATTAAGAGATGTTATCCATTCACGATTGCTAAATTTCTCAGTGAGTTGAGCAAACAGAAATGAGCTCTCTGCCTATTACCCGTTGGACAAGGATAAATTCACAGCATGCTAAAAGTGCTTCTCATTTTGAGTGCTGTTTTAGTATGTGCTGCTAGAGTGTTTCCTTTACAATACTGGAATGATCTAACAAAGCGTGAATTCAGCTTTTTGAGAATGCATTGAATCAACACAACTCTAAGTGGCAGTTTGTAGCAAGTTATAGCCAACCAACAAATCTAATTTAGATTTGGTATGTTCCAAAGAGGCTTGCAGTGGTATATAAGCGTACTTTTGTACAAAGTGCAATCTACAAAGAGGTTAGTCAGATCATTGGTATATATCAGTACTGACATAAAAGAAAAATGAAAGTATTATGGAGAGGTACTGCCAATTTCTCCTTTGTTCAAAATGTTCTCAGCAAACACAGAAAGTCTTCCAGCTGATAAATCCACAGATTGCACATTTAAACTTCTTTATAGGGAGAGCGAACTGAAGCAATGAAAAGCAAGAGACAATGATTACTTTGTATATGTGCAGTGGGGTCCAAAAGTCTGAGACTAGAGAAAATGCTAAAGTTTAGCATTTTTCTAATTTAATTAAAAATAAATAACAAAATATATAGTATATATACTGTTTGATCAGAACAGCACTTTGAGTGAAAAGGTCCATAGAAAACTTTACATGTACAGTACTTCAGAACTTATTTGGTATACCCCTCTTTTTTCTTTAAAGGGATAGTTCACCCAAAAATAAAAAATTAATACGTGTCTGGGATGGCATAAAGGTGAGTAAATGATGAGAGAATTTTCTATTTTGGGTGAACTATCCCTTTAATGGCAGCAGGCACTCAAGCAGGCATGGACTCCACAGGTTTCTGCAAAACCCAATGATCCAGCATAATTTGAGAATGTTTGAAAGAACATCTTGTGAGCTTCATTTGAAGCAAGGAAAAAAGACCTTTTGTAGACAGGATGGTCAATGTCAGAATTTGAATTTGATTAATGACCTAAAAATAGTGCAGGATGTTACATATTTTGGTAACCCTTTACAATAAGGTTATATTTGTTAACATTAGTTAATGCATTAGTTAACATGAACAACAATGAACAATAGTTTTCCAGCATGTATTAATATTGGTAAATGTTAGTTAAAACATATACTAATACATTTTAAAATTACAATTATTGTATATTAATATTAGTTAATGCTTTATAAACTAACATTGAACAATTGTATTTTTAATAAATTAACATTAACCAAGATTATTAAATAGTGTAAAAGTATATTGTTCATTGTTAGTTCATGATACTTAATGCATTTACTAATATTAACAAATGGAGCCTTGCTGTAAAGTGTTAACCATATTTCTTCATTGTTTTGTTTGTTGTTTTTTAGAGGTTTAAATTAGATTTTGAAGCTCAGATTTTCAGTGTGGATCATTTTGTACCCAACTATATTCTTTTTTAAACATGGCTGGGCATAACTGTGGTATCTCATTCCACTGGTGAAGTGTGGGATTGGCAAAATGGCTGTCAATTAAATGTCATTTCCATTTTACCTTTGGTCCAAAAATTTGGCTCCTAATATGAGTTGATTGCTGATGATAATTCCACTTAATGAGATCAGCAGGGTCCTCTGTAGAAAGCACCTCTGCAAATTACTCTCAGCATGGGGCAGTTGAGCTACAGGGGGTCCACTGAGGGGTGAATGGGAGACTGTTTGTCCAGTGCATAAGGGTGAGGTCAGGAGCAACCAGCCTGTGGTGGCCCCTCCATGCTTTGTTTGCTTTTGTCCAGACCTTTCTCGTCTGCATTGGTCTGAATTGAGGTGAGATGCTTGTCTTGCCCCATTGTGAGGGGTGGTTTGTTGTCATCCTATTAGTGCTGATAACCCCCTCCCCTGCTCTGCTTTTCACCACGTTGTTGACAAATTTGCCACTGTTGTTCATGCTAAACGGGAGGTTAAGGGGTGGTACACGCAATTCAACTAATCCATCAGCTACTAATTGTCTCCTCCTGTCCTACAGTTAACACAAACACAACAGCAGGAGAGAGTGTGGCAGGCAATGCATATATAAGGCAGTTGTGGAGGGGTCGTCAGAGTAGACAGGACAGTGACAATGACTTAGATCTCTACAACTTTCTTGAACTTTCTTCAGTAGATTGCATTACCTCCCTTCTTATTCACTGGGGTTTGGCCTGGTTTTACCTGCAGCTTTTTTCAGTTCTACCTGCTAAGCATTTGGACTTGGTTAGGCCTTCAGTATGACCACAAAGTCATGGATGCTGCAGGTCCTGTATGTTTGTAAGTGCACATACCCTATTCAAGCGAGGATCTGGGCCTGGATGCTGTCTATACCTTATAGCCCACCTGAAGATGGACCCGTTGGACTTAGAGACAGAGAGACGGAGATGCCAGCAAACAGCCCTAAAGGAGAGATGGTGAGTTTTCCATTACCTTTCCATTTGTTCAAGATTACAATATCAAGGATATTTATTCAAATGTATATAATTTTTTCATATTTTATAGAGATTGCTATCAAGATATTTTATAGAGACAATGATTCCTATTTTAATGTCAGGCATCCTTTTATAGAATTCAAAGATTTAAACATTTATACAAATTAGAGTACAAACTTGATGAGTAAGACCATCAATGGACAAACTGGCAAATTCTACCCCACAAAGAGTCATTTCTAGCAGTGAAATATGAAACCCTTCAAAGTTGGTTCATGTGTTTGATTGGATACATGAATAGGCCTATACAAAAGAGATCATACAGTTCCTGTTTTTTTGATTTATGGTGAGTTATACCTCACTGCATCATTCAGTGCCAGACAGAAAAAGAAAACATCCAACAAACTACAAAGTTAAAGAAATGTCTGGCTGTGTTTTTTTTTTCTTATCAAATTTGTATAACAATAAGGTATTCTGGCTTTTTTCCCCTTTTTAGGTAGCTTGTGACCAGGACCGTGCCTGTGGAAAGGGATTTTCCTGTGACCGCCATTTTGGCCTATGTGTCCCTCTGAGGCAGGAAGGACAGTACTGCAGGCGAGACACTCAGTGTGTGCGAGGGCTCAGCTGCATGTTTGGCAGGTGCATCAGAAGCATTCCAGATGGGCAGGAAGGTAAGCTTCATCTAAAATACTGACCACACATTTCTCAGTGGATAAAAAAACAGCACAATACAAATTGTAAACCAGTGCATAAATTTGGCAAATTCTTTATCTTCTTCTTAGGGGCTCGATGTAAATTTGACAGAGACTGTGCAGCATCTATGTGCTGTGCCTGTCATCATGGCGAGAGAGTGTGCAAGGGTCGGCTGGTATTGGGTAAGAGCTGCTTTGTGCCTGATGGTGGACTGGCATTCAGCATCAACCAGATCTGCCCATGTGAAGAGGGTCTGTTATGCCATGGCCATGGAGAACATCTTAAAAGAGAGTAAGTGATATCACAGTATAAGTGACATTACTGAACATCCCAATGGCACATACGTCCACAAAAGTTACATTGATTTTAAAGAACAACCTTTAATGTTGCACTGAGCTTTAACTAAACTATTTTCTTTTTTATTTCCTATAGGAGAGAATTTGTATACCAACCAGAGTCCACAATTTGGACTTGCCAGGATCCCAAACCCTGAAAACCTCAAACCTGTGTAATTTATTAAGCCATTGTGCTGTGTGTGTGTGTGTGTGTGTGTGTGTGTGTGAGGTTGTAAAATATTGTATATTTTAATAATAATAAAATATTATCATAAACATTGTGCCTCTGTATTGATAAATTGATAATTTTTAATAATTAGATTTCATCTCACTGTGGGAGATCGTCTAGGTTACGTATGTAACCTCCGTTCCCTGATGGAGGGAACGAGACGTTGTGTCAGAGAAGCGACACTAGGGGTCTCTCTTGAGCGCCGATATTCACCTCTGAACTATGAAAAAAGGCCAATGAGAGTTGGCAACCAGTATTTGCATGTCCCGCCCCCGGACATACGGGTATTTAAGCGGCGCAAATACGGGAGTTTATTCAGGATTTTTCTGAGGAGCCGGAAATTGTCCGGCCACAACAGTGGCTCATACGTAACCTAGACGTTCCCCTTCTGTCGCTCTCTCCACGTTGTGTCAGAGAAGCGACACTAGGGGTCCACTTATAAAAGCGCCACGCGCTGAGCCGTGTACGTGAACTGCTGATACAGGAGCGAGCAGGTATTCTTACGTGCAGGACGACCAACTGTATCAGGCTGCACGTACCCTTCCCCAATGCCCCATTTAAGTCATCAGGATTCCTTATCGTTACCCTGGAGGGGGGAACAAGGTGCTAGGAGGCAGAGGCCCTTACACGCATTGAGGGAAGGGGTCTTAGCCCTTATTCAGGGCGGAGAAGACCCTGCGGAGGCCACGCCTACCCGAGAGGGGAGGCAAGTTTAAGTGGCAAAACCATCAGAGGCCTGACTTAGGGCCTATGTGGAAAAGTCGGTGCGGTGGTGGATCCAGCCTATAGAGGGGGGAACATACAGCACGGCAACCGAGGCAGCCGTGACTGCCTAAGGGAAGTACGGGAGTCCACTCGCCAGAGGGGAAAGAACCGTGGCCTTACACACAGGGGGAGTCCGAAGGAGGCCTTACCTGTGGAGCACCTATACCAGTGCAGGGTAGCTTGCGGTACCCGCAGTGGCTTGGGTCGGCGAGTTCCTCCACTGAACTGCGACCCACGAGGTCTAGGGAGGAATCAACCAGTGTCCCAAACCTGAGATCTCCTGGGAATGAAGGCGCACTGTTTCTCCTGGTACCGATTCACCTGGTCAGATCGTGGGCGTGCCACAGAGTTCTACGGGCTCGGTACCTGAGAGAACACGGGACGATACTGACTCAACTCGGAGATTGTAGAATCTCGCGAAAGTGTTCGGTGTTGCCCAGCCCGCTGCTCTACAAATGTCTGCTAGGGCAGTGCCCCTAGCCAGCGCCCATGAGGACGCTAACACTCCTGGTGGAGTGGGCTTGGACCCACAAAGGGGGCACGGCCTGGGTGTGATAAGCCAGGGAAATGGCGTCGACAACCCAGTGGGCGAGTCTCTGCTTGGAGACAGCATTCCCTTTCTGCTGTCCCCAAAGCAGGCGAAGAGCTGCTCAGAGCGTCTAGTGCTCTGTGTGCGGTCCAGGTAGATACGTAAGGCACGTACTGGACACAGCAGTGAAAGGGCTGGATCTGCCTCCTCCGGGGCAGTGCTTGCAGGTTCACTACCTGATCCCTGAAGGGTGTGGTAGGAACCTTGGGCACATAGCCCGGTTGCGGTCTTAGGATCACGAACGTGTCTGCCGGACCGAACTCCAGACAAGCGTTGCTAACAGAGAACGCATGCAGGTCCCCGACCCTCTTGATGGAAGCGAGCGCGATCAGCAGGGCGGTCTTGAGAGAGAGGGCCCTGAGTCCAACTGAGTCAAGCGGCTCGAAGGGGGGTCTCTGGCGTCCGAGAGACGACCGAGAGATCCCAGGAGGGGAACAGGTTAGGCCGGGAGGGAGTTATCCTCCGGGCACCTTTTAGGAACCTGATGATTAAGTCGTGCTTACCAAGAGACTTTCCGTCTACCATGTTGTGGTGGGCTGCGATAGTGGCGACATACACCTTGAGGGTGGAGGGGGACAGCCTCCTCTCCAGCCTCTCCTGAAGAAACACGAGCACTGACCTAACTGCGCACTTCTGCGGGTCTTCGGCTCGGGAAGAACACCAGTCCGTGAACAGACGCCACTTTAGGGTGTAAAGATGCCTGGTAGAGGGGGCTCTGGCTTGATTGATTATATCTACGATGGCAGATGGTAGACTGGCTAGATCTTCCGCATCCCGTCCAGGGGCCAGACGTGGAGGTTCCAGAGGTCTGGGTGCGGGTGCCAGAGCGTGCCCCGTCCCTGAGAAAGAAGGTCCTTCCTCAGAGGAATTCGCCAGGGAGGGGCTGTCGTGAGGAGTGTGATGTCCGAAAACCAAGTCCAGGTAGGCCAGTAGGGGGCTACCAGAGTGACTTGCTCCTCGTCCTCCCTGACCTTGCATAGCACCTGTGCAAGAAGGCTCACTGGGGAAATGCGTGCTTGCACAGCCCGTGGGCCAGCTGTGTGCCAGCGCATCTGCCCGAGGGAGCCTCTGTCCGGGCATACCAGAGCGGGCAGTGGGAGGTTTCTTGGGAGGCAAACAGGTCTACCTGGGTCTTGCCGAACCGGTCCCAAATCAGCTGGACCGACTGGGGGTGGAGTCTCCACTCTCCGCCGGGCAAGCTTTGTCTTGACAGCGCGTCCGCCATCACATTGAGGTTGCCGGGGATGTGAGTGGCGCGCAGTGACTCCAGTCACTACTGACTCCATAGAAGGAGACGACGGGCGAGCTGTGACATGTGGAGGGAACGTACTCCACCGTGGTGCTGTCTGTCCTGACTAAGACGTGTTTGTGCTGAATTAACGGAAGAAACTTCTGCACGGCCAGAAAAACAGCCAGCAGCTCTAGGCAGTTGATGTTCCAGGCACACGGCGCCCCAACCCAATTTGGAGGCGTCGGTCGTGACCAGAATGCGTCGGAACACCTGCTGCAAGGGTACTCCAGCCCTTAGAAAACAAAGGTCTGTCCAGGGTTTGAAGGTCTGGCGGCAGGCAGAGGTAACTTTTACGTTGTGCGTGCGGCGGTGCCATGCTCGTCTCGGGACTCGAGTCCGGAGCCAGTGCTGAAATGGTCTCATATGCATCAACCCCAGCGGTGCGGCTGCCGCGGAGGATGCCATATGCCCCAGGAGCTGTTGGAAACGTTTTAGCCGGACCACGGCGCCTGGCTTGAAGGAAGCGAGGCATTTCAGCACTGACTGAGCACGCTCGTTGGAGAGACGTGCTGTCATTGAGACTGAGTCTAACTCCAGACCGAGAAAAGAGATGCTCTGGACCGGGGAGAGCTTGCTCTTTTCCCAGTTGACCTGAAGCCCCAAACGGCTGAGGTGCCTGAGCACCTGGTCTCTGTGTGCGCATAGTAACTCTCGAGAGTGAGCCAGTATGAGCCAGTCGTCGAGGTAATTGAGTATGCGTATGCCGGCTACTCGGAGCGGGGCAAGAGCTGCCTTCGCGACTTTCGTGAAGACGCGAGGGGACAGAGACAGGCCAAAGGGGAGGACTTTGTACTGATACGCCTGACCGTCAAACGCGAACCGTAGGAAGGGTCGATGTCGAGGGCAAATTGAGAGGTGGAAGTACGCGTCCTTCAGGTCTACTGCTGCGAACCAATCTAGATGCCGGACGCCAGATAGAATTTGTTTCTGGGTGAGCATTTTGAACGGGAGTTTGGACAAGGTCCGATTGAAAACTCGCAGGTCCAAGATCGGTCGTAAGCCGCCGCCTTTCTTGGGTACAACAAAGTAAGGGCTGTAGAAACCCTTCTTCATTTCGGGTGGAGGGACAGGCTCTATCGTGTCCTTTAATAGAAGGGAGGTGATTTCTTCGTGCAGGGAATGAGCATGTTGGCCGTGTACTGCGGAAAAATGTACGCCCATGAAGGGGGGCGGAGACCTGGCAAACTGAATTGCGTAACCGAGTCGAATGGTCCGGTGCAGCCAGTGTGACGGGTTAGGCAGTGAAAGCCACGCCTCTAAACTTCGTGCTAGGGGCACCAAAGGGACGGGTTTTTTGGACGTACCCGACGGGGCTTCGCACCGGTGCGGAACAGGTAACGTGGCGTAGGGAGGCAACGTGGCGTCCCGAGGCTCTGGTGCTGAGAATAAACTCAAAGCACTTACCTTGCTCCGCGCACCCGGCAGGGGCGGGTTACGTGACTGAGGAGGAGGTCTGATGCTGGCGTCCTCTGGACTCGTCTGAACCGGCCGGCCGGGGAACAGTCGTGGGGCTGAAGGTGGGGACACCGCGTCCATGGAGCCGGGACTGTTGAGGCCTGAAAGCAGAGTGCCGTGAGAGCGGCATTTGCGGACCATATGCCCCAGAGACAAAGGAAATAGCTCTTTTATTGAGAATTTGGGTACCGCAGCCCCGTTAAGGAGTGCGGCAAATGAAAAAACAAAGGATTCTCCTCCCGACCCTCCACCGGGGGCGGAGCGGTCTTACCACCTCGGAGCTAACTTCTTGGACTCTGGGTGCGTTGTCTCAGGAGCGCCTGGGAGCCTTCCGGGTCCTCGAGGGGTCCGTGAGACAGGGGACGTGCGCTTCCCGCGGTTTGCTCGACGCTGGGGCTGAGAGCTGGGCCCGGGTTGAGGCGGAGCAGGAGCTTGTCTTATGGCCGCGGGAGGACACCCTCGGTGAGCAGACGGGGCATGGGCCGTGGCGGCAGGCTTGCGGCGAGGCATTATGTGAGAGATGGCCTCCGTCTGCTTCTTTACCGCGGAGAACTGCTGGGCAAAGTCCTCGATGGTGTCGCCGAAGAGGCCGAACTGGGAGACAGGGGCGTTGAGGAAGCGAGTCTTGTCGGCTTCACGCATCTCGACCATGTTCAGCCACAGTTGACGTTCCTGGACCACTATCGTGGCCATCGCCTGCCCGAGCGCTTGCGCTGTGACCTTCGTCGCTCTCAGGGCGAGGTCGGTCGCTGAGCGCAGTTCCTGCAGCGTGTTGGGATCAGGGCCACCCCCGTGCATGTTGAGAAGTGCCTTGGCTTGGTGGACCTGCAGGAGAGCCATGGCATGCAGGGCGAAGCAGCGGCGTCGGTGGCGCTGTAGGCCTTCGCTGTCAGCGAGGAGGTTGCTCTACAGGTCCGGGAAGGGAGTACGGGGCGACCTCGCCAGGTGGTAGGGGTACCGGGGCATAGATGGATCGCAACCGCCCTATCCACCTGGGGAATCGCCGCGTACCCGTGGCGCGCGCCACCGTCGAGGGTGGTGAGGGCGGACGAGCCTATGGCGGTGTGACGAGTGGAGAGGGGTGCTCTCCACGAAGACGTCAGCTCGTCATGCACTTCCAGGAAAAACGGAACCGGGGGGTGAGAGTGTGAGCGCCGCGCTGACCCCAGGAACCAGTCATTCAGCCGTGATGGCTGTGGGGAGGATGGAGGGTTCCAATCCAAGCCCACGCTTTTGGCTGCCCGGGAAAGCATGTCGGACATCTGTGCGTCAGCCTCAGCCTGGGCGTGCAAGCCCGAAGGCGGCAGCCCAGGGGAGTCCTCTGCATCAGATGCCGCGCCCTCCGATGTCGCGGCGAGCTCATCGGCTTCCATCGCAAGAGGGTCGGCTGACTGGCTGTGAGGCGAGTCGCCGCCGCCTCGAGCACCGATGGGAATCAACGAGCGTGCTGGGGCGCGGGTGGTCCGAGGGGGCGTACCCGGCGGAGCTGCACCCGCAGCCATCCCCAAATCGCCTCCATCGCCAGCTGCATCGTCCTCAATCCCGTGGGAAGAAGGAGCAATATGGGGGGGCGGCTGGAGTGGCTTGCTCACGGTTGTAAGCAAGCCGCGACCGCAATGTTGTCATGGTCATGTTCTTGCAGTGAGAACATGAACCATCCACAAACGCAGCCTCGGTGTGATCGCTACCCAGACACACGAGACAGCGCCTGTGGCCGTCGGAAGCGGAGAGCACTCTACCGCATCCAGAAACAACACAGGGGCGGAAGTGCATCTTTATAAAGACGCGTCCTTAAAAGGACGTTCAACGCCGCTGTGTTTTGCTCTTTTAGAGGAAATTACTCCTTTAAATAAAATCACTCTTTTAGGGAAAAATCTCGTGAGAGTTTTTAAATCTGCACTGTCGATGCGCCCAGGGGCAGGAATGCACAGCCTAGCAAACAGGAGAAAGCCGCTGTTGTGCGCCGTGGAATCCAACAGTTATGCAGCAGAGGGATGACAGGAACTCGGTGTGTAGTATGCAGCAGTTGCAGACACGACCATCGGCTCCGAAGAAATTTTCCGAATGAACTCCCGTATTTGCGGCGCTTAAATACCCGTATGTCCGGGGGCGGGACATGCAAATACTGGTTGCCAACTCTCATTGGCCTTTTTTCATAGTTCAGAGGTGAATATCGGCGCTCAAGAGAGACCCCTAGTGTCGCTTCTCTGACACAACCTGGAGAGAGCGACAGAAGGGGAACATGCCCTTTGCTCTTATTCTCTTATGGGATGGCTGTGGCTCAGGTAGTAGAGCAGTTGGCTGCCAATCACAGGGTTGGCATTTCTATTCATGGCCCACATGACTCCACATGCCGAAGTGACCTTGGGCAAGACGCTGAACCCCAAGTTGCTCCCAGTGGCAGGCTGGTGTATGAATGGGTGATAGGAACACAGTGTAAAGCTCTTTGGTAACCTCTAATGTTAAAAAAAAGCACTATATAAGTGCAGACAATTTGCCATTTTAAAACATTAATACATTTAAGATCTTTAAATATTTTACAGATATGCTGGACCACATTTTTTCCCCCCATTACAGACCATTGTACAAAAAATTAAGATTACTTATAAAATAATTTTTATTTTTTTTTATATTAATGTTGAACAAAACATTTGAACAATATTGGGAACTGGTTGTTTTTAAGTTTAAATGTTTAACTATTTAAAAGGTATCAAATAAAATTTACATGTGTACTCTTCATGTTGTAGGTTTTGAACTTTTATTTTAAAATTGAATAAAAAGTAAAGTACTTTTAAGGCTGAATTGACATACTCATAAGGCCAGCATTCAAAAATAAATGTTTGAAAATATAAATGTTGAATAAAATATGTAAACAATTTTGAGAACTTAGGGTTTATTATTTATTGTTTCTGTATCAAAAGTCATAATGTTTATATATTTCAAAGGTATAAATTCACTTTGTTCCTGATCTGTGTTGTTAAATTGAAACTTTTATTTTGAAATCAAAATCATACAATGTTTGATTTATCTGATGGAGCTTCTTCATATGACAGTGTGAGATGATACTTCGGATGACGGTAACAACCAACATATGGATTTTCATGAAGTATGCTATAATAAATGGAAAAAAGAAAACAGCATGGGTGATAGATCTGACTGTGAGCAAACAGTTAGTAATAAATCTAGGAAAGTAAGAAATTGATCTGTAAAAGTGATAGATAAAGAGAAATAAACGTAATGATCACTTTTTAAAGCAATCATAACAACAAATGCATCCGTTTAAATTATCGAATGCAATTGAGAAAGAAATAGTATTGGTAATTGCAGTATCTTATCTTAGTAATGGAAGGGTATTGATTAAATGTAAAGATTAGAAGCAGAAAAGAAAGATTCTAAAAATTAAATCACTAGCAGGTGGAAAGATAGTCTGTTTAAAAAACAGAGGGGTCATTTCAGGGGTACCCCTTAATCATGGATGAAATCAAAGGAAATTTGAATGGAGGCCAAGCCATTTCAGCTAGAAAACTGCAGACATAGAAGGAGAATAAGAGATGCGACAGTTTGTCTGTGATGATTCAGTTTGAAGAAAGTTCCCTAACTTTAAGTGTAAGATTAGGTTTCATAATTTTTTTCGGTATGGGAATATATACCTCCACCTCTGCGCTGATTTAGATGTCAGCATATGGGACATACTGCAGCTGTAAAGGGAAAGTGCGGTGTGCAAAATGCGGAGGAGAACATTATTATGGGAAATGTGAAGAGGGAAAAGAGATAAAATGCTGCAACTGTGGGGGAGGACTTAATGCTGCATATACAGTTTGTCCAATACAACAACAAGCTCGAGAAATACAAAAGGTAAAAAAACTCAGAACTTGACATATGCAGAAGCCGACTGCAAAGTAAAATGTATTTCAGAAAGAGAAACAAAGGTGCATAATGGTCAAGAACTTAATACGGAACCTTCTCACAAAAACAATCAATGAGACAGTTAGGGCCTTCAAGGATTGAGCCAGCAGACCTTATTATAAGCAAAATGTATTTTGTTGCATATATTTTTGCAGTGAAAAATACCACATCATAAGTAGAAAAGAAATCTAACAAACTGAGAATTGTGGTTGGATGTGTCAGTAAATTCCTAAAGCAGGAATATTAGCTGAATAGGTCCATGAGATTTTAAAATTGAAAGAAGGGGTAAATGAAGGAAGCAAAACTGCTGTCTACTGCGGAGATCTGGGGCTGGCCGCGTGACCAGTGGGCAGCCAGGCTTCTCCCGTTGCTGTCTGGGGAAGCCCACCTTGCTGCTCAACAACTGCTGGCGGCTAACCTCCTGGCTTATGAAGACCTGAGAGATGGGTGGAAGAGCCCTCCAACTCTCTCTCCCCTCCCCCTGTGTGTTCCCCTCCCCTCTTCCCTCTCACTCTGTTCTCTCTCCAGAGCCCAGCGGGCCGGAGAGTACCAGATACTGGTAAGTGTCAAGGGGGGTACTCACCAAGCATTGGTGGACATGAGTTGTAAACAAACCACTATCCACCAATGCTTGGTTCAACACGAGGCACGAAGTGTGTGCATGGGGATATTCACAACTACCCTGTGGTGACCCTTGTGATTAAATTAAGGGGAACAAAACATAGAGTGGAGGCTGCAGTTAGTGATTTTATAAATGTACTAAAGGGAATATGCGCTGATGGGTCCTGCACAAAAGCGGCGAGATGTAAAGTGTGATGCTCTGGCAGGGGAGGCAGAGCTGGGGCCGTCTTCGTCAGCTCCATGTCAGGATGACGGGAAGGTGGGAGAGGCTGTGGCCCCTCCCATCCTCAGGGGATTTCCCATAGGGGATTTCCCTTTGGAGCAGTCATGAGACAAAACCATCAAGCATGCTTTCAACCAAGTGAGAGTGATCGATGGGCAACAGTTCCGGGTGTAGCACTTTCATATCCCTATTTTGCAATTATAAATGAGCGGTTGTTTAGAGTGACGCAGGATGCTCAAACAAAAGAAAATACAACCCAGCTCTTGATACCACAAAGCCGTCGTGAAATTGTGTTCCAGACTGCTCATTATAATCCGATGGCGGGTCACTTAGGAGAAAGGAAAACACTGAACCGACTAATAGCCCATTTTTATTGGCTGGGCATTGGCGGTGATGTTCACAGGTGTTCGCAGGTGGTGTGCGGCATGCCGCGAATGCCAGCTGATGAATCCACCGGCCACACCAAAAGTGCCATTGTGTCCCCTTCCACTAATCGAGGTCCCCTTCGAGAGAATTGGCATGGATCTCGTCGGGCCATTAGATCAGTCAGCACGTGAACATCGCTTTGTGTTAGTCCGAGTTGAAGCAGTGCTCTAAGCAGAATCTCGGCACGTAGTGTTGCAGAGGCATTCTTTAAAATAATCTCCCATGTAGGGATCCAAAAGAAATCCTCAACAATCAGGGCACAAACTTTATGTCACGGACACTACTTTAATTATTGGGTATTAAGTCAATTCGCACCAGCATTTATCATCCACAAACAGATGGCCTGGTGGAGCGAGTTAATAAAACCATTAAGAACATGATTTGTAAGTTTGCAAGTTTGTGCTTGAAATTGGGACAAATGGCTAAATCCCCTATTATTCGCAGTACGAGAGGTCCCTCAAGCCTCCACTGGGTTTTCCCCATTCGAGCTGCTGTAAATGGTCTGCACTTATATAGCACCTTTTTAAGCCTTAACGGTATTCAAAGCACTTTACACTGCGTCTCATTCACCCATACACACACACATTTATACACCAATGGCAGCAGAGCTGCTATGTAAGGTATGAAAGCTAGCCTGCCATTGGGAGCAACTTGGGGTTCAGTGTCTTGCCCAAGGACACTTTGGCATGTGGAGTCATGTGGGCCAGGATTCAAACCACCAACCCTGCGATTAGTGGCCGACCCGCTCTACCAACTGAGCAACAACCACAACCAAAAGAAATTCAATACATTCTTGATCTTCGAGCGAAACTCCACACCTTGGGACAACTAACACAGAGGGACAGAGCCGACTGTATAGCAGGGGAACTCGGCTGCAGGAATTTGCGGTCACACAACAAATGAGGGATCACGATTATGAGGTAATGCAAACCGATAGAGGGGGCGCATGTCAAATATATCACCTCAACCTCCTGAAATTGTGGAGGGAGGAGGTCTCTGTGATGTTGGCTTCGGTTGTTCTGGAGAGGGCAGAGCTCGGGCCAGAGGTTAATTCAAAACCTAATCATATCACCCCGGTCCCTTGCGGAGACCGCATCTCAACATATCAAGTGGCAGAGGTTGCCAAGTTGTAACAGGAATTTACAGATGTGTTTTCCCCTCTACCGGGTCATACGAACCTCATCAAGCTCCATATCGAGACCGAGCCGGGGGTGGTGGTACATAGCCATCCCTACCGTTTGCCCAAGCACAAAAAGAAAGTAGTTCATGAAGAATTGGATGCAGTGCTCGATATGGGGGTAATAGAGGAATCCCACAGTGATTGGTCCAGTGCGGTTGTTCTAGTTCCTAAGATCGACGGGCCTGTATGGTTCTGTGTGGATTATAGAACATCAATGCAGTGTCTAAATTTGACACACACCCAATGCCTCGTATTGATGATTTGCTCGATCGGTTTGGCACCGCTTGATTTTATTCAACATTGGATTTGACAAAGGGTTATTGGTAAATAGAAGCGATCTATCTACAGGAGTCTGCAGTTGTATTGTGTATTTATTGGACTTAATGCTGACGTGAAGCGGCAGCGGAAGTAGTGGCCCTCGTGTCAAGTCCTCCTCGTGTGAAGACCTACTTGGTAAAGACCAGCGAGTCTACCTGTGCGAGTCCACAGAGCAAGGAAACCGACAAGGCTCCACTCACCAAAGCACTTAAGTATGTTTCTGTTCTATCTGTTTTATTATTTTACTTATACATACATACTAACATGTCTAGTTCACTAATAACACATGCCTTCAAGCACATCCCTGTTATCTGTTGTAGACCGTTCACAAGAAACAGATGCAAGACAAAACGCAACCCACACAACCTACGGCCGCTTTGCACTTCAACACCTGCTCCACTCTCGTTCTCAGTTGGACTCTGGAACTGTCAGTCTGCTGTGAACAAAGCTGCCTTCATCCCAGCTTTATTTACCTAGATCCAGCTGATCTAGGTAAATATCAGCTTCTGCATGCAACTTTTTCAAATAATGTTAAAACTGCAAAAACTTCATATTACCAGACCAAGATCAACAGCACCACAGACACTCGTAGCTTGTTTAGAACATTCAACACACTTCTCTGCCCTCCCCCTCCACCACCTGACACATCACTGACAGCAGATATATATTCGCCACATTTTTTACTGATAAGGTTACAGCCATCAGCAATACATTCACTGCACCACACCCTGTCAAACACCTGGCTCCTGTATGCAACTCTTCTTTCCCTATGTTCTCTCCTTTAACTGACACTAAGGTCTCTAAACTCCTCCTCTCCAACCACCCCACAACCTGTTCCCTTGACCCCATTCCATCGCACCTTCTCCAGGCCATCTCTCCGTCCATCCTACCGGCACTTACACACATAATTAACACATCCCTTCTTGCAGGCACTTTTCCCACTACATTTAAGCAGGCTCGAGTAACCCCACTGCTGAAAAAAACCTGCACTTAACCCCACACAGATAGAACACTACAGACCAGTCTCTCTCATCCCATTCATGGCAAAAACACTTGAAAGGGCAGTTTTCAATCAGATCTCTGCCTGTCTCTCACAGAACAAGCTGCTGGATGACAATCAGTCAGGCTTCAAAAGTGGACACTCCACTGAGACTGCCCTGCTGTCTGTCACTGAGTCGCTGAGACAGGTGAAAGCTGAATCCAGATTATCCGTTCTGATTCTGCTGGACCTTTCTGCTGCCTTTGACACAGTCAACCATCAGCTCCTTCTCTCCACCCTCTCTAAACTGGGCATCACTGTAACTGTGCTTGACTGGTTCAACTCTTATCTCTCAGAAAGGTCCTTTGAGGTAGCCTGGAGAGGGGAGGTATCCAAGCCACACCAGTTACTTACTGGGGTACCTCAGGGATCAGTGCTTGGGCCACTTCTCTTCTCCATATACACAACATCACTGGGACCCATCATCCAGTCACATGGTTTCTCTTACCACTGCTATGCTGATGATACGCAACTCTACTTGTCTTTCCAGCCCAACGACACCACGGTGACCGCTCAAATTACTGCCTGTCTGCCAGACATCTCAGCCTGGATGAAGGAACACCACCATCAACTCAACCCAGCCAAGACCGAACACCTTGTCTTTCCAGCCAACCCTACTGTTGAACACAACATCACCGTGCAGCTGGGTCCAACTACAGTTTCACCTTCCAAAACGGTCAGAAATCTAGGTGTAACCATTGATGATGAGCTAAATTTCACAGACAACATTTCAAAGACTGCAAGATCATGTAGATTTACACTCTACAATATCAGGAAGATAAGACCCTTCCTCTCTGTACATGCCACACAACTGCTCATTCAGTCCCTTGTCATAACTAGACTGGACTACTGTAACGCTCTCATTGCAGGCCTTCCTGCATGTGCTATTAGACCTCTCCAAATGATCCAGAATGCAGCAGCACGTCTGGTCTTTAATGAACCTAAGAGAGCGCATGTTACACCACTTTTTGTCTCTCTCCATTGGCTTCCGGTTCATGAACGTATTAAATTCTAGGCCCTGATGCTGGCATACAAAACAGTCACTGGGTCTGCTCCAGCATACCTAAAAACATTTATGCAGAGCTACGTTCCCACCAGAAGCCTGCGGTCGGCTAAGGAACCTTGTCGTACCAAAACAAAGAGGCACCAAAACACTTTCCCGGACTTTCAGTTTCATCATACCACGGTGGTGGAATGACCTTCCCAACTCAATCCGGGAAGCTAACTCACTCTCTATTTTCAAAAAACGGCTAAAAACACATCTTTTCCAAAAGCACTTAACCGGTCACAAAAAAAAAAAAATATATATATATATATATATATATATATATATATATATATATATATATATTACAGTTCTTGTTGAACTTAAATCTTGTTTTGTATACTATTCTGATGATAGTGAAACTTTGTACTATGGCACTTTTTGTACCACTGTCTCCCTAAGATGATTCGCTGATGTTTTCCTCTTTTGTAAGTCGCTTTGGATAAAAGCGTCTGCCAAATGAATAAATGTAAATGTAAATGTAAATGTAAATCCCCTTGACACAATTTTCCCTTGAAAAAACAGCCTTCTCCACACCTATTGGATTACACCAATTTGTGATGCTTCTGTTCGGTTTGTTTGGGGCTCCGGCCACATGGACCAAATCGTCAGACCACATTCAGATTATGCCGCTGCCTATTTAGATGATGCGGCATATGCAGCATCTGAGGGCGGTTCTGAGGTCGCTGCAACAGCAAACCCAAAGAAATGCAAGGTTGGGCTGGTGGAGGTATCAGGGCCACGTCCAGGTGCGTCCCCATATTGACAAGACTTTGGTGATTGCGACCTCCCACGACCAAAAATGGGGTGAGAAAGTTCCTGGGGCAGGCTGGCTATTATAGGAGGTTTTTGCCTAATTATTTAGATGTCACCAGCCTGCTGACTGATCTCACTAAAAAGGGGGCTCCAGACCTGGTCCAGTGGACAGAGCAGTGCAAACAGGCATTTATGCAGCTTAAAGCAGCACTTTGTGGGGGGCCGCTTTAACATGCATCTAATTTCCCTCTCCCTTTCATATTGCAGATGGAGACTTCAGACAGAGTGCTGGGGGCCGTACTCTCACAGGTGGTGAAGGTGGAGGAGCGCCGAGTTCTGTACATCAGCCGCAAGCTCTCCTTGAGCAAAACATAGTACAGTGCCATTGAAAAGGAGTATCTGGCTATCAAGTGGCCGGTCCTTAATCTCTGTTTCTACATGCTGGGGCGGGCCTTCACCCTCTACTTGGATCACGCCCCACTCCAATGGCTCCACCGCATGAAGGATACCAACACGTGGATCACCCAGTGGTATCTGGCTATCCAGACCTTAAATTCATGGTGGTTCACCAGGGGTGCAGATGGCTGTTGCCGACTTATTTCCAGAAATGGGGAGGGGAGGTAAACAGGCTGGACGGCTCCCCGGACTGAGTCGGGCAGTGGTGATATGTGGCAGTGTGGGAGTTGTCGAGCGTCTGTCCAGAGAGAGGGAAAGTGGTAAGAGCACTTACACCTGAGCTAGATTATGTCTAACACCTGTCTCTAATTCCAGTGAGCATGGGGAGAGCAGCATATAAACGGCCATGCCACCAGAAGAGAGGCCGAGAGAGTCTGGAACAAGGATACCTATGATGCTTGTGAAGCTAATAAGTTTATGTTGTGAAGCTAATAAGTTTATGTTGTGAAGCTAATGAGTTTATGATGTGAAGCTAAATGAGTTTGAGGTAACACTTTAGAATACTGTATCTTACTTAATGCATAACTAATAAGGAATTACTGCAGAACTAATAGGTAATTCTTCATTAACACTTAAGCTACTACTATTAACTACCAAGGAAGATGTGTTAACTAATCAGTATGTAATAACATTTTAAAATTGTGTTAAGTAACAATTAGCTAATCAATAACTATTGAATTCAGTCATGCCTCCTGATTAACTACTAATTCAGCTTCAGCAGAAGTAACTATTGAGTAACTACTAATGAACAGTCGATTAATTACAATTACAATAATATCATAATAATTAACCATTACAATATTCAGGTTGTATATTCAAAAAGAAAGGGCCACAACCTGAATATTGTAATGGCTAATAGTTATGATATTATTGTAATTGTAATTAATCAACTGTTCATTAGTATTTACTCAATAATTATTTCTCCTGAAGCTGAATTAGTAGATAATTAAAAGTAGTTCATCAGGAGGCATGACTGAATTCAATAGTTATTGATTAGCTAATCGTTAGTTAACACAACTATAAAATGCCATTACTGATTAGTTAACACATCTTCCTTAGTAGTTAATAGTAGTGACTTAAGTGTTAATGAAGAATTACCTATTAGTTCTGCAGTAATTCCTTATTAGTTATGCATTAAGTAAGATACAGTATTCTAAAGTGTTACGAGTTTGACTGTCTATGAGACTCTGAACTGTTGAGTCTGTGAAAGTTGTAAAGCATTGAAATGGCTGTGTCCTCCTTCCCTAGTGTTGTGGAGTCATTCACAGGAGGAAAATGAATAATTGGGTTCTACATTTTTTATTTGAATGAACATAAGAATTGGAGAAGAACCCTTTGCTTCACATGATATTTTAAATGGGATCCCTCAGGGCAGTGTAATTAGCCCAATTTTGTTTAATTGAATGATTAATGATGTGTTTGACCGAGTTAAACTAGATATGGGAATGTCTCTAAATGTGGATGATGGAACAATATAGGAAAGAGGCAGGAATAAAATGTAGTTAAAAGGGTTCAGGAGGCAATAAGACAGGCTGAGGAATGGTCTTTGGATTGGGGGTTAAAGTGTTCGGTACCAAAGACTCAATATATGAACTTTACAAGGAAAAGGAATATGGATCAAATTACCCTGAATTTATATGGTCAACCACTAGAAAGAGTGACAGAATTCAAATATCTTGGTCTGTGCTTTGATAAGAAACTGACCTGGCAACGGAACATTAATAAAATTGAAAAGAAGTGTAAAAATGTAATGAATTACACAGTACAGTATATAATAGCCAGTTATGACTTGGGAGCTAGTAATAGTTAATTGATACATGTATACCAAGCTCTAATACGTTCTAGTATAGACTATGGGTGCATTGTGTTTGGGGCAGCAGCTAAGTCATGATGACAAACGACACATTGTGGTTCATCAACTGTTCCTGTCCATGTAAATCCTAAACTTAAATACAACTCATCATATTGTCATCATTTGGGTTTGACCCCTGAATCTGAAGGATTTGAATTTGGTGGTCTCAGAAATTGTAATTACAGACTTGTATGTCACTTCTGCTTTATTGGCAGGCTTGACAAATAACAGAGAAACTTCACAAAGATTCTAGATTGCCTATTATTTTCAGAACTGTTTAAAATTTGTTTTAAATATAATATAATAGTTCAACTCAATACAGATACTGTATATCCATACTAATTATTTAATAAAATATGTTTCCACTCTCCGTGCCTCCCCTGACATGCTCTAGCGCCCTCCTAGGGAGGCATGCCCCACACTTTGAAAACCCTTGCTCAAAGAGCATTAAGAATAAGCTGTGGAGCAATAATATAATCTCCTTTAGATGCAATCATGGTAGAAATGGGAGAGATGCCACTAGACTTGAGAAGGAAAAGTTAGCTGTAACATACTGGGTAAATCTTCAAGGAGCGGTAAACAGTCAACATAATTGCATAGTTATCGAGGATTGTTGGGAATCTAAAAGTAATGGAGGTGCCAGTCTTGGGTGGAAGTATGAACAGTGGGTCAAGGAATGTGGCCTTGAAAATGAAACAGTTTGCCCTAATTTGTCTTTGCCTGGTACTCCACTGTGGAAGGTTCCAGATTTGAGCTGAGTTTATTAGAGGCCTGTAAAAAGATTATATAATACAGGAGCTGAAGTAAGTGCTTTTCTGATAGGGAAATTTAATTTTGTCTTAAAGGTGTTCACAGATGATTCTAAAGAACCAGTCAGTCAAAAAGTTAGAATAGGCATGTTTGTCCCTAAATTTAAAATAAAGATAAGCCTGAAATTAACTAATGAACTGTATGTAGGCCTATATTCTGTGAAATTAACTGCTTTAACAGTAGGGTTGCAATGGGTTGAAAAGGTTAAACCAAGTAAGGTCGTAATATGCTCAGATTCTTCTTCGGCTCTTAAAAGCATCCTGTTTGTAAGATCAGAAAGAGAGGAGGGCACTTTTTTCATTTTTACATAAAATTAATAGGGCATGTGTAAGGATGATAGTGCTTTGCCCTGCTCTGGAATTTGAGGAACCCAATGTGAAAGCTGGAGGTGCTTAACACGCAGTGCAAGCTGAAGCCTGGGCTCTGATTTTTTCAGAAGCAGGATGGAGTATCGCATCCTTACAAAACTATTGCAATGCAAATTCATCACCCACGCAAGCCGTATATTGTACAGTAGGAGGCAGTAATACTCCTAAGGAGTGAATGGTCATTAAACAAGAAGAAGAAGATATCCTCACATTAGCTGATGTAGTTTTTCCTCTTTTGCACCTCAATTCTGTAGATTTTATATTAGGACAAAATGGCAATGGCAATGAATTTCAGAACCAAGACGTTCCGACCGTGTCAACCTGACAAAGGAGCATTTCCCTTAGATCATTTCAGTAAAAAGCAGACAATATCAATAACTGTGACTTCACACACATAACAATACAAATTTTTGTGTACACAGGTGAATGTAAATAATTCAAATAGACATATATGTGATGCCTAAGGGGGCTTTAACACTGGGCAGCTTTGCTGCAGTCTGTTTCCGAGTGTGATTGTTCCTGGTGCCCCCCGCAGTATTGGTCTGGTTTCACACTCACTTTTTAGGGACTTTCAGGAATGTGTGGATCCTTGTGTATATTTATATATTTATATTTATGCATTTGGCAGACGCTTTTATCCAAAGCGACTTACAGTGCCCTTTTTACAGGGACAATCCCCATAGAGCAATCTGGAGTTAAGTGCCTTGCTCAAGGACACATTGGTGGTGGCTGTGGGGTTTAAACCTACAACCTTCTGCTTAACAGTTTAGTGCTTTAGCCCACCACTCCACTTGTCAAAATGAATGATGTCGTCATCGGCTAAAACGCATGCGCAGGTTACTTCACTTCCTGAACGAGTGCGAACCCGAGTCCGAGTTGCTTTCACATTCACGTGAATCGCGCTACAGTTCCATTGCAACCGAACTCAAACCACCTCCTACAGGTAGTCTCAATTTCGGTACCCCTATCCGCATCACAGATTTCACATTACCAATTTTTCATTTTTTCGTGCTCTGTTTCAAAATAAACTGCCAGTGTGAAAGCACCCTTACAGATAACCATTTTGACAACTCACAATGTCGGATACAGTCAAAGGAGTATTTAGAGTGCAGAATGAACAGGTGAGTTTCCCTGACCTCATTTCACCTGACCTGAAGTTGGGAGAAGTACAAGTGCACCAGGAATTAATCATCTTAAATGTTTTAGTTACTTTGCAGACCGTTGATGGCTAAACCTTAAAACTGGGCTTTAAGGACTTGATTTACCAACCGGAGGAAGACAATAAAGCAAAAACATAACAAAATAAGAAATGTTTGTAATAATAAGACATTTTGTATTCTTTCTTTTTTCATCATCTGGTAAACTTTCATGTTTTGTGCAAATTAACGAGTTTTGTTATAAATATTTTTATTTTATTTAATGATTTAGGCTTATGGAAACTCCATCAGCCACTACTCCTAATATTTGGTTTAATTGAGTGATCAAGGTGATCTGCTATTTGTATATCCTCACACATTTAATTATACATGTTTATTTATGCAAGAATATGTGGATTTAGGCTATTTATTTTTTTACCCCACACTTGGGGTTAAAGGCCCCTAGGGGTTTTAAAGTTGTATCGTGTAGATACCAGGCCAATAGTTATTGGGCACAATTGTCTACTAATGCAAATAATAGAGACAGCAAGATACTTTTTCGAGTAAAAAATTAAGATGATGCTCAATCAAAATATAATGTTCTGTTAATTTCAAACACATTTGGCATTTTATAACATATTAGGTATTCTATAAACAGAATAATCTCTATTATGATTGAATTAATCACTGTGAGCCCACTTTGAACATTTTTCACAACAAATAAATTTGCCCCACTTAAGAAAATGTTTTTTTTTATAGAGGTCTTTAGCCCCTGCAACAGGGGGGCTTTTTACCCCAAATACTATCCTTTAACTTATTCGACAGTTATTGAAAAAATGACCTTAAACAAAACTGAAAATTATGAATAAGTATTTTGTCTCAAAAGAAATGTGTTAATTTCAGGGATTTCCATTAGCAACGTAAATTTGCAACATTTTACAAATTAATACAGATTAGATATTAGGATATTAGAGGTTATTAGACAACCTTTAGACATGACACGCAAAGATCTCATGGATCAGAAAAATGTTGTGACGAACAGATGTTTAGGAAAGTGCTGTGGTAGTTTTTGAGACAGCTATTCACTATTTAGTGATTTGGAGAAAAGTAAAATCAATTGAGCCTTTACCCCTTTTGTACCCTACTTAGTAATTATTTTTGCAGATTTCATCACATTATATTAAATATTTTAGAGTGAGTTTAGGTTTAAGCTGTACTACATTGATCACAGTCACTATTTACAATACAAAACATAATGGCGCAAACACGTTTTAGATAAAGACAGAAGCAGAACATGCGGTCAGTTCGAGGGGGGAGAAATCTCATTTATGGCGCGAAGATGAAACAAACAAGATCGATGCATGGCATCGCCAGCCTGGAGAATAAGACCAGTTTAGTTGAAACTGAGACCTAGCATTTGAAAATACAGCATCCGGATATAAGAAAGTTTTGTGATATATTTCATTAAATTATGTTTAGATGTAAATAAAAAAAATAAAAAAACACACGACCCGGCCCCGCCCTCCGCCCTGTCACAAATATAATTTAACAATTGCCAGAACATGGACCCCACGTTAAGACCAAAGTATACTATTTTGATGCGAACGCTCAGCGTCTGAGTACAGCCGAATGTGAGCCTGTCAAAGACGGTGCAGCATACACAGGAAGTTGGTGCATGCGCGCTAGGATTGCTACAATTCACCGGACTATTTGTCTCAGGAGTTTAGACCCATAAAGATGTCTTTATACTCCTTCAGACTCTAGATATGGGCAACAAATGCAGGTATCTCCTGACATCCTCACCAGGGATGGATTACCAACCGGGCCAATGAGGCCAGTGCACAGGGACCTTGACCACCAGGGGCCCTTGACTGCCCGGGGGGGGGGCCCTAGGCTTTAAGTTTGCGTGATCCAGTTTGGCCATACCCTGCTCGAAAACCCATCAACAATGAAAACTAAACAACTTTTGGATGGGGGCCCTTGGAGATAAATGGCCCCGGGGCCTTTGCGAGTCATAATCCATCCCTCCACCTCACACACACGCTGTTGACATACACATACACTGTTGTTGTTTGCCTTATTTACCGGCATTCTTCGCGTCAAAGACGCGCGGTTAGAAACATTGGGCCATGAGCGTTCAGCACTCTAGCTGATACTCTGCTGATGACGATATTTGCATTACGCATCCTGTACTGTCTGACCAAAGTAGCCTATGTTTTCGGCTTTAGAAAATAGTTTTTTATGTGTCTGTAGAAGCATTCCAGATTATCAGAATTTGTATTTGATAGATATTTAGTGCAGGCTTTGTGCCATCTACAGATCGACCACGAAGAGGCCCGGACCCTCGATCCTATAAGTCAGATGCCTTATTCATTAGGCCAAGCGGTTTTGTTTAATCGTCCACCTATTAACGCTTTAATATTAATGAGAAACTGTCTCTACTGCCTGTATATTGCACATTTTTCCTCCGCCACTGCACAATTCCCTTCCAAATGTATCATCATGGATCAATTACGCAAATCTAAT
Organism: Xyrauchen texanus; assembly: GCF_025860055.1. NCBI lineage: Eukaryota > Metazoa > Chordata > Actinopteri > Cypriniformes > Catostomidae > Xyrauchen > Xyrauchen texanus. The sequence continues at coordinate 21,802,323 of NC_068315.1, forward strand.
TTCCTTTTACAATTACATTGCAAGGCCTTTAAAAAACATACAGTATATCTATTATATGGCAGGAAGGGTATCACAGTGGTTCCACCACTTGTTATCTTTTGGTCCAAGTCAAAGGCCCTTTCCAATTTCTAAAAATGTACGTCAAACAATGAAATGAACAACAATAAAACATATTTGTGGTCTGTATTTTAAACAGAGATCCAGCATTTACTTTTACAATTTTGTAATGAACTCATGAAATTTAGCTCTAAGATGAGTACTTTACAGTTACTTACTTACTGCCTATATGTCTACTGCAGCAACAGGGTCAGAAATTAACTCTTCAGTTATGGGGCAATATTTGCCCCCTCATTTTGAATTCCAGTGGCATTTATGTAACTTTTGATAGCATTTAATCTCTGAGCTCTTGTTAAAGGGACAGTTCGCCCAAAAATTTAAATTCTCTCATTATTTACACTTTGTATGACTTTCTTTGTTCATCAGAACACATTTGAAGAACAATTTAAAAATATCTTAGCTCAGTAGGTCCTTAAAATGCAAGTGAATGGACATTTTTCGTTTGAAGCTCCAAAAATCACAGACAGCCAGCATAAACGTCATTGACACAACTCCAGAGGTTAAACGAATGCCTTTTTTAAAGTGATATGATACATTTTGATGCAATTAAGTCACACATGCATACTGCTGCAGAACAGAAGCATGATTTAGTTTTAAAAATGTGCTTCAAGATTTATGTTTTTTTGCACCAAAAGTGATCGAGTCGCTTTAGAAGACATTCATTTTACCGCTGGAGTCATTTCGATGCCGTTTATGCAGACTGTCTGTGAAGAGAAATCACCATTCACTTGCATTTTAAGGACCTATTGAGCTAAGATATGTTTACATTTTTCTTCAAATGTGTTTGGCGAAGAAAGAAAGTCATTTCGACCCTGGGATAGCATGAGGGTGAGTAAATAACGAGATAATTCATTTTTGGGTGAACTATCCCTCTGTCTGTTTTTTGACAGATCTTAAAATCAATTATGAAAATCAGGTGTGGCTGTTCAACTAAATTCACTCTGAAATCAAAGTGCACATTAGTTCACAAATAAGCGTAATCCAAATTTAAATGTTGCTACACGCTCTAAAGATTCCTTTCGGTGTAAAACAGCTCAAAATATATTGCAAATGGAATGAGGTAGCGTGGCCGAGCGGTCTAAGGCGCTGGATTAAGGCTCCAGTCTCTTCGGGGGCGTGGGTTCGAATCCCACCGCTGCCAAAGCGTTTTTGCCTACCTCTAAGAATAGTAGGAAGCGACCAGATTTGCGCAAAATAGTATGACCTCACCAAAAGATTCTAAAATCGTAAAATTTTCAGTCTGCTTCTTGATTACTTTGTAGCGAAAATAGCCTAAATATGGCTTGTCAAACACAACATGTTAACGTCAACGCATGTTCAGTTCAGTGTTCATTTGTACTGTAATAACGTTAACGCGAAGGACTCTTATTTTGAAAGATGGACAAAGTCTGACGTCATTTATAAGGAAGCGCTCAGTCTGACCAGTTCAATGACATGCTTTTCCGCTATAACGGAGATCACAGTATCGTTTAGCATTCCTGTATGCTAAACCAAAGTTTATATACATAGTTTGTATTCCTACAGGGAATATTTCATTTTTATTATGTTTCGATAATGGCACAGATATGTAAACGTGAGTTACTTGTTTTCTCCTTTGGTCCTATACATTTCTGTTTTGTTTTATAAAATGAATGAAGCTAATAAAAAACGAGAAGGTTGCACATGGACTCTTGCACTAACGGTGTGCTCTGCAGCCATTGGTGGCACTTTTCAGTATGGCTACAATATTTCAGTCATCAATGCACTCACATCTCATGTGCAGACGTTCATTAATGAGACATGTATGAAGAGATGGGGTACAGCTCTTGAGTCTAGTCAGGTGACACTGATATGGACCATTATAGTTTCAGCTTTCTCACTAGGTGGACTATTTGGATCCCTGCTCGCTGGCCCAATGGCAATCCAGTTTGGGCGCAAGGGAGCTCTGCTACTGAACAACTGCTTCCTTTTTATGAGTGCCATCCTGGCTTTGAGCAGTCGCTCAGCTGGATCCTTTGAAATGATTATCCTTGCTCGTCTACTTGTAGGAGTCAATGCTGGAGTTAGTATGAACGTCCAGCCCATGTACTTTGGAGAGAGCGCACCTAAGGACCTAAGAGGTGCTGTGGCCTTTTCTTCTGCTGTTTTTACTGCTCTAGGAATCTTGTTGGGCCAGGTCACTGGTCTGACAGAAGTCCTGGGCAGAGAGACCCTCTGGCCATATCTACTGGCAAGCAATGCTCTTCCTGGCCTATTGCAGATGCTCACCTTGCCTTGGTTTCCAGAGAGCCCACGTTACCTGCTCATTGACCGAGGAGACCGAGAGGCATGTGGCAGAGCCTTGAAACAGCTTCGAGCATGCAGTATTTTTAATGCAGAGATGGAAGAGATTCTTCATGAGCAGGCAGGAACCGGTGACACTCGTGCCAAAACTCTGTGGGAACTCTTCACCGACCAAGGTCTTCGCAGGCAGCTCTTCACTGTTATGGTAGCCAGTAGTGCTATGATGCTGAGTGGTAATGATTCCATTTACTTCTACGCCTCTTATATCTTTCAGGAAGCTGGTATTCCTATAGAGAAGATACAGTATGTCACAATTGGCACAGGTGCCTGTGAGTTCACCTCTGCCATTGTGTGTAATCTACTGATAGAGCATGTTGGCCGCAGATTGCTTCTTGCAGGCGGGTATATGCTCATGGCTTGCTGGGCCGTGGTCTTCACTGTGGCTCTCTCATTGCAAGGCAAAGTAGAGGGCATGCCCTATCTGAGTATGGTTTGTGTGTTTGCCTACATCTTGAGTTTTGGCATGGGTCCTGCAGGGGTCACAGGGATTCTTCCTGCCGAACTGTTTGATCAAATGGCAAGGCCTGCGGCTTACATGATTGCTGGCTCCATGATGTGGCTTAGTCTCTTGCTTATAGGCATGGCATTCCCATTTATAGTTAACGGTTTAGGACAGTTCTGCTTCATCCCCTTTGGTGCAGTTTGTATGGCTGCAAGTCTTTTCATTGGTTTTACTTTACCTGAAACTAAAGGGAGGACACTAGCAGAGATCACTAAGGAGTTTGACAAGCTGAATAGGAAAAGCACCTCTAACGGACTTTCTAATCATGGACCGAATGAGCAGACCCAAAGCCTGAATGATCAGACACTAGAATACCAAGAGACTGAAAATATTTGATTTAGAGGGTTGCAGATTGTGTTGCTAAATAATAAGTTGAACTTGAACTAAAGTTAGAATCAAAGTGCAGCATGGTTTTATTTGTCAAATATACAATGGGACGCTTTGGTGCAAAGGCAGTGAAATGTATTGAAATACTTCAATACCTAGTTTTGAAGTTTGAAATGCTGTAATTCCAGTGCTTGAAAACAAAATTGGTGTTAAAGATATATAATATTTGAGGGTCTACTTAGTAGTATGATATTGCACTTTGGTCGTTATATAATCAAACAAGCTTTACAGAGCAATAAAGGCAATGCACTGTTGTATTTTATGTGCTTGATTAGCCTTATTTATTACGTCTTGTTAAGTTAATAATTTAACCTCTTATTTATTCTAAAGGCATTTTTGTTATGGCTCTGTCTGTTTTTCTACCCCCTTTTCTCTTTCACATTTGAAGTGCTGCTAGGTAATATAATAACTACAATGTAAAAAAATATATATATAAAAAAAAAAAACAGGTGCATGTTGGAATTTTAGGTGGAACTGTAATCTGGATTCCTTTGTCACAAATGTATGTTCTACTTTGATCCTGTTTCTCAGAGTACTTCAATCTAAATGCCTGCAAAATAATGAAGAAATGTAATTTGCACTAATGTATCTTACCTCAATGGACATGTATTATGAAGCTATTATTTATTCATATAAAATAGTTTTTTAGTTACATGTATAAAAAGCAACATCCAAACAGCAATGCGTTATATTACACTACAATCTTTTATGCATTTGTCAGAGATCAAAACAATTATTGCCAAATGCGTGCATGCTACTTCTTTACATTTTGTACCAGCAGATGGCACTATATCACCATCGTTCCTGTCTGAGCTGTGTTAATCTACTCAATTGAATGCAGAATTTTTCATCAAAACAAGGTCACCCACACCAGCATGTCATTCCATTCAGGTGACATATAGGCCTCATAGTTGTGAGATGAAGACAATCGGTGTGAGCACTGGATAAATGACCTTATGTTGTGCCTTTCCTTTGATTATAGTTCCACATAGTGGCTGTCTACTGAACATATAGAATGATTGCTAAAGTTATAACCTCATATCAAATCAAATGTACTATCTGTGTCTGAAAAAATGACTGCTGTTTCTGTGAATGAATGTTCTGATGTTGTAAAGAGTTGCTTGAGGTAATAAAAAAGGCTCTTTCTTTAAAAACAAAACTGCTCTTTTCAATGTTTTTGTATTGATATGAGTATAAGTTCAGATTTGCTTTACAGATATAAGGTGATTGTGATATTTTAACTTTGCTCTTTAACTTTCTCACAAACAACTTGTACAAAAGAAAGCTCACTTATTTGCATTTAAATGAATAGTTCACCCAAAAAATGAAAATTCTCTCATTTACCCTCATGCCATCCTAAATGTGTATGACTTCCTTTCTTCTGCAGAACACAAATGAAGATTTTTAAAAGAATATTTCAGCTCTGTAGGTCCATACAATGCAAGTGAATGGGTGTCCAAATTTGTACACTCCAAAAATCACAAAGGCATAAAAGTAATCCATATGACTCCAGTGGTTAAATTGAAATCTTCTGAATTGATATTATAGGTGTGGGTGACAAACAGATCAATATTTAATAAATTTTAGCTTGAAATTCTTCTTCCTGCTCATTAGGGAACATATGCATTAAGAATGTGTATCACAAAAAACACAAGAAGAAGAATGTTAAAGTTAAAGTGGAGACTGAATGAGCAGGGACGAGAATTAATAGGAAAAATTGACATAAATATTGATCTGTTTCTCACCCATACCTATCAAATAATTTCTGGAGACATTGATTTAACCACTGGAGTCATATGGATTACATTTATGCTGCCTTTATGTTATTTTGGAGCTTCACATTTTTGGCACCATTCACTTGCATTTTATGGCCCAAAAGAGCTGAGAATATGAGATAAGAACATTTTCACTTTCGGGTGAACTACTCATTTAAGACACTCTGCTGTTGAATCCATGCCTGCTGCCTTCTTTGACTGCTAATTGGTGTGTGATCCTGGGAGTTCCTCACTGTTCTGAGGTAATGAAGGTACAGTGAAGATCGTCCCACATTATGTAAAGTGCTGACTAGTGTAACCATCCTTGTCATCATTAGAATAGCTGATTCAAAAGCCATAATGAAAAATTATGGTCACTGGTCATTTATGGCATAATGAAAAATAATGCCATAAATAGTTTTTATTTATCAATGAATGTTATACAAAGTCCAGTAAACATAAAAAGGTAAATCAATATTTGGTATGACCAACTTTTCCTTTAAAACAGCACCAATTCTCCAAGATACACCTGGACACAGTTTGTCTTGGTTTTTGGCAGATAGGATGTTCCAGGCTTCTTGGAGAATTCTATTTAGGCTGTCACAATTGTTTCTGTCTCTTTATGTAATCTCACACTGACTTGATGTTCAGTGGGGGTCTGTGAGGGCTAGGCATTCTGTTGTAGGGCTCCCTGTTCTTCTATTGTAATCTTTTCTATTTGCAAAAGAAATGTTTGGGAATCTAAAATGTATATTTCCTATTGACACACTAAAGCTGAAGATATAAATAACCATCTTAAGACAAATGCTTTTGTGAAACATCTTATGTGCCTAAGACTTTTTCACAGTACTTTATATAGAGGATATAATTAATTATTAAACTATAAGTGTGTGGGGCTCACTACAAGTGGCAGGTTTTTAATGTGTCCTGAGCATCTTACGTCACTGAGGCCTATTATGATTGACTGATACTACGCATATGATGATGCTGAGAATGGAAGTCAGGGAATATATGACAGCAATTTAAAGGTATAGTTCATCCAAAAATTAGTATTTTCTCATCATTTACTCATTCTCATGCCATCCCATATATGTATGACTTTTTTATATTTCTGAGTATCTCAGCTCTGTAGGTCCATACAATGCAAGTGAATGGGTGCCAAAATGTTGTTGCTCCAAAAAGCTTTTTTGAAATTCTTCTCCCTGCCCAGTAGGGGTCATGAAAAATATGAATGTGAACATTAAAGTGGAGATTGACTGAGCAGGGAGTAGGTTTTATTCCAAAAATGACTTGCATATTGATCTGTTTCTCACCCACACCTATCAAATTGCTTCTGAAGACATTGATTTAACCATTGGAATCATATGGATTTCTTTAATACTTATGTGATTTACATCAGCTGAAAAGTCAAGAACAGTCTTACTTCTCAATTGAAATCTTTCTTTCAATTCAGACAAAATATTCTGTGAGTACGCTCGCCCAGCCCCCAATCGGCCAAGCAGAGGGATAAGTACAGTGGGATATCGCAGTTTGAGAGAGAGAGCCACACGCAGCTGCCGTGTGTGCGTTTGTGTCTTTTTGTTTCAATAAATATTATTTTGACTTTTCAGCCATTTCCTGCCTCCTCCTTTCCCATTTTAACCTTGTTAAATTGGTGTTGAAACCCGGGAAGGAGGAGGGATGCACTGTCGTGGTGTTCTCACCACTGCCATCTGCCCAAAGGTGCAGTAGCAGACATCCGTCGGGGGAAGGAGTCGCCATCTGCAAGTGGAGGAGGGGCTTGCTGCCGGCCGCCTGGAGAGGTGGAGCCACTGCCAGGGGCAGAGGGGTTCCCTACTGGCTGCCAAAACATGGAGAGGCATTCTATCCGCCAGGGGTCAGAAGACTTGCTCCGGTCCACCTAGAGAGGAGCGGCTGTTGTCCACCAGAGGATGGAAGAGTGGTCGAGGACCAGGTGACCGCATGTCTGGAAGCAAGTTTTCTCTCTCTCTCTCTCTCTCTCTCTCTCTCTCTCTCTCTCTCTCTCTCTCTCTCTCTCTACACACACACACACACACACTATTGTTTAACAACTGCCCCCTTTACCAAGAAGTTAGATTTTGAAACAATTACATACTCAGAAATAGAAATAAGATTCATAAGAATGAAGATAAGAGTTAAAAGTAGAAAAATTTCTCCTGTATCAGTAAAAGGCTGGTGCGATCAGGTTGTATGACAGAAATATGATCCCTTCAAGGTCTTTCAATATATTGATAGCAATGTCATTTTTAGCTGACATGGAGCTTGTTGTAAATCATGTTGACGTTTTATGTACTGTAGTATTCATTAAGGAAACTAATTTGGGTTTTTGACACAGAAGAAAATCCTGTTACCTCAGTAGAGCTCAGACAAAAGATACATGTTAACACAAATCATCCTGCATTACATGAATAATAAAACTTTAAATGAGCTCTTTTAATTCAGATATTTACTATGTCCTTCTTCCTGTATTCTACAGCAGTTACATCGTAACAAACAAGCAGTTTAATTCAGCTGGATGAAAATGAGGCCTCTCTCCTTCAAACCCAGCCATTCACTTTAAACTTAATTACCTCAAAATGTAAATATGCAACAAGTGTGTAATTTAATTTGCAAGACAGCTTTATCTGTAATCATAAAAACAGGTTTAAGAAAGGTGAAAAGATAAAAGGAGAAGAACAATTTTCATGAAATACAGTTAACCTTAAAAGGATTATAATAGATGCAAAAAACAAGCAATAATGCGTGCAAAGTTAGTATGCAAAAGCAGACTTTATTCAGAGAGAATAGAGTTATTCTATTAAGATTTACATGCATTCCAAAAAATATCAATTTTGTGAAATTAGCAGATTTAATAAAGCGCTACCCATGACACATCACGCTGATTCATCCGCACCTGTGTAGATTTATTAGGGTCTGCTCCCACAGCCGTGAGTCTTAATGAGGAATTATAATAAGCAATTATAGCCATATGCATACGTTTTAGTAGATATATTTCAAGGGCATACAAGAATATATATTATAAAAAATTTATACAATATACACAGAAAACTGTTAAGCTAAAATGTGCCATCTAAACTAAATGGTATATTTCAAGTCAAATGAATCAATGAATCAACCTGAAAACATTAGGTTACACGAAAAAAAAAACGAATTTAATGGTTAGATCAAGAAGAAAAATTGCAGGTGACCACTTTTACAGTACTGTCTGAAAAAGCAGAAACTAATATAAGTAAATATATTCTATAAGGTCATTATATATTTGCATATACTGTATAGTGTAGATCCTGATTTGCACACCTTTGAATTACTTTCTTTTTTTTTTTAATCTGCCTAGCTGTTTATTCTTGTAATGTATCTTCTTTGTTTGTCCCAATGTTATGTTTATATTGACTCCATACACCAACCTGTTATTCTGCAATGGTTCATTTGTAATCAGTGGAGCATACAGTCTGTTAAGAGTCACTCACAGACAGTTTGGACAGACCATAAACTGTTTGTCAGGACAATTATTCATAATATTTCTCCTCTTCAATCTGTCCTCTTATGAACCATTCTGGTTTGATTTCTCCCAGCATGCTTCACTGGCCCTCCCCTAGTCCGTAGTGTGCATGGTGTTTTGACCATATTATCATTACACATCCGACACATTTGACTAAATCTTAATCAGAGATCCAAATATGAATCAGGATTTAATCATTATAGTGTGTCAACAATAAAAAAAAATTTGTATTAAAGCATAGCTTATACAACTGCCTATGTTTGTAAGTTTAACAGAAGTAGCGCTATGGCCAAAAAAATTTAGGGCTTTCAGTAGACCAATAGGCACCTTGTGGTGCGCGTGTGTGTGTGTGTTTGTGCAAACATATTATGTGCTTGCACAAATACACACACACACCACAAGTAACCAAGTGGAGACATTTCATGTCATTTAACTCTAGCCATAAATTGGATGTGGCCCCTTTAAGAACTCCTGGTGTTGCACGTGTGGTGGTTAGAGATGTGAAAACCGACGTTGTGCAATCTCATTTGAGAGTTATTTGGGTAAATATAACATTTTACACAAAATGCACATAAATTGCATTAAATACACAAATCATCCACAATATTAAAACATTCTGCCCAATATTGTAGGTCCCCCTCATACCGCAATACTCAAACCAGCCCATCTGGAAATACAACTCAATACAACTCAAGTGGTTTAATCCATGTCTTCTGAAGCGATACAATCAATTCTGGTTGTATTCAAGCTTCAAATAATGATCACACATAGGAGAGTGCAGATGGCAAGAAACAGTCAGATTGTAGCACTTCAGGTGACATGGATTAAACCACTTGAGTTGTATTGAGTTTCAGCAGTTTTGCAAAGATGGATGAGCAACACACAAACACAAATACTGTTACAACATTCGCTATGCGCTATAACGAAACAACACCCACATTTTCTTAAAGGAAAATATAATTCCTTTCAGCTGAGTTTTGGGGTGAAACTCAAGCATTCTTGACAGGTTTTATAAGATTCATCAAAGAAAGAAGTGTGTGTGTACTGTGTGCATTTATTCAGAGCAACATAACAGTTGTTGTTCATCCTGCACATACTCAACAAGTGTTCAAGGAAATGAGATAAAAGCAATACAGGATGAAAGCCCTGCCATCATGAAAGAGAATGCAAAAAGACATTGTAATTATGACTGAAAACACAATGTAGTTGATATGATGTAAAATGAGGTCAAAAAGCTCTCGAGACATTGCAATTAACTGGCAGTCTAAGTCACTACAAATCCAGAACAAAGCAAGCAGTATGTGGAAGTGAAATCTGAGCCGGAGGAAAAGTGCTTTTACATTGAGTTGATTTAAATGCACACTTGCTGATTTATTGATTCAGAGATGCATCTTAGCTAGAAGGGGCTATTCACTAAAAAAATATTTAAATCTTATTTGCTTCTTTTGTTGTGGCTACGCCAGAAGCTAGATTAGCTCATTTTGAATTCAATAGGCCTATAGCATGAGATCAGGAGAGAGAAAATAATCTGAACATGATATTTAACGTTGCATACATGTACTGTATAGGTTAATACATATGTTGACAACAGAATGTGACAACATACTGAATGTAAATTAGGAGTATTAATGCAAACTCCCTTATAAAATTAGCAAACTAAATGTGAAAATAATTATAGTTCACATAATCAAAGACCACAATTAAGGTTTTCCTGAAATGTCAGATAAAAATACCACTTAAATTTAAATAATAGTGAAATGAAGGCCACAAATGATTGATCTATACATGCATTTTAGACTTAAACTATTTTACTAAATGAAGACACATATTTTATATAGTGTAATGTGCTTTGAAAACCCCAGAGAGATTGCTTTAATTTTCAAGAATTATTGAGTAATGGATTAATAACACAGGATCATGAGATCATTGATAAGTAGGCGTGTAAAAATGCTTTGATGCCTCAATCTGGCAAATAAGTTCTATGCAGCATCAATCAGGGAATTTAAAGGTGAAACGTGATTTATTTTTTCAGTCTTAAAATTCTTTCTATTAATTATTTCCAGGTTAATATGCAGAGACAAATAAGTAATTCATAGGTTGATTCCCCCAAAAAGGCACAATCAGAACATTTCTCTATTTATTTGAGCATCCCAACCAGCTCAACCAATGGCGTGAGTTTGGGACGGGACTATCAGTTTGTTCATCCAATGGGAGATGGGGGAGACTGTTAGGGAAACGTGTTTGAAAACATCATTATTTTTGCAGTTCATTAGTGACACTAGTAGCACAGAAATTACACACTTCATATATTAGTACTTGTATTTATTAAATATTTTATTCAGTTATTGCAAAATTCATATGATAATTCCCAATGTATTTAATGTTTATTTATTTTTTTCAGTAGTAAATATCCACCAAATCTAGATCCTTAATCTATTTCTGATGCAATGTATTTGATTGCCTCCATTTACAAAAGTGATTTTTTGTAAATTATTATGATTTGTACCAAAATAATTAAGCAAAAACCAAAACAATGTGACCGATTTCAGATTTCATTATGCATTAGTATTGCCATTTACTAAAGAATTGTAATGTAAATATATATAGAAAATAATAATAATAATGAATCACTAAGCAAATTTACACTTCTTGTTGGTAGCATGTCATTAATGCTAACATATGTACCTCTCCTCTGTGTCTCCCACTGCATTTTCCCAAAATGCCCAAACCACATCCACCCTTTCACCCATGCAGCCAGTCAGCCATGTGAAACGGCTAGCTATAAAAAAAAAACACAGTTTGGGTTGGAGTGGAGAAAGAGTTGATATTACTTTTAGTTTGATTGCTCTAGGTTTATAGTGAGGATGAGCAGTAGTGTGAGTGTCCAAATATACAAGACTGCAGTGAGGGAGTGGGTCTGGTTGGAAGATAGCTTTCATAAACATCATACTCTTCACATCTGGAGTAAATGGGTTCACCTTGGAATGATTTCTTACTGGAAAATAGACTGATCTGCACAATGATATGGATATTTTTGCAGGACAACAGGCCTTTGTGGAGTTTTTCAGGGTCATGAAAATGTTGAGATGAATAAAGTGTGAAATATAAACATCTACTGTAAAAATGAGAGACACTAATTATTTCTTCCTGTTGTGAGACTAATCTGTCTTGTTTAATTCACATAGATGAACCATGGGCTTAAATAAAAGTAACTTATTGTTGCTGCAATTGTAAGGACTGAGCCTGTATTGCATGTGTGTGTGTGTGAGAGTGGGTGTGTTTTTTTTCACACAATAATGGTTGGCGTGCTTTTTTCTGCTTTAATAACTACAATTACAGCAGGCTTGATCAGTGCTGTTGTAATTTTGATGGAAAGCAATTTTCAGCAGTATCAGGTAAGACTGTTTATTGATGAATTTTACAGGGCTCTTCGCCCTTCAATGCAAACACATAAATTTTTTTTTTGTTCTTTTTCAATTATAGATGCTCATTCTACCTAATTAAAACTTAATTCTCCAAAAAATAAACCCATAATTGACATCAAAGAAACAAAGTAAAACACAGACTTTTTCAGTATGTTACTGTAAATGAGCTGTATTCTTTTGGAAAAAATTAGTGCGAAAATAATTACAGTAATGTACTGTTAAATTGCATAAATGCACCTGGCAACCTGTTAACGTTGAGCCTGCACTCGACTCACTTGAGCCATGAAAGGAGCAGAAGCAAAGCGATCTATTTTTGACTGAACCAGGTGAGCATAAAAAATCACACAAAACATCTTTTAGCAGTTTATTATAATTCAAACATTCATCATTTGACAATGAAGACAAAGTAGCTTTGTACTGATAAAGTTAAATGGTAAAAGATACTTGCATAAGCTATAACGGCCATTCAAGCACTTACAAGTTTTTTAGTACTATAAGTAACCAAATGACTTTGTCTGTTCGCAAATGTTGTACTTACACCGGTCAAATGTTCGCAAATCATTGGACACCCCATTTTTAAAAAAATTTTTTTTTTATTATTATTATTATTATTTATTTATTTATTTATTTATTTATTTTTGTTAATAAATAAGTTATACCGGTCACTTAACTTGACCTGTCCATCTAAAATAAAGTTATGTTATGTACAAATGTAACATGTGTAAATGTTTTGCTCTGAATTGTATTTGTACTGTATGTTATCTCAGTTTTTTCTGAATGATGCTCAACCTTAGTTGTTGAGAGTGGATTCACTCATTTGTTGCTGAAATGGCAAATTGATATAAACAAGACTGAAGGTACATGATTTGAATTGATATTTGTATTTTGTTTTCTAGGTCTGGACCCGCAAAGAATTGGAGAGTGTTCTTTCAGTCATTTGGATATCTGGTGAACTTAATATTGAAGTTTTTGAATTAACTTTTATGTTTGTAATCATAATTTACCTTTGTGAGTAACATTTATGTGACATTTGAGTTTTCATTGTGTAATAAATGCTCTGTTTGCAAAAAGGCCTCAATTGTTTCATTTTCTTTAACTTGTAAAAGATAGAAGTTAGTTAGAACTCTGTAAGCTAAAACTGTGCTTATTATTGTAAGTTCTACAGTATGGACACTTCAATTTAATATAAAACATACAGAAACTTACTATAATTCATTTGACTGTACAGCTAATATACTGTACTTTAATATACATCATACAAACCGTAATGAATTTTAAAGTACAGTACATACTGTAAATCATTAGTACCTTGGGACCACAAATGTAAAAACTTACTAATAGTTCTAGTATTAAAATCTGTGGTAATAAAGAAATAAAATAAAATAAATTATCAAATTAAAAAATGTGCTGTATCTGAGCAGTGAGATTTACCACTCTCAGCAGCTGGTGTGTTTAATATAAATGTATTTGCCAAGAAATGGCTTGGCCATCTTTCATGCAATCACATGTATCTCAGCTTTCCATATGGCTCATGCTCAGAATTGAGAGTGCTCTGGATTTGTGAGCTGTGGCTTCCTCTCTGTGATAGATGGATGGAGTAGTTACTAGCCATTCCCATGGGTCTGATCTGAGCTTCATGGCTCAAGGCACTTCTGTTGTGGCTGACAATGTGCTAATTCTTAAGCTCATGGGTTTATGTTGACTCACTCTCTTGTGCTGCTTCACAAAGACTTACATTTTTTGACAGCTGGAACCAGCAAATCCTTAGAAGTCTAACATAAATTGTTCCAGACGGCTTCCATAATTCCAGACTTCAACTGAATTAACTTTTACTGTTGTCAAATGGATTTATTGTGCTTTAGTTCACATAAGTTTGAAGATTTGTGAACCTGTAAAGACTGCTGCATTTTGATCACTCACGAATGGATTAATTAATTAATTTTATGTTCCTCTTCAAATTCCTGTTTAAATATGTAAAACATCAACACTGGAAGAAAACAGATTTGTCAAGCAATTTCAAAGGGTCTTTAAATAGAAAGTCTAGGTTACTGTTGTAACCTCCATTCCCTGATGGAGGGAATGAGACATTGTGTCGAAGAAGCGACACTAGGGGTCTCTCTTGAAAGCCTCGCGCATCTCTGAACTTGAGAAAAGGCCAATGAGAAATTGGCAGACAGAATTTGCATGTCTCGCCCCGAAATGCATCTGTTTCATTCGCCAACAATAAGGTTCGGCCATAACAGTGGCTCGGTTCAGCGACGTGGCTGGGAGGACACAACATCTCGTTCCCTCCATCAGGAAATGGAGGTTACAACAGTAACCTAGACGTTCCCCATCTGTCGCTCACTTTGACGTTGTGTCGAAGAAGCGACACTAGGGGTCCAATTTGAATCACGCCATGCACTGAACCGTGTACATGCGCTGCTGACACAGGTGCGGGCAGGCAGTCGTGTGCCAAAACGACAGGCCGTGTCAGACTGTACGTACCCTTCCCCAAAGCCCCATAAGATCGTCATAACCTTCTGGTTCCCTACACCCCGATATGGGGGGAACAAGGCGACGTGCCAAGCATGGGAGCAAGCTGTGCCAGCCGTGCCTTTTCTCTCTCTATTTTTGGGATCTCCTGGGATAACAGTGCACGATATTACCTCAGTGGAGGGAAAGGGCTCTAGGTGCAAGCGGTACACCCAGTCAGTTGTTACCGCGTTACCGAGTTCTACCGGCTCGGACCTGAGAAAACACGGGATAAAACATTGTAAAATCTTGTAAAGGTATTGGGTGTTGCCCTACCTGCAGCTCTGCATATGTCTGCTAAGGAGGTGCCTTTGACCAGTGCCCACAAGGATGCACACTTCTTGTCGAGTGTGCTCGAACCCGCATTGGGGGCGGGCACGGCCTGGGTGTGATAGGCCAATGCTATGGGGTCAACCACCCAGTGGGAAAGCCTGTGTTTGGAGACAGCGTTCCCTTTCCACTGTCCACCAAAGCAGACAAAGAGCTGCTCAGAATATCTAAAGCTCTGCGTGCGGTCCAAATAGATACGCAAAGCACGTACCGGACACAGCAATCTGGTCTCTGAAGGGAGTCGTAGGAACCTTGGGCACATAACCCGGTCATGGTCTTAGGGTGACTTGAGTGTCTTTCGGACTGAACTCCAGGCAGATGTCACTGACAGTGAAGGTGAGCGCGATCAGGAGGGCCGTCTTCAGGGAGAGGGCCTTGAGTTCAACTGATTCTATCGGCTCGAAGGGGGGTCTCTGAAGGCCCAAAAGGACCACTGAGAAATCCCAGGAGGGGAACAGGTTAAAGAACCTGATAACCAAGTCGTGCTTACCCACAGACTTGCCATCTACTGCGTCGTGGTGGGCCGCAATAGCGGCAACATACACCTTCAAGGTGGAGGGGGACAGCCTCCTCTCCAACCTCTCCTGCAGAAATGAGAGCACTGACCTCACTGCGCACCTCTGTGGGTCTTCAGACCGGGAAGCACACCAATTCGCGAAGAAGCGCCACTTCAGGGCTCCCCTCAGGACAGACGCGCTGGCACACAAGTATGCATTTCCCCCAGTGAGCCTTCTTGCACAGGTGCTATGCAATGTCAGGGAGGACGAGGAACAAGCCAGGTGGAGGCCTGGCAAACTGAATCGCATAACCGAGTCGGATGGTCCTGGCCAGCCAGGGTGACGGATTGGGAAGTGAAAGCCATGCATCCAAGCTCCGTGCTAGGGGAAGACTCGAAGCAATTACCTTGCTCCGCACACCCGGCAGGGGGCAGGTTAGTGACTGAGGAGGAGGTCCCATGGAGGCGTCCTGTAGACTCGTCAGAACCGGCCAGACGGGGGGGAAATAGTCGTGGGTCTGGAGGCGGGAGGTCCGCGTCCGATGTGCCGGGACTGTTGAGGTGTGGCACCGGGGTGCTGTGAGCTCGCAGCTCAAACAACCGGTCGGCTCCGAAGAAAATTTCTGAATGAACAGATGCATTTCCCTCCCTTTATACCTGTATGTCCGGGGGCGGGACATGCAAATTCTGTCTGCCAATTTCTCATTGGCCTTTTCTCAAGTTCAGAGATGCGCAAGGCTCTCAAGAGAGACCCCTAGTGTCACTTCTTCGACACAACGTCAAGGTGAGCGACAGAAGGGGAAGTGTATTTTTATAAGTGTAGTTTTATAAATAGCCAATATTGTTTCTTCTAGCTAAATCAAAGGAATATCAGGGGTGGTGTCATTTTGGACAAAATTCGGTGAAAAAGAAGGTGTTTTGTAGTTTGATGCAGTGGTTTGAAACAGCTTGCCAGTGTGAATTTTCAGGAAAATGTCATACTTATTTACATTTAACTATCATTGGTCCACATCATCAGTGGGTGTGACCTGGTGCTCCTGTAATTGGTCTTACTCAGTCTGCTCCAAGCAAGATTTGAACTAGGGTCTCCAGCATGGGAAACAGGCATGCTATCAAGGAGGCTAAAGGCTACAGCCTCTAGTGTCAGTTGCTAGTTCGTCTCTTGATACAAGGGGAGTGAGGTTTACACACACTGCACATTACGTACCATCTGGCAACCATTACACTCCACCAGGGGCAGACTGGTTCTAAAAAGTGGCCCTGGACTTTCTAGCCCAGAGGGATCCACCAAACCCGGCCCATAACACACCACACCATAACACAATGGCTCACTGATTTAATTTTCTGGCTCAATTTAAAATTTTGGTTTTGAAAAAATATTATAATTCTATTGACTGCTAGTCATGACAACATGCCCCACAAGTGCAAACTGACATAAATTTAAAACATAAAACCACAGTAAATGTGATGAGTGGATTAGAGAAAGCACTAAAATAAGCACTTTATAGCTCAGACAAATAACAAGTCCAGAAACTTTTTTCCCTACATACATATGTTAGGTTAAAATGTGTCAGAGCAAGCCACGGGCCGTGCATTTTAAGTCCAGGTCTTCAGTGCGATTCATGGCATTCATTAAGAAAACACAGTTTCACAATTAATACATTAATCATACATTACGTGGCAGTCAACTAATAATATCAATTTACATTTTAAAAACACGTCCATGCACGAAAGCCAGAACTCAATGCTCAAGCAATTTGAGCATTAATTTTTCATATGAATCTACCAAGGAGGTCTATAATACCTGGAAAAATCTATCTAATATTATTTGAGATTTAAATGTTGTTTGCAGTAAATTTAGTTTCGTCAGGGTACACGGTTATACTGCGTTCCATTCAAGTTGGATGTGGGATATTCCTACTTGATATCTCTGAACATAAATGCATTCCATTCCCCGATATTCAGAACTGCAACACTCCTGTTAGCTTAGCAGGTGTTTGGCACTCATTAGAGATGTCTCCTTGCAACCCAACTGATAAACAATGCTGCAGTATTTGTGCTTCAGTTGTATGATTATCAAAAGAGATTAGAATGTTTTACACACCTGTTTCTGCATGTTAAACAATCTTTAATATCATGTAATGTGGAAACAAACTCATTTATCGATATTACTTAATAAAGTGAATGTTTATCACTTACTTTGTATATCTCACTGAGTGTCGACATGTTTATGTAACATCATGACCCTGCATCTCGGCGAAATCGGAGTTGAGAATTTCTGCACGAGCCTGAGTGAGCGAGAGAGAGCCGAGCTGTGTGTGTGTCAGTACAACCATCGTTTGAGTGTATGTCTGAAGCTTCAATGTTACACAGTAAAGCGTGTAAATAAATTTACCTTTGAGTTGGATTCGCCGTCTCCCGCTTCCTCATTCCTCGAATCTGTTACACTGGTGCCAAAACCCAGGAATAGAGGAAGGATATGCTGTCATGGATTCATCGCCACTGGAGGAAGTCTTCAGGTCCCTTGCCAGCATCCACCAGGGCCAACACCAAGCCCTCATGGAGCCTCGGATAGAGCCTAGGAGGAGGATCAGCAGGTGCAGAGGAGCTTAGTACCCCAGAAGCGGCAGCAGCGCACCTATATGTGTTGCTTACCAAGATGGGGCCTCAAGGTGATCCGGAGGCCTACCTTGAGCTCTTTGAGCACACAGCCGAAGCTCTGAAATGGCCGCCGGAACAGTGGGCGGTCCATCTTCTGCCACTGCTGACCGGGGAAGCCCAGATCACAGCACAAAATCTTCTGGTCGCCAACCTCCTGGACTACCCAGTACTGAAGAAGTCCATCTTTCAATGGGTCACCGAGCCCAGAAGATCACTGCCAGCGATTCCGCTCCTTAACGCTGACCGAGGTCAACCACCCATTTTCCTTTGCCCAGCAGCTCCATGAAGGCAGCAGGCGGTGGGTGCTGACCAAGGAGGACAGCGACGCCAAGGATATCATCAACTTGGTGGTGCTGGAGCAGTCCGGATGACCGAATGGGTCAGGTGCCACTGACCGGCGTCACTGGACGAAGCAATCCAGCTGGCGGAAGACCATCTAACAGCGTATCCGGGGGCCAACTACCCCACGCCCTTCCTCCTCTAATGTCTCCTCCTCTGTTCTCTCTCCCCTCTCTTCATCTGAGGTGTAGGAGTCTGCTGCCACGAGTGTGGGTGGGAGGCTTGGGCCAGTCTGCTGCAGTTGCAGGGAGTCGGGTCGTGTTCGAGAGTAGTGACTAGTAATGGAGGTGGGGGCCTTTATCCAGATCCCTGTCACCCCACAGTCTGCCCCCAAGTGAGCAGGGACATACCAAATACCTTGTACATACCAAGCCTTGGTGTATTCAGGTTGCCTCACCCATCCACTAATTGGAACTAATTGGCCAACTTTTCGATCATTATTGAAGGGGTTGTGTGTGGATGGGTCTTGTGAGAATGTAAATAGGTGTGGGATCTGTGTAGTGCTGGCTGGGGAGGCATGGCCTGGTCTGTCTGCGTCTGCTCTGCATCAAGCTGATGCTGTGGAAGGGGAGGTGTCCTCCTCCCCCGCCCTTAGGGAATTCCCGGTAGGGGATTTCCCGCAAGAGCAGTCATGAGACGAAACCTTGAAGCACGCACTTGACCAAGTGAATGTGATTGATGGTCAAAGTCTCCAGTGGGGCATCGCACTCACATATCCATATTTTTCAATGATAAATGATTTGTTGTGTAGAGTGACACTCAGACAAATGATAATACAACCCAGTTGTTGATACCAAAGAGCCGTCGGGAAATGTTATTTCCGGCAGCTCATCATAATCCAATGGCAGGTCACTTGGGTCAGGGGAAAGCACTAAACCGTCTCATGGACGGTTTCTATTGGCCGGCATTCACGAGGATATTCACCGGTGGGGTGCAGAATGTCATGAATGTCTGCTGGTGAATCCGCCTGCCTCTCCAAATGTGCTATTGCACCCCCTGCCATTGATCAAGGCTCCTTTCATATGAATTGTCACGGACCTTGTCAGGCCATTAGAATGAACAGTATGTTGCATTATTCCTGGTGGATTACGTAATGCGATATCCGGAAGCAGTGCAGCTGCGCAACATCTCAGCACATAATGTTGCGGAGGCGCTCTTCAAAATGATCTCCCAAGTAGGAATTCCGAAAGAAATCCTCACTGATCAGGGCATGGCTTTTATGTCACGTACACTACACGAGCTGTACAAAGTATTAGGTATTAAATCAATTCAGTAAAACCAAAGTAATTTTTTACTATGGAAGGTTAAGGTTAGGTTTAGGGGTAGGGGTTAATGTAGTGTTCTGTGGGACTCTAAATAAACACAAAAAACACACTGCTGTGATTCCCATACTGTATGTTAGTATTTAAATATGGGTGCAAACAGTATCTACCATTATTTGCACCATGGCTGGGGTGCAAATAATATCTGACAATATTTGCCCTGGGGTGTAAATAGCATATACCATGGTGCAAATAGCATCTGCCTAATAATACGTTACATTTGCATGCGTTAACATATATAACCTTAAAGTATATTAAATCATAATTTGCACCCTGCAAGCACCATCCACATTGTCTTAGGAAGTCTCACAAACGATTGTAGCTTCAAATTAAAAGGGAATAAAGGGACATTTTAGGGTCAAGTGTAATTTGTATGCAAACACTGAAATGAACGCTCCCTAAATTTAGTGACCTTATGTGCTGAAACACATCATGTGAAGAGGGGTGAAAGGATGGGGACAGAGGTGAGAAAGTTCAGCATAGAGGACAAGCTGCTCTGCTTTTCTGACAGCTCTGCCAGCCAAGACACATGCACACCCTCTTTCTCACTGGTTTTCTCAGTCATTTCTCCCTCTCTTCTTGGAAAAATCGAAACCAATTAGTGGGCACAAAAACCAAGCATCAATGACTAAACATTATTTTAATGAAGTAATACATCTTGAAAATCACAGTAAATTTGAAACATACTATACAATCATGGCTGAAAGTATGTGGACACCCGAACACTTTACAATAAGGTTCCATTTGTTAACATTAGTTACAAATGGAACCTTAACATTAAATGCACATATACAGTGAACTATTTTTTTTTGCATATCGCATATGAGGTTAGAGTGCAGTGTCAGCCATGATACGGTACCCCTGGAGCAGATATGGGTCATTGCTCAAGGGCCCAACAGTGGCATATTGGCAGTGCTGGGGCTTTAACCCCTGACCTTCTGGTCAGTAACCCAGAGCATTAACCAGTGCGCCACCACTTTCCCCGTTATGTGAACATGATTACTTATTGGTTTCCACAGAACCAGAATCCGTGTCTTTGAGGCTGTTTGCACAACACACTACCAATTGTGCCACAGGGAAAGGTAAATACATTTGAATTGATGCAAAAAATGTCTGATGAGGGATGCCGCTTTTCAGTTATTCTGCTAAATCATGTTGATTTCAGGGTACATAAAGCAGTATGTCGATTTCCCGTGTGATTATGTGCTGTAACAGCTTTCACTCTTATGTTGGAACATGGCTCTGGGGATTTGCTCCCATTCAGACACAAGAGCATCGATGAGGTCAGTCATTGAAGTTGGGCGATGGGGCATGGCTTTCAGTATAATGTTCTATAAACAATCTAATATAAAACCTGCAGCAGGTCAAAAATACTCTGGCTGATACACAAGATGACAGAACAATGTGTGTGTGTTTCAATTTGCAGTGTGATCAAGGTCCTGATTACAGGGATCTCTTCTGTAGCATGTGGCAGATGAGAGTATAAGTGTATACGTGTGTATGTTTGGCTCCCCGCCAGGGATGCTGGTGGCTGATGAAGGACAGTGCTTCTGGTTTATTGAACTGTCTGAGCCACTTTCTGAAAGCCAAGACAATATAAAATCTTTGATTGCAACCAGCTGCCTTTAACAGTGGGTGACCAAAACCTCTGTACTCTAAAAAAAGCTTATGTTTACTTAATACTCATTCTTAAATCACTTTGTGGGAGTATGCACATTGACCATTTTAATGATTGGGATGTTTTTTTTTTTCTTAACTGAAATATTCTGTTTTAAGATCAGGCACACGACCATGCCAGAAATATCCCTTTGGGAAACCAGCAACCAGCACTCTAGTTTCCAAGTTACCAAGCTATCTAATTTCCATATGCTCCAAAAAGGATCCATAATAGCCATTTAGTTGTGCACTTGCAATTTGTTGGAATGATTTCACTTATAAAGAGCTCACAGAACTATTACATGTACTCATTGCCAATGCTATATTTGGGGGATTTCATGAGGAATGTTTTATCTGTAAAAATATTCTGCTCTGATTTATTGTTAAAGATTGCCTTACAAATTCTCCAAGTCCAAGATATCCTTGAATGTTTTTGAAGAAGATAACATAACAGATGTGAACTTCTTTGAAGCAATTCTAAAACCATTTAAAGCAATTCACTAACATCCAATCTAGGCTTCAGGAATTTCCATGGAAACAAGGAAGTGAATAGATCCTAAAATACACTAGTAATTGCTTTCACACACACACACACACACACACATTCTCTCTCTCTCACACACACACACACAAACACAACACATGCACGCACACACGCACACACACACACACACATGTTGGTGCGGCTATTCTTATGAGGACTCTCCATAGACATAATGATTTTTACACAGTACGAACTAAAGTTTATATCCCCTAACTCTACCCCTAAACCTAACCCTCACAAAAAAACTTTCTGCATTTTTACATTTTCAAAAAAACATTGTTAAGCTATTTGAATTATATTTAGAAATGTCCTCATAAACCACATTTATAGCATAATACCCTTGTAATTACCAGTTTGTAGCCTAAATAATGTCCTCGTAAACAACCCTAACCTGCCCCCTCACACACATGTTGGTATTTGTGGTTTACGGTGACTCTCCATAGACATAATGATTTTTATAATGTACAAACTATCCCTAATCCTCACAGAAACCTTTTGACATTTTTGACATTTTCAAAAAACATTGGTTATTAGGTTTTTTAAGCCACTTCAATTACAGGGTCACTAGGGATGTCCTCATAAACAAACTTTATAGCATAATACCCTCGTAAATACTAGTATAACCTAAAAAGAATTTCTCTTAAACCACTAAAACCAAAACACACACACAAACACACACACATCGCTGAGCTGACTTGTGAATTGTAATGAGGAACTGATTACAAATTGCATTACCAAATATGCAATCAGTATCGTAATCTCATAGATTACATTTGTGGGGTAATCTAATCCGATTACTTTTGGGTTACTTTTGGATTACTTCCAAACTAATTCTATTTCATTTTATGTCACATACATTTCAGTAGAATAATCATCTTAACATAAAAGTACAAAAAAGTAGAAAAATGTCTCCTTATGACATTTTAAAAAAGTGCATTAAAGATAGAATTAATTAAATAATCCATCCATCCATCGCCTAGTCCAAAGCTGAGGTGCAAGATATTATCTTTTGAACAGCAAGAATATTCTAAAAGAGCAGAACATTTTAAAACAGCAGAGTTCCACCGAATCACACATGGAACAATTGTGTTAAGTTTTATGTCAAGTTTCATGCAGTGGACTCCACTGCATCAGCATCAACCGTAGAGCGATGGGCTTTGTTTCATATTGCTGCACATTTTGCAGTTGAACTATTGTGTACCCTGGCTGCAGGCAGGACCTTTAGAGATGGCATCCACTAGATCCTCTGAAGAAATTAAATTCAATGTGTGAGCTGCACACCATTGGTGAGGTAGTAAGAAATAATACACATTTCTTTAAAACATGTCTAGTTCATTTTAAGTGCTTAAAACAATAGAAACAATACTTTAACAAACAGTAATGAACCAAAAATCAACAACAATGACATAGCTTGGTCAAAGCTAACAGCTCAAAATTTTGACAAACTTTTGACCTTTACTATTTAATAATAGTATATTGCTTATTCCTTATTTGAGGTACATATCTTACTGTTGTAATGTGAAAGGAGCACATGCTTAAAATGTTCATATGTACAAATATTGTCTTCGGGGTAAGAATATGATGATATTAATATGAAAATTATCAATAAATAATTTTTATTACAATTTACTGCCATTTCCTTGTTAATATGTAATCATGTAATCTACAAAAAAGTAACTGTATTCGTATTATGAGTATTTAAAATGTAATTCAATCAAATTAAAGTTATTGATTTTTGTAATCATATTACATTATCCGTCACTACCCAGCACTGCACGCACACACACACACACGTGCGCTCGCACGCACGCATGCATGCCCACGCACAGATTTATAACAGATCAGTTACAACATATTGCCTTGTAAAGAAATGTGGTAAAGAAAGTTAACAAACAAACCAAAAATTAACAAAACAATAAATGTGGTTAGTGTTAAAGTAATAGAAAGGAAGCCAGATGGTTTGAAATGACATGATTGTGAGTAAATAATTACAGAATTTTTATTTTTGGTTGAACTATCCCTTTAAGCTATACATGTTTTTATGTAAGAAGTGTGAACCCAATTTTACAGTTGATTGGATGCAATCACAATAGGAGTATTTTATAGTTCTCATGATCTTCTTCTACTGGATGGAAAATTATATATATATTTATTTCTTGAGTACACTTACAATAGCTTATAATGATGCATTCTAGAAATGGTTAAGTAATTATAGACAAAGTAATTTCTTGAGAGAGCCCTGTTTAATTGTATGGACTGTTTATTTGAATTGATGCCCACTTCCCTCCCCTGGGCCTATACAGCAGTGACTGGGTGTCACACAAGAATCATCTGGAATTTGCCATAAGTTTGATTGATTTTGTGCACTGAGATAGAACTATGTGGGTGTTTACTCACATCTCTGTGCGCTAATCATGTCATTTCATAAAACAGGGTTTATGAGCAGATCTTGTGATTGTTTGCGCAGCAATGACAGGTGGTCGCACTGTTGATCTATGTTTTTCATGCAAAACAGCCTACAGCAACAGCCTCTTTGTTGCTAACCTACCTCAGGGGTTCATAAATATGTAAATTATCATATATTGTTTCCCCTACATAAATGAGCCATGTCCTTCTGTCTTGTCCATTTTAAATTTAAAACCGCTGTGCCAGGTTGTTGGGCTCCACGTCTGACTCACATGTTTAAATGATCACAATATAAGGCTTGAGTCGCTTGTTTCCTTCGATTATTTATTTAAACCAAACGAACAACAAAAAAGACTGTCAAACTAAACATGAGGTCAAAGAGTTTGTCGGTCCTCTCTCGTTAGTGTCTGCCCGTAGGTTAAGACCCAAAAAAGGACCTCTTCAGACACACCTCTTCCTCCTTCCACAGCTAACCGAAATTGAAGTTAATCAGAACAGCTAAATACATAAACAATTAATACATCCAAATGACTATTCTCAAAATAAATAAATCATTAAATTATAAAATAATTAAATACAAATTATTGGCTCCAACATTCCAGCCCCTAATTGCTTAAATCTTAAATGTAGCGATTACAAACAACTCAAATACAGCCAATTTTAACTGCATATATCATTTAAAAACAGAAATTACAATTTTTGTTCTATTCTTCAGACTCCAGGAGTAGACAAAGTTTGTTGATAGGTCTCTGTAAAATACTGGTTTTGGTTTTAACCAAGACACTGCGAACCAGTCCTTTGATTCCTGGCAAAGTCTGTAAAATCCGTCCTAAGACCCAAGAGTTTCTTGGAGCAGAGTCATCTACAATCATGACAAGGTCTCCGGGTTGAAAGTTCCTTTTAAGTTTATTCCATTTGCTTCTTTTTTGCATTATTGGAAGATATTCTCTTACCCATCTCCTCCAAAAGAGGTCTGCCAGATATTGCACCTGTCTCCATCTTCTCCTGGAGTACAGATCATCCTTTTTGAACAGTCCAGGAGGCATGACAGGATTTGTTTTGAGAAGAAGCAGATGATTGGGTGTTAAAGGTTCCACATCGTTCAAGTCGTTTGTTACAGATGTGATGGGTCTATCATTCATGATTGCTTCCACTTCACATAAGGCTGTTTGCAAAGCCTCGTCGTCCAGGATTTGTTCTCTTACCACAGAACAGAGGATCTTTTTGAGTGACTTGATAAGTCTCTCCCATACACCACCGTGATGAGCACCTGATGCTGGGTTGAAAATCCACTTTATCCCCCTTTGTAGAAGGTTTCTTTGAATTTTGTCATGATTTAGTTCCTTCCATAATTGTTCAAGCTCCCTTTGTGCACCAATGAAGTTTGTACCTTGATCTGATCTGATCGTGGTTACAGTACCTCTACGACAAGGGAATCTGCGTATTGCGTTGATGCAGGAGTTAGTGTCCAAGCTGCTGGCTACTTCAAGATGAACTGCATGGCTGGTTAGGCAAGTGAAAATTACACCCCAACTTTTCATATTGGTTCGACCTCGTTTTATTTCAAAAGGTCCAAAATAATCCATCCCAACTGAAGTGAAAGGTGGCAAGTCTGGTATCACGCGGTCTTGAGGGAGATCTGCCATCTTCTGCTCTCCTACTTTGGACCGCATTCTTCTACAGAAAACACAGTTTCTGATTATTTTACGGGCCAAAGAGTTTGCAGAGGATATCCAGTATTTTTGTCCTAGTTTAGATAGCATGTGATTTCTACCAGTATGGCCAATTTGGATAAGTATGTGTTTTAGAATTATCTCTGATATGTGGGATTTTTTGGGCAAGATTATGGGATTCTTAATGCTTACTGGCATGGCTAATCGGTTTATTCTTCCTCCCACCATGAGGATACCATGGTCGAGCATTGGATCCATTTTCAAAATGGAGCAGTCTTTCATGCAGGGTTTTCCTCTTTCAAGGAGAGCAATGTCCTGCTTAAAGTGTTGGTGTTGTTCGAATAGCAATATGGATCTTTCAGCATTCTCCATATCCTCCAATGTCAGATTTGCATTGAATGCAACTTTCAATGCTTCAGCACGCTCTTTAAGTGACTTGTTCTTACCCAGCAACAATCCAGAATGTAGCTTTCTTCTTTTAGTGATCTCCAACAACAAGGTTTTTATCTTTAATATCCAAGCTACAGTTTTTTTTAAGACTGTTCCAATCTGAGTAGTACTCAATCAGTTTCCTGACAGGACTTTCCACGTCAATACTCATTGTATTAACAATCACACCCTTTTTTACTTCAGGATCATCTAAAGGGAGAAAACTTTGTGTTGTTTCATCTGGATTTTGAGGCCATTGAGATTCTTTGTCCTTCAGGAATTCAGGTCCTTGTAACCATCTTTTTGACTTCAGGAATGATTCAATTTTTAATCCTCGTGAAGCATCATCTGCAGGATTGTGTTTGGAGTCCACGTACTTCCATTGATCCTCCTTTGACAAGTCATGTATTACTGCCAGTCTATTAGCCACAAAGGTGTGAAATCTCTTGTTCTGATTGTAGATGTATTTAAGTACAGACTTACTGTCTGTCCAAAAAATAGACTCTTCAAGGTCTAGCTGCAGTTCTGAGCATAGCATTCGATCCACCCGTACAGCTAAAGTGGCTGCTGTATGCTCGAGTCTGGGGATAGTCATCCTTTTTAGGGGATTTTCCCTAGATTTTCCCATGACTAAAGCAACATGGATTTCTCCCCGGTTGTTGACGAATCTAATGTAACTTACTGTGCCATAACCTTGCTCACTGGCATCACTGAAGTGATGCAACTGTGCTGTCTTTACCTGGCCAAAATCTTCAGGTTTCCAACATCTGCTGATCTTAAAGTGTTTCAGTTGCTCAAGTTCCGTCAGCCATTTCTCATATGGTTTTGAGTAGACACGGGGAATTGTACTGTCCCAACCACACTTAGCTTCACAAAGATCTCTGAGAATCTGTTTTGCTTTGAGTACAAAGGGTGCAACAAATCCTAGTGGGTCATAGACTGAACTTACGGTAGAGAGTATGGCTCATCTAGTAAGAGATGCAGTTTTGACTGTGATTTGAAATCCAAATGTGTCATTTTCAATATTCCAGTACATCCCAAGAGCCCTTTCCACAGGTAGTTTTTCTCTGTCCAGGTCCAGTGTTTTGATTTGCTTAGCTTGCTGTTCCTCTGGGATAGTGGCTAGGACAACACGGCTGTTGCTTACCCATTTTGTTAGTTTGAATCCTCCTTTTGCACACAACTCGCTGAGAATTTTTGTGAAGTGGACAGCTTGCTCCTCTGTTGCCACAGATTTTAGGCAGTCATCAACATAAAAGTTTGATTTAATGGTGTCAACTGCTATTGCTTCAAATGTGTCTTTATTGTCCTCTGCAGTTTTTTGCAGCGCAAAATTAGCACAGCTTGGTGAAAAGACAGCCCCAAACAGGTGAAATTTCATCCTGTACTGCTCTAAACTTTGGTTTGTGTCACCTTCGGGCCACCACAGAAATCTCAGGAGGTTTGAGTCCTCTTCATACACTCGTACCTGGTGAAACATTCCTTCAATGTCTGCCATGATGGCAAACTGTTCCTGTCGGAATCTCAGTAAGACACCAAGAAGTGAGTTGGTTAAGTCAGGTCCAGGCAAGAGTTCATTATTGAGTGATGTTCCTTTGTATGACGATGTGCAGTCAAACACTACTCTGATGGTCCGTTTATGTTTATGGTACACTCCGTGGTGGGGTATGTACCATACCTTACCATCCTGCTGATGAAGATCTTTGGTTGGTACCTTCTCTGCATAGCCTTTATCGATTACATCTTTCATGAAGCTTTTATATTGTTCTGCATATTTAACATTCTTCTTCAATTTTCTAGCAAGATAATGTGCACGCTGTTCAGCTATCTGATAATTGTTGGGCATGATAACATCCCTATTGCGAAGTGGCAAAGGTAGGTAATAATGATTGTCTTTTAGGGTGGCTGCACTTGATACTAGCTGCATGAATCTGCGATCTTCCATTGACATTTGAGGCTTTCCCTCATATTCTTTCTCTGGAAAGTCATGGTGATACTGGTTTACAAGGAGGGTTTCCAACTGTTCAACAGAGATGCGGTTCACTAATGCCACTGGCCTTCCAACCCTATCCATTGCTGAAGATGAGTTGAGTGGTCCATTTACCACCCATCCTAAGAGAGTTCTTACAGCATAGGGTCCATTGCCTTGGCTATTTATTATTTGCCATGGCTCCATTGCCTTTGGGGCATCTACTCCAATCAGGAGTTCCACATCCACATCAATTTTCTGCAGCTGAAATTCCTTCAGGTAAGGCCACCTATTGAGGTCATTTTGGGAAAGAATGTTCCTCTTTGTCACTGGTATCTTTGTCTGTGTGAATGTTTTGTGCAGCTCAATAAAATTTCCATCCAAATCACCCACTTGTAGTCCAGTTATTTCATAACTATTTACTGGTTTATTTTGACCCATTGTTTGAAGAATAACTTTGGTTTTCCATCCTATTACATTGAGTTTTTGCATGAGGTTCTCTGTACAGAATGTGGCTGTGCTGCCAGGGTCCAGAAATGCATAGGTTAGTATTGTTTTGCTTCCTTTGGAGCTTTTAATCTGCACTGGTACTATTGAAAGTTTGCAGTCCTTTCCAGCCCCGATGTCCTCTTCCTTATCAACTGAAAAGATAGTTCCACTGACAGATTTTTTTAATTGAATTCATTACTTCATGTAATGGTTGATTGTCTGCAGGTTTATTTATGTGCAGTATACTGGGGTGTTTACCTTGACAGAGCTGGCATATCATCCTTCTTTTACAAGTTTTACTCATGTGTCCCTTGGTTAAACAGCCAAAGCAGATACCATTTTCTTTCAGTAGTTTTACCTTGATGTCATGGGGTTGAACCTTTAACATTTCACAATTATCCAGGGAATGTTTACCTGTGTGGCAAATGTAGCAGGCTTTCTGATTTTCAGATTGTTCATCCTTCTCTTGATCTGCAATTTTATTGTCTTTCATTCCAATAGCGACAGAAAAGTTACTGCTTCTCGCTTTTTGTTTAGTTTGTTTGGAATCTACTGTCATGTGACCTTTTGGGATGACTGTCTTGGGCACAGATTCATTAATGTCACCAAAAACAGGATCTTGTAGGATGTGAGCTTGGTTTTCCATGAATGTAACAAGGTGAGAGAATCTGGCTCTGTGTGTGGTTTTCTTCATGAGCTCATATGCTGTGGTCCTCCATTCCTCCCTCAACTTGTATGGAAGTTTCGATACAATCACTTTCATAGTAGATACAAGGTCCAGTTCTTCCATGCTCTTTAAGTCCTTCATTGCATTGCAACATCCTCTGAGATAAAGAGCAAAGGCATACAGGGCATTTCCATCATTAGATTTAATGTTGTTCCAATTAAAAACTTTGTCCATGTATGCATTTGAAATTTTTATTTCATCTCCAAAATGAACTTTCAGAAGTCTCTGTGCCTCAGCATAACCTCTGTCTGGTTTCATGTGGAAGCAGCTTCTCACTAGCTCCCTGGGTTGGCCACTAGTGTACTGTTCAAGGTAATAAAGTCTGTCTTCATCACTATCAGTTTTATTTTCAATACCATGCTTAAATGCATGAATAAATGTTTGGAAACTTAAGGGATCCCCATCAAACACTGGGATTTGTCTAGAGGGAAGCAAGGATTGTTTATGCTGTAATATTAATAGATCTGCAATGTCACATTGCCTCTGGATTACATTCAATAATTTAGTACTGTGATTACTTGAGCTGGATCCTTCAGAAGAGTCACTCTCCGGGTGATTTGGTGTATGCTGCTCCTGATTGTGATCTGTGGCAGAGGCATGTGGTTGATTTAATAATCTCTGAAGTAGTGTTTTAGGAAGGGCTCCCATCTCTTTAAATTTAAGAGGGGAGGGTTCAAATTCTTCCACAGAGGCATTGGGTTCCTTAATATAACTGTCCAAATATTCATTCATGGCATCATATCCATGCGCTGCAGATTGTCCCTCAGAGCCTTCGTGAAAACGGTCCAAAACCTTTAGTTTTGCCTCAGATGCAGCAATATCTGCCTCCAGTTCCATTCTTTCCAGTTTTGCTTGTAGTCTGTTCTTTTCCATTTCAACTTCATGTTTCTCCTTTAATGCAGACATGCGTGCCTGGAGAGCAGCCCTCTCTGAGGCTATTTTAAGACGAGCTGAGGATATTGATGACGATGTGATTGAACATTTAGATTTGTTGGATTGTTTAGACACATTGGAGATACTGTCATGAGGCTCAACAAGCATTTGAGGATCTTGAGGAGACGTTTTCCTTGAATCCACTTCCCGTAGGAAATTTTCAAATGTCTCAATTTTTGGCTCATACCAGTCCACTCTCTCATTTTCCTTAATTTCATCAGGTAAAAGCATTTGAACAGCAGCATGAGTAACCTTAAATTCGTTGAGCATCCCTTTTAATTGTTCCATAAGGTTAAACACCTTTTCGGTATTTCCACCGTCTTCAAGCAGTGATTTGAGCTCATTCATTTTGCGCGTGCACGCACCCAGTCTCCCCCTGCGCGCTGCACTGAGAGTTTTTAACTCCTTTCCCTCTGTGTTACTCTCCTCAGACGTCATGGTTCTTTGATCCGATCACAGTTTATCAAAGTCTTTTCTTTCCACCAGCATTTTAATTCAAACTTTGCCTTTAAACGTTTCACTCAACTCAGTCTTTCCATTTACAAACATTCCGATATTTTATCCCATTCCTTTCATTGTTCATCTTTTAAAGTTTGTTCACAGTGCATCGACTTTCTTACATGAAGTAATTTACTCACGTATTAAGTCGGTTTCTTTATTCACGGGCCATCAGTAGTAGACTGGAGAATCAGCTGATTGCGCCATGCGCTCCGCTGCTGCATCCTCCTTTCCATTGACACAGCTCCAAACGTTCAAATCAGCGCCGATCATCATTTCTTCCAACAGGTCCGAAGTCTTTGACTGTGTCTTGTCCATTTTAAATTTAAAACCGCTGTGCCAGGTTGTTGGGCTCCACGTCTGACTCACATGTTTAAATGATCACAATATAAGGCTTGAGTCGCTTGTTTCCTTTGATTATTTATTTAAACCAAACGAACAACAAAAAAGACTGTCAAACTAAACATGAGGTCAAAGACTGTGTCGGTCCCCAACACCTACTTTTTACTTAATTTTATGTTTTGATTGTTACAAAGCCAGGACACTGAGAAAATTGTGATTGAGGATGTTTTACAAAGTTTATGCATCAAAGTTACTTTGCAAATAATATAAAGAACACAGAGATGACTGCAATAATTAAACAAAGATGTTGTTTGTTAAAATACTTTTTGTTCAGTTTGTTAAAAGTTTGTTCCGTTAAAATACTTTCACCTACTAGTTTAAAGCGCAAAAACAACTATAATTGTAAGCCATAAACACTGCTACACTTTCAAAACATTACTCACTTTTGAGTACCCAGACCATCCCGACATACCAACATTGGCACAAATAATGGTATGAACTCGAGGCGGTCATCTGTTGAACATTTGGGAAACCTGTACATTCAATTTTTTACATTTTTACTGCACTGACGGTTAGGTTTAGAGATGGGGTTTCGGTTAGATTGAATGTATGACATCGTTTATTTCTAAAAACACAACTTGCTTCTAGTACCACTCTGTGGACATTTCGGCCGGAAACTGGAACTTACACATGCCCATACAATATATTCAACAACACTTCCAGCTTTGACCACTGGGGGCAGTGATTAGAATTCAGTAAGCACAGACCGATTTCAGCCGAATTCACAGTACTATCAGTCCTAACAAAATGTACATTTTAGGGATACTGAATGTTGTCTTCATATCAGGACACCATACGAGCAGATCGTCGAAAGTTCCCCCACAGGCTTTGACACTGGTAGAGGAAGTATGGATTGAGCCTGAATATATTGCGTAATCCATCCTCATGGCACATTGGGTGCAAGCATTGCTCTTGCCACCCTTGCGGTGTGGTTAACCATTCTAATCAATGCCCACTAATTAGCTGAGATGCTGGAACAGTGAGTCAGAGGCCACAGATGACAGTAAGTGTAGATAAGCTCACATTGGTGTGCAACATTAGCGCCTAATTAATCTCTTTGACTGTCATCTGCCTCTCTCTGAATCTCATCACTGAACACTTTGAAAGCTTTCAAGTGTAGTTTGATGTATGATGAAGAAACCCGGTGAATACAGTATGCCAGTTCTAGAAGTCTTCAGTTGACTGGTTCTAAAAAAGCTATAAAATTCTATATTTAATATGTCTATTATTCTCTCTCTCTCTCTCTCTTTCCAGAGTTATATTTAGCCTAACATTTTGAAAGTGGGTATGCGCTGGTGATGTTGATATAAATATTAATGTAAATAAAATGTGAAAGAGCCTCTGCCAGATAGCGAATATATGCTAGTCTGTAGTTAAGATGAAATTATTCTTTATTCACAAAGCTTTTAGCTTAGTGCTGATTGCTATACTTGTTGGAGTTGTTAAGAAAGAAATTGACACATTTGATTACACATTGCATGGTTCCATTTAATACAGATTTTTTTGTTCATTCAATAGTCCAAAAAATTAGAAGTAGAAATACATCTATTGGCAATAAGATGCACACAAATAATATGCATAACTCAAGCCTCTAATGCATGTCGGCTCAAAAATAAAATAAAAGAATGAAACAGATTCCTGGATGAAAAAAGTGATGTACTGTAACTTAGGACAGCCTTTTGTTTTTTTGTGCATTTTTCTCACCTTTTCTTCTCAATTTGCAATGCCCAATTCCAAATGCACTCTAAGTCCTTGTGGTGGCATAGTGACTCATCTCAGTCTGGGTGGCGGGGTACAACTCTGTTGTCTCCGTGTCTGAGACCATCAATCCGCGCATCTTATCACTTGGCTTGTTGAGTGCATTATGTGGAGACCTAGCTCGTGTGGAGGCTTCACGCTATTCTCCACAGCATCCACACACAACTCACCACGCACCCCACAAGAGCGAGAACCACATTATAGTGACCACGAGGAGGTTAGCCCAACGTAACTCTATCCACCCTTGCAACCGAGCCAATTGGTTGTTTAGGAAGCCTGACTGGAGTCATTCAGCACAACCTGGATTGGAACTCACGACTCCGGGTGTGGTAGTCAGTGTCTTTACTTGCTGTGAAAATTTTAATTTTCCACTTTGTTACCATGACAACAAAACACCATAAACCCTGTAATCCCAGTAATAATGATTTAAATAAATTTAAACAGCTCAAAAATTACATGAGTTTTAATAGAATAATCAATGTAAGTGCTTCTTTAAAATTATAAGCTTAACATTTCTGCCTTTAAACCCTCTGAAAAATTGGCTCCATTCACTTCAATAGTATGTGCCTCACTGCAACCTTTTTTTAAAAAAGGAGGGATGAGAAGAAATTATTTTTTGTGATAATTAACATAATGCCACATATACTGTTGATTTGAGATTATCTTGTATTGAACCCTGCATTTTTTTTTTAAGTCATGTCTGATTAACATCAAAGGGCTGGACTGGTTGTACTAAGGTAGTTCTGTCTCTAAATATCTAATAGGAATTAATTTTTATAATTAATCTATTATTCCAGTTTCATAATCTGTATAATGGACTCATTATCAGAGATGCTGTGATACAGTCATCATAAAAAAAGTGTTTGCAAATAACTTGCTTGAAGGAATTTCTGGGTTAGCTGTGCTATCAAATGAAGATACACTAAAATGCAAGGGGTTAAATTGATACACTTATATTTTATTACTTATATGATATTTTGCTTCTTTCAAAAATGCACAGTATACATATTTGACATATATGAGTCATAGTTGTAGCAAGCGTCACATAACCTTCTTTGAGGCTGAATTTTATGATGTAGCGGTGCACTGCCACTGCTCTCAAAGATCTATTATTCTGAGCACGTAGTGCTGCTTCCTGACGTTTTTCTTAATGGATCCTCCTAGAGGCTCCCTCCTCCCTTTTACCTCCCGACCACTACTCTGCCTCCCACTCACCACCTATTTCGTCTCTCCATCTCTTTGTCTCTCTCCCTATTCCCCCTTAAATAAATGGGGAAAATCACAGACATTGTGATATTAACCATTCTCTTTCAAAACACAGAAATATTTGAACTTACTGTGATTCCAGGTTTATTTGTTACCGTGCACATAAAATATCTTTTGGACAGAAAATTAAAAAGGCATCTACAAAGGGAACAGTTTTTTATAAACCCAGCAGTGGCTGATACAAAAATATCTACTGTTATAAGACAGGCACTCAAGAACAAACTGGGATTGGCTACAAATAGCTGGCAATTGTTCTCACAGAGAAAAATACAATATATACTGTATATTTATATATAACAAATTATATAACATACTGTATGTATATATATATATATATATATATATATATATATATATATATATATATATATGAAACAAAAACATATGTATATAGCAAAACACTAAAAAACAAAACCTTGCTCCTTAAACACACACTTAAGCTGAAGTACATAAACAGTGCAAATAGAACAACGTAATATCCAAATACTGATCATTTTCTCATATGCAGCATATTCTACATGTACCACTTTTCTTGTTTCCTTTTTTTTTGTCTTAATCTACAGCACATTCAGTTGTTCTTGGACCGACATTCATATACTGTATATTAAATGTGTTGTGAAAACTGGTTGATGCTGACATGTCAATAGATATGTTCTGGTTCCCTATTGCTCTACTCTGTGTGCTACAGTATGCAGATACATTCATACACACATATGTACTCACAAATGTACACAGCATTGTTCCTCCAAAAATAACCATATTTTGACAGACATCACCTCCAAGCAATAAGTAATAGCAAAATAACAGTCTAAAACTCGAAGCATCTGTTTGATGCAACACACAATACTTAAACCTGCACAGATGTCAGTGTAAACATACTCTCTAATCATACTTAAATATCAAAAAACTATTTCATAATGTCATGCTCAACAGAAGTTCACATTTGCTTGTCCTTATACAATTAAAATAGTCTCTCTGTAATGTTGTGGCAAAAACTTAAACATACAAACAAACAAACAAATAAACTATTTTTTAAACTGCTTTGTTCAAGTGATAAATAGTTTGCAAGGGACTTAATAAAAATAAAACTTGATGTAAACGATGACACATTAAGTAGGTGTCATTCTTTTACCATTGTTTTCCCAGTGTTCATATCTCTCACAAAAGCCTTGTGTACTGACCTGCGGTCAGTTGAAATTAGAGATTTCCTTTATTTTTCAGTGCATCCTTTTCTTAGCAAGTACAAATCTCTGATCAGTGTTCCACAACTACGAAAAGTCTGTTTAAACATAAGAATTTCTCTTCTCATAAAAGCCTTGAAAAGTCTGTCAGTATTTACTCACCATCATGTTGCTGCAGATCTGTCCGCAGAACACGAAAGATGTTAAGCAGTATGACAGCCTCAGTCACCACAGTTCTATTCACTTTTTTTATGGAAACAAAAAAGTTGCAATGTATGTGAATGTGACTCTACTTAACATTTCCAGGGAGTAAAGTCATACAGGTTTTGAACATGAGGTTGAGAACATGATGGCAGAATTTTTATTTTTGGATGAACATTCCCCATGAAACAATGAAGAAGGGGGTGTGGCCACTGAACAAACCTATCTTCTCAAGCAGTGCATGTTGCAGCATTGTCAGGGAGCTTAAAGTTTCCTTCTCCAATCATCTGATCATA
Source organism: Xyrauchen texanus (assembly GCF_025860055.1). NCBI lineage: Eukaryota > Metazoa > Chordata > Actinopteri > Cypriniformes > Catostomidae > Xyrauchen > Xyrauchen texanus. The sequence continues at coordinate 21,838,440 of NC_068315.1, forward strand.
TTATGTCAGGATAATTTTATGCAAAAAAGCTTACAGTCAAAACACAATACAAGGACCTCCTTTGTCCATGTTCCATGTTTCTTTATAACAGTTTACCCAACAGAACGAACATACAGTATAGAATGCAGGGGAGTAAACTCACTTGACATATGTGAAAGGGCGAATAATGTTACTGTTTGACAGTTTAGAACTTACCCTTTAACTGATCCAGGTTAATTCGGATTTGGAAAAATTGTCTTTTTCCAGAGCACCATAAAAGGTCTTCATCCTTTGTTAAAGGAATAGTTCACCCAAAATGAAAATTCTTTCATAATTTACTCACCTTCATGCCATGCCAGATGTGTATTAATTCTTTCTTCTACAGAACAAAAAGGAAGATTTTAGAAGAGTATCTCAGCTCTTTGGGACCATTCATTGCAAGTGAATGGTGGCCAGAACTTTGAAGCTCCAAAAAACACATACAGGCAACATAAAAGTAATCCACAAGACTCCAGTGGTTAAATCCATGTCTTCAGAAGTGATATGGTAGTTGTGGGTGTGAAACAGATCAATATTAAAGTCCTTTTTTACTATACATGTTCACTTTCACCAGCTCTCCTAAGTGCTCTCTTCTCTTCTATGAGTTCTTCTTGTATTTTTGGTGATTTGTACTCTTTGTGCATATTTCCTATGCATATTTCCACCTACTGGGCAGAGAGGAGAATTTATAGTAAAAAAGGACTTAAACATTTATCTGTTTCTCACCCGCACCTATCATATCGCTTCTGAAGACATTTATAGTATTTAATCACTGGAGTCATATGGATTACTTTTACTTTATGTGCTTTTGGAGATTCAAAGTTCTGACCACCATTCACTTGCATTGTATGGACCTGCAGAGCTGAGATATTCTTCTAAAAATCTAAAAAAAACAAATGAGAGAATTTTCCTTTTTGGGTGAACTTTTTCTTTAAGTGCTTCATATGTTTTGGACAAATGAATGTGCTTCTCACAGAGTGCACTGCTCCGAGCTGAAGATGCCCCCTTCCTTCTTTTCTCTCCTCCTAGACCTGTGTACCTTCCAGCAGGCAGCCGCTATTAACAACATGACAAATCCCACAACAAGCAGTACTAGGGACACCACTTTAGTCTGGGGTAGCGTATTGTAGGTGAATGTGACGCCAGTGCCTGCCATGCCAATCACCAGAGAGATGACCCCGAAGGGAAACACGCAGCGGTACCAGGACTTTTCAGTCCCTCCAGTTGCCTGGGCCAGCCGATCCAGAGTGGAGAGGTTCTCTGGGCTTTTAGGCACATGTATCGGTCTTGTGCCATCCTGGGGTTCGCTGCAGTCATGGTCCAGCATGGGGAGTTGTGCCAAGGCTGGAGGCTGGCAGGGCAAGCGGCCAGATGAGCAGCCCATCTCAGAGCTGCAAGCCAGGGGAGCCACTGGTGAGCTCTTGCTGGTTTGGTGTTCCTTATTCTGGCTCTGTCAGGAGTAACTATTTGCCTGAGAAGAAGGGATATTTCAGGCAGCAATCTATATATGGAGTTGGATGAGGACATGGAGAGTCATAGAGTAAGAGAGATGCTGGCATGCTAAGATGAAAGAAGATTTGCTCACCTCCTCTCTCAGCCTTTGACGCGTTCCTTGCTCCGTTGCATTGGTGTGCCTGCCCCGCTTGTAACAGCAGCACATTGTCTGTTTTGCTAGCAGAGCTGACTGAAGTATACAAAGCTGATCAGGGAGGAGCTTATGAGAGCAGAGGGGTTGATCAGAGGCATCTGATTGGCTGCCTTTCTACTGTGACATCATAGATGGTTGAGAGGACTCAAAACACGAGTGTGATTGATGATGCTGATAACCACACCATATACCACCTACATTCATACACATCTCTCCCACTCTAATGCTTTTTTCTCTCTCTTTCTATAAATACCTACTCTAATGATTGAAAGCTTTTCTCTTTACACAATGTAAAAAGTGAATAGTTTTTCTTTAAAGAGATAGTTCACCCAAAAATGAAAATTCTGACATCATTTACTCACCCTCATTTAGTTCCAAACCCTTATAACTTTCTGCCATGGAACACAAACGCAGATGTTACGCAGAATGTTAGCCTCAGGCACCATTTTCCATCTTTTTTGTTTTTTGCATCCAATTAAAGTGAATGGTGATTGAGAACATTTTGGGTGAGTGATCCTTTTAAGAAGCATTTTTAACTGGTGTATTGTCAAACTGATGCATTTATCATGCTGAATCAGTTATATACATTATACATTTTTGACTTGAATAAAATTAGTACTTTTAAATGCCAGTATGAAGATTTACACATGATGTACATGTTTTAGGTTATTATTTTTGGACAGTTTTATATATATTAAAGGTATGTTAAAGCAAAAATCGTTTTAGTAAGTTACAGTAAGGTACGTACAATGGAAGTGAATGGGGCCATTCCATAAATATTAAACTACACACAGTTTCAAAAGTATAGCCACAAGATGTAAACAGAGTGTATTTCATTGTTTATGGACAGGCCCCATTCACTTCCATTGTAAGTCTATTACTGTAACCTTGACTTTTGCTTGTTTTTACATAAAGGAAGTGTCACAATGATGTTTTGTGGTAACCAACATTTTGCCACAAATGTTGTAAATTGAGCATAATAATTTAAATCGCTTTTAATTGAACTAAGGGTCAAAACAACTTGACCTAGATGAAATATTTTGAAAATAGTTGTTAGTTAGTCTTTATTATTTATAAAGTACAAATTTGTGTATTCAAAAGAAATCAGAAACCCCTCTGATTCATCACATATCTATTCACTCTGAGCAGTGTGAAATATTTACTACAGTAAAATGCATACCACACATCCACACTCCAAGAAAAACTATTTGGCACACAGCAATGTAACGCACATTTCCAATTGAAGCATGATGCAAAATGGTAGAGTTATTCATCTGTGAGGAGGTTTTTGATGAATGGAAAAAGATGTTCATCGTATCAGCATCTGCAGTCCATGTGGTTAATTTGCTGCTATTTATAATGCCACAAGTAACAAACTGAGTGACTCAAAATAACGAGCACAGAGTAAGATCAATGTGATCTGATTTGCTATCAATTCTGCACAAATAGAGAAATCACAGACAGTACTGAGAACATTTGTTCAAAGGAGAATATCTTGAAGAAGTACTAAGTGCGTTCTTCTCTAAAAACATGCTCTTTATTTATATATGCTTCATGCAGATAATGAACAGCTGTCCATGTGTCCAAATCTTGCACACATTTACATCAACAAATGTGCCTTTTTTTTCTCTTGATGTGTGGTTCTGGTTCATGTTGTAGGAAGAATAATGCAGTCTGTAGGGTTTAACCTCCTGAGACCCCCGCGCGACTGCTGCTGTGTGCATTTAACATTTCCCTTTTTGATTTGTAACTAGTAGTACCTTATATCAAAGCAAAAAAAAAAAAAAAAAAAAATAGATAAATAAATTCTAGAGCAAAACAATCCTAAAAAATTTATGTCCACATATGTGGACAGTGGGACTACGTTGTGATATTTTACACTATAGCTAGTCAGATTTTTTTCATCAAATAGTTTTATGTGTGTCCAAGAGTGTTGATTATTCATGTTTTTTGACACGTAATAGACATTAAAGTTGAATTTCTAAAAAGCTGAATTAATCATTCTTATTAAAATTAATGGCCAGTATCATCAAATCACAGCCAACCATGTTCAAATAAAATTTTGTATTATAACATTTTGAATCTATGTACTGACTATCATTGTCCTATGTCTGCCAAACATATTGAGTGGTCCAAACATCATCTGCAGCCTAAACTAAACTTTTGGTAGAATTTAAGGAGTGACTGCACTTCGCTGCATAGAAAGATATAGGATGCACCCTTGCACCCTATTTAGTGAATGACTTAACCTACAGTGTGCTGTCTGTCTGCATTGATCTCAGAACAGTTAGAAATGCACCTTATTTTCATCCTAACTCCATATAAAGCCTCTGAAAGCAATATGTTTCAGCTTTTGCATGAATACATTTATTCTCAATGTGAAAATGTACAGTAAATATATCGGAATGCATTCACTTATGTTAATGAATAGAACTGTATTGTACAGTGATAACAAAATAAAAAATAACAAAAGGAAGTGAATTGACCCAAAGATGTGTTAATATTGAAAATATTTAAAATAACTGTCATGATTTTCAACTTTTGAGGGAATGTGGTCCTAATATCTACATATGTGGACTTCATCTTTATCAACACACTGACGAGCGGAAAATGAATGGATTTTTTAATTTGCATATCAAACGAAACTAGAGACAATAAAAAAGGTTAAAAACAGGTTTCAATAAAAAACTGAAAGAGGTTTCTTACCAGAAGAAAGTTTGTTTGGGTTGCACCACTAGCAGCGCTTCCTGGAAATTATGTCATGTGATGCGGTTGGCCAGAGTCTTGTGAACAGTATTCAGTTGGTTTTAATTTATTGAAATTATGCATTGCATATAGCGAAGCAAAAATATAATACTAGGTTAATCTAAAACCAATGAAAATCCCCCTCTAATAGATGTTGCAGATGACTCAACATGGGCTGAATAAGGAGAGGCAGGGCTATTTCTGAACATATGGGGGCCCTAAGTGAAATCCTTAAAAAATCCTCTCAGCTTTAAGTTAAATAAAATAAAAATGACTTAGCTTTGCAAGGCCCCCTGGTGGCTCCAGGGCTCTAAGCGGCCGCTTATACCGCTTAAAGCTAGAAATAGCCCTGAGGAGGAAAAGGAGGAGGTAGAGTACACATATTAAAGGAATAGTTCAACAAAAAAATACAATTCTGTAATAATTCCTCATGTCGTTCCAAACCTGTATGACTTTATTTTTAATGTGGAACACAAAAATAGGCTAATTCACAGTAGCAAGGTTTCACATGAGAACAAGAGTTGTTTTTAGCGCAACACAAGTTCTCGCGTGAACACAAGCTTCTTCCATGAACTTGAACTTGTCATTTTTACTGAAAAAATTACTTTCACCTCGGGTTGTTTCTTATCAAAACCTAACATATGCCTTCAGAAGACTTGGTAAATGATGCACATCAAAAGACGCTTGAACTACTTTTGTAATAATTTTTAGTGCTTTTTAAGCTTTAAAGTGCCTCATAATCGTCTGCTCTTGTGTGCGAATTACAAATACAAAAAATAATTAAGTGAAAGTCATATGGTTTGACACAGCATGAGGACAAGTAAATAATTACATAATTTTCATTTTTGGGTGAACTATTCTTAAAAAAATGATACTTGGACGTATAGAAACACACAAACCAATGGTTGCATGTTGCATGTGTCTTTTTCAAAACTCCTGATCTAGGGAAACTGAAAGAAGTATATCACATGATCCTGAGAAGGGTTATATCAGTGAGAAGATGCCATATTTGCCATATTTCATGACCTTACAATGGTGACTCAGCAGTGCCCGAGGAGTTACAACTGGCAGGTTGGGCACACTGAGGCAAACCATAAGAGGTCTGCCTACAGCTCTCAGTGGGTGGACAGCTCCACCTGTCACCCCGTCTGGTGCCACTTGTGCCAACTTAATAGTCGCCTTCAGTCATTATTGCATGTCTGCCCGTGAGCAAGTCTACAGATACACTATCAAGGGGAAATGTAGCTTTAATCTGCTGACTTGAAATACTTCTGAAAAATGTACATGCCTTGCATTGTGACATGTTACAACATCTAAAACTATTTTAACAACATTTTGCTACTTCTTTTTTGCAGCTTTTATGACCTCTGTTATGACCTTATCCAAGTTTGTCAGGCTCTGAAGCCATAACATAACACTAAAGTGTGTCATGCTGAATGTGCCGCGACTGGCCGAAGAGGGCCGAAAAATGGCGGCGCAATATGCCTAAGGGGGCTGCGATATGCCGAAAAGAACCCCTGTAGCCCCTGTTCTGAGCACGTCAGTGCTGGGGAGTTTGGAAGCCTTTGCGCTGAATTCCCTACAACAGCTAAGGCACACACTAGTCACGACCTTAGATGCTGGTGGTGGCAGTTAGCCCAGTTCTGCAGGAACATGTGGGCGTGCACTATTGTGGAAGGAGCAGAGATGGATTGATTTGAAGGATATTATAGTATTATATTATAATTATAGTATTATGCTTAAGTATTATTTTGTAGGATTTGTACTTTATTTGAGTGCAATTTAAACAGAATACTTGTACTTTAACGTAATTAAATTTCCAAAGAAAAATCTTTACTTTTTACTCCGTATAACTTTATTTGAACTTGTAAAGTACTTGCTATATTTTTGCAGATCATTTTCTTTTGTCTTACTGGACTGAAGCAATCTTTTCACTATTTGACAAATAACAGATGACAGACCAGAGGTCAGTCGTTTCAAATGCAGTGTTGCACAGTGGAGTTCCGACTATCTACAGAGGCAGAATTTCAGATGTGATTTGAGCTTCGGAGACATAGAAATATTTGTGCAACTAGTCCGTTTTTGACCACCTGACTGAATGTGATGTATTCATTCAAAACTATGAGCAAGAAGTGAGAAACATTTATGTTTTTTGTCCTAAATTTTATTCTAAACATTCTATTCTACTTCTACAGTTAGGACAGTTATGATGTAAAATTGCACATTGCAATGTATATAGTGTAAATATATATATATATATATATATATATATATATATATATATATATATATATATATATATATATATATATATATAAAGGCTTTTGTTATTAAATGTGTACATGCCATTTATTTCTACCAGGGCCGCTGCTGGCCAAATTGATGCCCTATGCAGAGTTCCGGGGGGGTTGGCATGATATGAGCGGGAAGTGATCGTCTGTGTTTCGGGTCCTTGAGTAAGCCCAGCCGGTGGACTTTCTGGTGCCCTACACAGACTGCGTAGTCTGCTCAAAGGGAGCGGCGGTACTGGTTTCTACTGTACACTTGCCTTCTATTTAATCCATATGTGGAGTGGTGGTGGCGTAGTGGCTAAAGCACAGGGCTGAAGCAGCATGGAAAGCGATTAAAAATACATTGGCAAAAAGGTGATTGAGAATGAAAGGATGAAAAATAATTATTTATTTATTTGGCATGTTAAACCAGCAGAGAAGGCTTTGCTGGCCCTGAGAATTCGCCACTGCTCATTTTTAATATTAAACTGTATTAGTGTATGTAGAAATTAACACACCATGATTAAAAATGAAGTAAAAATGTTGTTAATTTTTCATGTTAATTAATTGTGTAATGTTAATGTACACTGTGGCAGGGCGGAGGGCGGGGCTAATCAAGCCTCCGAGAGGGATAAAGGCAAACTGCGGAGGATTGTGCGGGAGGGAGAGATAGTTTACGGACATGTCCGTCGTGTGTGTGTTTGTCTTCTGTTTGAGTTTGAAATTAAACTATTATTTATATTGTCAAGCCGGTTCTCGCCTCCTACTTTCCATTGACTGCTTTACATAGGCTACACACACGACCTTATTGTAACGAGTTACTGATACATTTAATAAAAAATTAATCAAACAATACTTCCATGGATAGATTACCTAAATGTAAATATTATCATGCATTTTTTCAACACCTGAACTACATTTTCTTCACTAAATAGTAAAAAAGCTTTGTTGATAGATTTGTGGTTAATTTTCATTATTTCAGAAAACAACTTGATTCATACGTTTGATTCATCAGCATTAAGGTAAAGAGGGTAGGTTTTATCATTCAACTGATCTGTACACAAGCAATTTAGACATTTACATTCGCTGCGCTCTGTCCATGCACGGAATGAATGCAAGTACTTGAATGAGCATTTTCTTTTTCGTGCATTCACTTGAACAGCCCAGGCCAGGGGTGGGCAACTATTTTGGTACAAGGATCAATCAACTACATTGGGATTTAAGTAGCACATGGGGTGCCACACTGTACTCCTTTTGAGATACAATGTTCCGCATTGATTTGGTTTTGTATCTTTAAAGCCCAGAAATAGTTGTGTACCCAATTTTCTGAAGTGTATATGTGACTAATGGGACTAATCTGCAATTACCTAAAGTATTGTATTGCTCTACAAAGGTAGATACTTTTATATCAGGCATTAAAAAAAACTGAATTAAGGCTGAGCATAATTATAAATTATTTATTTTACCATCTCTGCTTCTCTGGTAATTTATTATTCAATTTAATACTCTACATCAGGGGTCTGTTTAATTAAATTAAATAAATACATTTAAAATATACAACTTTTAATGTTTGTCGCAAGCAGGACATTTTCATTTTTTATTCTCAAAACATTACCCGTTAATGTGTTAAAAGGGTCATGGGGGTCTAACCTTGATTAGGGGGTTCAAAATATTCCTACAGTAACTGTAAAATCAACAAGAGACTGAGCAGAACTATAGAAAATTACTTGATCAGAGGAGTTGTTAAAAAGTGCTTCGCCATGTTTGTCTTTTCTGAGCTGCTTCTTTTTTGACAGTAGGTGATGTGATTGAGATAGGTCTACCCAATTTTTTGCTGGATGGATAATTGCATCGTTCTCGGTGGCAATGGAGTTAATCACAGCTTAGTGCACTTTAACAAGCAATATCATATCCAATTATGGTTAAGTTTCAGGGATTCAAAACAAGTGCTCAGATGTCATTATTAATAGAAGCATATAGCTATCTCTGTGGAAACTGAGCCATAATATCTATAACAAAAGTTATCATGGTGAGTCACAATGTGCCCACTCACGTAAGCACATTATGTTCAAGGGACAGCAATGCTTCATTTAAAATTAAATAGTTAGTTCTGAATATCATTTAGCCAGTGATACAGTCAAGTTCATCCAGAAGGCATACCAAAAACGTTTAACAACCAGTTCCAAGAAACAAATTAACAAATTGGGCTCAGTAGCTTATTTAGGCAGTTTGGCCAGGCAAAGCAATATTACTATAAGGGATATAGTATCATACCAAAGGCAATGTCAACTATGACATTGTTCTTGGGAGGCAGAAACTTTCATTTATACTCCAAACATGCAAACAATGTAAAAAAAAAAACAAGAAAGGTAACATGATGCCATAGAATTGTATTACGTTTGCAGTTTATTCCCCCTGCAAAGAATCATAAAATAGCCAATCAATAAAAATTTCACAGTGGTGAATAGCAATGTGATTTTACCCTCATCCCTTTATACACCAGATAGTATGCCTGGAGGAGAGGAAACATAATGCCAATAGAACTTGTGTTCTGTCTCCATGGTGACTCATCTGCTCTTTGGAAAAAGGAGCCCAGATTGACCTGCACAGAATAAGGGGTAACTTGTAGCATTCAAAGTGCAAAGTTATAAAGTATCATCTTGATTAATGAAAACACAAAGGTATATGTAACGAAGAACTATATAGAAAATGACTTGATCAGAGGAGTTGTTAAAAAAGTGATTGTTTCTTTTGGGATAGGTGTTGGGTATTCATGTGATAAACAATTATACGCTGCCATAAGATGAAAATATTTGTTGTGTGTGTGGGCAGGTTTAAGTGGTTTACGAGGACTTTGTTTAGGTAACAAACTGGTAATTACAAGGGTATTATGCTAGAAATGTAGTTTATGAGGACATTTCTAGTGTACCCATAATTCAAAACATAAAAAAAAAAAAAAAACATAATAAACAATGTTTTATTGAAAATGTAAAAATGCAGAAAGTTTTTTGTGAGGGTTAGGTTTATGGGTAGGGTTAAGGTTAGGGGACAGAATCCATAGTTTGTACAGTATAAAATCATTATTTCTATGGAGAGTCCTCATAATGATAGCTGCACTAACGTGTGTTTGTGTGTGTGTGTGTGTGTGTGTGTGTGTGTGTGTGTGTGTGTGTGTGTGTGTGTGTGTGTGTGTGTGTGTGTGTGTGTGTGTGTGTGTGTGTTTATGTTTATGTTTATGTTTATACCACATTGTGGGGACCAAATCTCCCCACAAGGATAGTAAAACCTGAGATCGCCTACCTTGTGGGGCCCAGCCAGTGGTCCCTATGAGAGAAATGGCTTATTAAACATACATGGTTTTTGGATTACGGTTAAGGGGTATAAAATCCATAAAATGCATGGCAGTCTACGGAGAGTACCCACAATTAAATTAAATGTGTGTGTGTGTGTGTGTGTGTGTGTGTGTGTGTGTGTGTGTGTGTGTGTGTGTGTGTGTGTGTGTGTGTGTGTGTGTGATTAATATGGAATTAAAGAATTAGATTGTATGTCAATGGCAATCAAAACAATACAACATGGCGGTTTCTGATATCAGTAATCATTAGTCGAATGAGACCGAGTTGTCGCTCCCTCATATGACGCATTTTGTTTCATGGCTCCATCTGGTGGTGCCACAGCCAATTCAACTTTTGATTACAAGTGTGAAATGATAACCAACCAATTTTTCCACATGGAGGACAGTCAGATAAATATTACATAAATATATTCTTATAATGCACCAATCATCAAATAAACCACCAAATCGATAACAGCATATATAACAGAAATATAAATGTGATAATGACAATAAAAGAATTTTTGCCTTCTTTTTCCTTTTCATCAAAAAATAGATTGAATAGATATAAAATGTAAATGTCAGATGAACAACACAGCAGAAATTAGCAAAAAAAAAAAAAACATTACAGTAGACCATTTTTGGCATTGTAACCAATACGTATGAGCATACCCTCATGTTGATGGAGGATGAGCATGTTTTATTCCAATCTGAGGGATATGAGCACCTACCACAATGCCACACAATTAATAAAATTGCATCTATCCATAATCTGTGACATGAAGATGCCTCTTTCACATAATTGGACATAACGCAAATAAAGAAAATTGAAAACTGACTCACACTGAGAATATGAGGTGGAGTTTGACTGCTCACTTGCAGATCTGTTTAGTCCAGATTGAACTCAACAGTGGTTTGTGCCACACGTATATCTCTAAGAGACTGCTGCTCTGCCAACAGTTCAGCAGAGTACTGAGAGATCAACAGTTCCTTACCAGGGTCACCTTTTCTGTAATGCTTTTATAAGAATGCATTCATGGTTCCTGCCCTGCTGGTGGATCACGTTTGGAATTCACTAGAACACAATGTATTAAAAAAAGCCTTTAACAATGCATTTAGGTAGGTTGTTGGAAGGGTTGCTCAAGCACCTCATTGGGATGACCATATACATCCTGAACCCCAACAGAGCCCGACAGATGTGGCCATCCGAGATGATGGTTTAATTTTTTATTCACTGTATGTACGTGTAATGTGAGTAATTTATTTATTTATTCAAGTGGTTGACATGTATTCATGATTGTTAAATGATTTCATATATATTTATACAGTAGGCTATATATATATATATACAGGTGAAACTCGTAAAATTAGAATATTGTGCAAAAGTTCATTAATTTCAGTAATTCAACTTAAAAGGTGAAACTAATATATTATATAGACTCATTACAAGCAAAGTAAGATATTTCAAGCCTTTATTTGATATAATTTTGATGATTATGGCTTACAGCTTATGAAAACCCCAAATTCAGAATCTCAGAAAATTAGAATATTGTGAAAAGGTTCAGTATTGTAGGCTCAAAGTGTCACACTCTAATCAGCTAAACACCTGCAAAGGGTTCCTGAGCCTTTAAATGGTCTCTCAGTCTGGTTCAGTTGAATTAACAATCATGGGGAAGACTGCTGACCTGACAGTTGTGCAGAAAACCATCACTGACACCCTCCACAAGGAGGGAAAGCCTCAAAAGATAATTGCAAAAGAAGTTGGATGGTCTCAAAGTGCTGTATCAAAGCACATTAATAGAAAGTTAAGTGGAAGGGAAAAGTGTGGAAGAAAAAGGTGCACAAGCAGCAGGGATGACCGTAGCCTGGAGAAAATTGTCAGGAAAAGGCCATTCAAATGTGTGGGGGAGCTTCACAAGGAGTGGACTGAGGCTGGAGTTACTGCATCAAGAGCCACCACACACAGACGGGTCCTGGACATGGGCTTCAAATGTCGTATTCCTCTTGTCAAGCCGCTCCTGAACAACAAACAACGTCAGAAGCGTCTTACCTGGGCTAAAGAAAAAAAGAACTGGTCTGTTGCTCAGTGGTCCCAAGTCCTCTTTTCTGATGAGAGCAAATTTTGCATCTCATTTGGAAATCAAGGTCCCAGAGTCTGGAGGAAGAATGGAGAGGCACACAATCCAAGATGCTTGAAGTCCAGTGTGAAGTTTCCACAGTCTGTGTTGGTTTGGGGAGCCATGTCATCGGCTGGTGTTGGTCCACTGTGCTTTATTAAGTCCAGAGTCAACGCAGCCGTCTACCGGGACATTTTAGAGCACTTCATGCTTCCTTCAGCAGACAAGCTTTATGGAGATGCTGACTTCATTTTCCAGCAGGACTTGGCACCTGCCAACACTGCCAAAAGTACCAAAACCTGGTTCAATGACCATGGTATTACTGTGCTTGATTGGCCAGCAAACTCGCCTGACCTGAACCCCATAGAGAATCTATGGGGCATTGCTAAGAGAAAGATGAGAGACATGAGACCAAACAATGCAGAAGGGCTGAAGGCCGCTATTGAAGCATCTTGGTCTTCCATAACACCTCAGCAGTGCTACAGGCTGATAGCATCCATGCCACGCCGCATTGAGGCAGTAATTAATGCAAAAGGGCCCAAACCAAGTACTGAGTACATATGCATGATTATACTTTTCAGAGGGCTGACATTTCTGTATTTAAAATGCTTTTTTTTTAATTGATTTCATGTAATATTCTAATTTTCTGAGATTCTGAATTTGGGGTTTTCATAAGTTGTAAGCCATAATCATCAAAATGATATCAAATAAAGGCTTGAAATATCTTACTTTGCTTGTAATGAGTCTATATAATATATTAGTTTCACCTTTTAAGTTGAATTACTGAAATTAATGAACTTTTGCACGATATTCTAATTTTTCGAGTTTCACCTGTATATATATATATACATAGAGTGTTGGGGCATAACGGAATACATGTAACGAGATTTCATATTTAAAATACAAAATGTAAGTAACTGCATTCCACTACAGTTACAATTTAAATAATTGGTAATTAGAATACATTAGTTACATTCAAAAAGTATTTTGATTACTGAATCTGACAACTGTGGGTAATATGTTTCATCTGAGTCAGCAGACTTGACTGAAACTCTTCCCACATGGATGGCAGTAGGATGGCTACTCTTCAGTATGAACGCTCTCGTGTTTTTTTCAGGGTTCCAGACTGAGTGAAACACTGTCCACAAGAGTGAGCACTTGTAAGATTTAACTCCAGTGTGAAGTTTCAAAACACTGTTAAAGGCATTTTTAAACAGTCCAGCAGTGAAAAACATTTTCCACAAAAGGAACACAAATAAGGCTTCACATTTGCATGAATTTGCAGATGTCTTTTTGGGTGTTCAGCCAAAATAAACTTTTTACCGCAACGATCACATTTAAATGATCCTTTTCCAGCATGAGAACGAAACTGTTACTTTAAATTCTCTGTCCATTCAAATCTCATTCCACACTGAAGTTACTAGAAAGTCTCCAGCGTGAATTTGTAGTGTGAATTTCAACCACTTGGGGCGCCATGACGACGCAAATTGGATGTTTTCTGTAAAAATTACCGAAACGAGCGTTCCACCCACATGGAGAACACCAAACATTTTAATAGTTATTTGGAGTAAAAATTAATGTGCACTCATTGGCTGTAATATCTACTCAAGTAGGCAACGTAACTATCCACAAATCATCGCTTTATGTAGTCTGCATACTCGGGTGAGGCAGTTAATAAACGGGTATCTCGTCTCTGGGAAGTATCGACACGTTTTTTGTTTTGTTTTTTTGTTATGAGTGCAAGCACTAAATTGCAAAAACAAAAAAAAAAAAAGCAATAAGTGTCGCTCAAATAATTTCATGAATGTTGAAGGTTTTGTTATGTAGACCGCGTGGCCTAATGGATAAGGCGTCTGACTTCGGATCAGAAGATTGAGGGTTCGAGTCCCTTCGTGGTCGTTGTTTTGTGTTTTTATATTTACAATCCATATGTACACTGTACAATTGAAAGACACCATGCATTATTCTTTATAACTAAACGGTAATGTTGTCTGAGAAGTCAGATACTAATATTACATATTTCCACAACTGACTTCGTAGCAGAGTGGCGCAGCGGAAGCGTGCTGGGCCCATAACCCAGAGGTCGATGGATCGAAACCATCCTCTGCTATATTTTGTTTCATAATTTCATTTGAATATGTTACATAAAAATTTCGTTTTATTTAGTTTATCTGATACATTAAATACCAAGCGTCTCCTAGAGGCTATGGTAAACAATATTTAAATAGCAGGATTATCCATTTGAATAAAAAAGTTTAATCTGAAGGAGCGATTGTATTGCACCTCCATATAAAGTAGTGCATTTATGTTGCACATTTGAGTAATAAAGGATATGCATGTAATAATGATTTACTTACCAACCGCATAGAGTGTAATGTTATGTCCAATTTTACAACTTTTTTGCCATGACGATGTAAAAAAAAAAACTAAAAGACAAGCAGCTCAAATAATACATTAATTTTAACAGATGAATTAATGCAAGTGCTTTTATAAAATTATAAGCTTCACATTTCTTTGTTTAACCCCTCCAAAAATTCACATTCACTTTAATTTTCCCTATTCACTTCCATTGTAAGTGCCTCACTGTAACACAGATTTTTGCCTTTTTTTAAAGAAATGGAGAGACAAGTAGAAATAAATTTTTGTGATAATCAATATTATTACCACACATGCTGTTGATTGAGCTAAACTTGGGAAAAACAAAATGTTGAGATGTACGGATTGTAACCAATGTTGTGACTAATGACTAACTCAGCTTTCACTTTCTTTAGTCTATTTTTGAGTGGAGGGGGAAAGCAACAAATAACTGAAATGTCAACAGAACGCAATAAGAAGTGTGTTGAAGGACAGTTTTGTCTTCGTACACCTTAAGAATATGCTTTCATTCTGAAACCACTTTGAAGTTTGTTCAGCAGGAAACTAATAATAAAATATAGAGATGTTTTGGTTACATTTATGTTGACAATTGTTTTTTCTTAGTTTTTAAAGTTAAAATAAGCTTAAAATATTGATGTTGTGTATACGGTTACAATTAGATTCATTCAGACTAGACTCGGCCTGTTATGGATTCTGTCTTGAGTCCGACTCGGACCCTTTTGGAATCAGACTTGACTCTGACTTGACTAAGGTGGGCTCGACCCAACAATAGTTGAGAGGGTGTTCTTCAGCTTGCAAGCCTCACTCTTTTTCCTGGTAACATAATGATGGTAATTATAGCCAAACAGTTAAATTATTGTTTCATTTGACCAGAGGAAATTTCTCCAAAAATATCTTTGTTCCCATGTTCACTTGCAAACTGTAGTCTGGCTATTTATGTCAGTTTTTGAGCAGTGGCTTTCTTCCATGCTGAGCAGCTTTTCAGGTTATGTTGATCTGTTTCCTCCAGCATCTTCAGAAGGTCCTTTGCTGTTATTCTGGGATTGATTTGCACTTTTCGCACCAAACTACGTTCATCTCTAGGAGAAAGAATACATCTCCTTCATGAGCGGTATAATGGTTGCGTGGCCCCATGGTGTTTATACATGCATACTATTGTTTGTACAGATGAATGTGGTACCTTCATGTGTTTGGGAATTGCTCCCAAGGATGAAACAGATGGTCAACAATTTTTCCTCTTTTCAAAAGAGGTCCTGGCTGAATTTTTTTTTTAATTTTCCCATGATGTCAAGCAAAGAGGCACTGAGTTTGAAGGTAGGCATTAAAATACATCCACATGTACACCTCCAATTCAGTCTTCCTACTATTGGAAGCTAATTGGCTATTGTATAAAGGCTCAACATAATTTTCTGGAATTTTCCAAGCTACTTATTGATACAGTTAACTTAGTGTATGTATATTTCTGACCCACTGAAACTGATGTAGACAAAAAAGTTAAACAATCTATCTGTAAACTATTGTTGGAAAAATTACTCATGTCATGCACAATGTAGATATCCTAAATGACTTGCCAAAACTATGCTTTGCTAATATTAAATCTATGGAGTCATTAAAAAAAAATAGTTTTAATGATTCAACCTAAGTGTATGTAAACTTCTGACTTCAACTTACATCTTACTTGACACTCTTAACATTCTTAACCAGAACTACTTGCTGATGCGCAGCACTGGAATAATCCACAAGGTAAGTAAGGATGGACGGATTGACCCTAAAGAATCGATACTTCAGATACTGCCGTTGTATCAAAAATATCGATCCTCACACAAAAATATAAATTCTAATAATGTAATTATTTAGTTTTAGTACAATAATATTGTAGTAGTAATCATGGATAATTGTGTGGTAACTAAATATGGTTAAATTTTAATTACTGTATTGAAACCATGGTTAATGTTTGTAAGGTAAACAAACAGAAGTTTAATAATTTTCTGTTCAGGCTCACAAATGTAACAAAAAATAAAATACTAATGACTTGAATTATGACTACTCCAGGTAGGGAAGGAGGTATTGCCCCAAGTGAAGGAGTTCAAGTACCACGGGGTCTTGTTCACGAATGAGGGGACAATGGAGCGGGAGGTTGGCCGGAGAATCGGGGCAGCGGGGGCAGTATTGCACTCGCTCTATCGCACTGTTGTCACGAAAAGAGAGCTGAGCCGGAAGGCAATTTTCATTCCTACCCTCACCTATGGTCATGAAGGCTGGGTCATGACAGAAAGAACTATGTCACGAGTACAAGCGGCCAAAATGGGTTTCCTCAGAAGAGTGGCAGGCTTCTCCCTTAGAGATAGGGTGAGGAGCTCAGTCATCCATGAGGAGCTCAGAGTAGAGTCGCTGCTCCTTTGCGTCGAAAGGAGCTAGTTGAGGTTGTTTGGGCATCTGGTAAGGCTGCCCCCTGGGCGCCTCCCTAGGGAGGTGTTTCAGGCACGATCAGCTGGGAGCAGGCCTCGGGAAGACCCAGGACTAGGTGGAGAGATTACATCTTCACTGGCCTGGGAACACCTCGGGTCCCCCAGTCAGAGCTGGTTAATGTGGCTCTGGATAGGGAAGTTTGGGGCCCCCTGCTGGAGCTGCTGCCCCCGCGACCCGACCTCAGAGAAGCGGTTGAAAATGGATGGATGGATGAATTATGACTAAAAATAATATTTTAAATTACCCATTTTATTCCAGTCAAATCAATTTAATTGAAGTATCAGTATTGGGATAGGTATCAACGATATTGGACTTGAAATTATTGGTATCGGATCAAAAAGAAAATAAGTGGTATTGCCCATCCCTAAGACGAGGTTCCCGCTTAGTTTCTTACACCTGAGTCCAGGCTATCTCAAATGACATTGACGAGCAGTGATAGACAACTGAGCACGCTAAAAATTAAACCTCTTAAAACCATTATGTTATTGTTGCAACAACTTAACAATAATTAGACAGCGGTGCATAATGGACTGAAGCAAAAGAGCCTGTATGGACCTACAGAGCTGAGATATTCTTCTAAAAACCTTGATTTGTGTTCTGCAGAAGAAAGGGCCATAACAGGGCCGAATGGGCCGTGATAAGCTAAAATGGGCCAATGCGTTATGCAGAACGGGCACTGTTGCTGGGCTGCCAGTGATTACCCCTCCCTGTGCCAATGCTGGCATGTGTGCCATAGGTTGCCAAACCCTGCTTAAAACGCTCCATTTTACCCATTCACTTCCATTGTAAGTGCCTTACAGTAACAGATTGATTTATTTTTCAGATGCAATTACGTAAATATACAAGCAATGCGTGGTTATGCAAAAATTAACCACCCCAGATGGGACTCGAACCCACAATCCCTGGCTTAGGAGGCCAGTGCCTTATCCATTAGGCCACTAGGGCTATGGCAAAATTAATAATATTTGTGAATTCAACAATATATTTACTCCCACAAACCAATAACACTTACCATACAAATACGAAGCCTATTTGTTTTTTTAATTCGAAAAACAAGTGCAGAATTAAAAATACCGACATCGTGGCGTCAAATGTGAAGAGATTTCCTTTTGAAAACATCTAACCATTTTGAAAAACAAACCATCTAAAGCATGAAAATGAAAAACAGGCTTATGTAATAACATAACGGAAAACGCAGTGTTTGTGCACACGAAAGAAGAGGAACGAGAGTCGCTCTGCCAACTTTTATTTCCTGGCAGGGGAGACAGTCATGAAATTAAATCCCACGTACCTAGCATTAGCCTACCAACTTTATCCCTCAAAGGTGGCTTGAGGAATGCCGTCGCTGTGTTAGGGTAATGTTATTTTCATGTAGATTAGTCAAATAACTCCGAGCACTATGAATTTATTACCATCCAATCCTCACGGTAATGGATTACTTTTTTCTGGATTTAATCAGGATCACGGTAAGATGTTTATTCTTAGCTAGCTAGAAAGCAAGCTAACGTAACTCTGATACTTTGTTACCTTAATGATTCATAGAAGCCAGATATAAAAAAAACAATCTGACATTGGTGAAGATGTTGTAAGGCCCATGCGTCTAGTTTTAAGATATGTTAAACATGATTACTGTTTTACAACAGCTGGTTAGCAACAACGATGAAATCACACGAGTGTTTATCTTTTAAGGGCTGATGTCAGGATTCCTGTATTGTATTATCCTGCAGTGCCATGCTATTGTCACAACGTCATGCTGGAATATAAACTTTAACGTTGTTAGAAATCTACCATATTTTAACACATTTCAAGTAAACATTGACAGTTTTTGAGACAGTTTTAAGAATCTTGATTTAGCTAAGCTAAAAGCAACTGATAGCTAGCTCCAAAACTGGTGTCATGACGTTTCAAGCTTGCGAAGGGAGAAATTTGGACATTTTGATTCTGAATAAATTTGAATAACACTTTGCAATGCATTATACTTGCATGATGTTATAATTATGATCATTTAATTAACTGTAACAACTGTACCACAATATAAAACATTTTCTCAACTAACTGTATTTTTAAACAGTATTAAATGACGAATAGCCAAATAATGTTAACTATCTATCAGGATGATAGGATAGTAAACTGTTTAAAACAGGATTTATGCAGTTGCATAGTTTAAGGTACACATAGTGTTAGCACACTTGGCTTCAGAATCATAACAGGATGTAGACCATTAATAATTTAACAACACTACTAAACAGGCTCCTGCTCTTAGATCATCACCAGAACACAAACACTGATATCCAGCATCCTGAAACCACCTAAACATGATATATAACAAGAACATTCCATATTCTATCCTCTTGAGTGTTGAAGTTTTTTCGCATGCTCTGTATTTGTCACGTGCAAACATTCTAGGCAAATACATTTTATTCTGATAAGTTGATAATGTTCTGATATAAAATAATGAAGTCACACAGAATTGTGGTGTGGTATGATGTTGATACCCACAATCAACACACATTAACATGGGTATGGTTTATCTGTTTTACCAGTCTCCAGGACTGACTGTTCTCTTGAAGGTGAAGCTGTTTACCTCTTAGAGCAGCAGGAAATCTCAGCATCCCTCTGAGAGGAGTCATTTTTATTCCATGCATGGTTTCCCTTAATAGTATGCCTTTTTCTCCCACCAGGATGTTTTGCATGTGGAATGGAAAACGGATTCAGGGTGTATAACACAGACCCTCTTAAAGAAAAGGAAAAACAAGGTGAGCCTGCTATTTTCTCAAATACATTTGACATTGCTGCTCACGTATAATTTCTAAATGTCATCTGCTATTATATGTACAAGTGCAGACTGGCCAATGTCACGGGCACAGTGCAACGTGAAAACACACAAAATAAGAGCGTTCAGCCTCAGACAGGGATAATACAAAATGGCATAATATTATATAAATAAATAAATTGTCACACATTATACATGGTGAAATTATTTATTTTTCACATATCCCAACTAAGCTGGGGTCAGAGTGCAGGGTCAGCCATGATACGGCGCCCCTGGAGCAGATAGGTTCAAGGGCCTTGCTCAAGGGCCCAACAGTGGTGTCGGGGCTTGAACCGCTGACCTTCTGGTCAGTAACCCAGAGCCTTAACCGCTGAGCCACCACTGCCATATAATGATATATGGAAGATACTAACTTCCTCAGAACAGAAATGTCTGAATATGTGAATAATTGAGTATATGCAGAAGTTCTTTGGGTATTAATACATGGTGATTCAGTCATGATTTTTTTAGCACATTCAGATGGTCTGCTGATCTTGTTTTTAGTGGATAAGGAGTAATTATAACCGCAGAAGCACATTTCATCCACAATTCATTTAATCTCTTTTAGAAACTATAAGGAATAACATTTAGCAAAAGATGTATCTGTTAGTTATTAATTTACCATTCAGAGTCAGTTTATGAGATCTTTGTCAGGGATAGTCATCCTCGTGTTATTGCTGGAGCTGTTGACTCTAATTAATTGTTCTTTTTGCTCTCAGAGTTTCTTGAGGGAGGAATCGGTTACGTGGAGATGCTTTTTCGATGCAATTATCTTGCTGTTGTTGGAGGAGGAAAAAAACCCAAGTACCCTCCCAATAAAGGTAGATTTTAACCACAGACAGCAGTTAAATAGCTTTATGACATAATTACGCATAAATGTGTATACGGTTGAGCACCACTACATGTCAGTCATATTTCAAAAACCCTGTTCAAATCAAATCCCTTTATTGTCACTCAACCATATACACTTGCAAGTGTAACAGTGGGTGAAAGTCTTGGGTGTGGTTCCAAACAACATAGCAGTATGACAATTAAAATAAACATCTGATTTACACATAACATAGTTTACACACCTTGTTACACCATGCAATATACAATAATATACAATATACAGTATACACAAAATAATGTAATCAATGGAAATAAATATTAAGGGTTGTGTTGACATTCAGCTGTCGGTTGATAGTCAATTGCCAGTGTGTTATTAAGAGAAGTACAAAGTCCAGTCCGAGGTTAATTAAGTGCAGTGCTGATATATGTATCGTGAGTGATCAAGAGTTTAAAAGTCTGATTGCTTGGGGGAAGAAGCTGTCATGAAGTCGGCTGGTGCTGGTCTTGATGCTTCGATAATGCATACCTGATGGAAGCAGTGAGAACAGACCATGACTCGGGTGGCTAGAGTCTCTGGTGATCCTCCAAGCTTTTTTCACACACCGCCTGGCATAGATGTCCTGGAGGGAGAGAAGCTGACCTCCGATGATATGTCTGGCAGATCGCACCACACTTTGCAGGGATTTGCAGTTGTAGGAATTGCTGTTGCCGTACCAGACAGTGATGCAGCCAGTCAGGATGCTCTCTACAGTGCTGGTGTAGAACCGTGTGAGGATGTGGTGGTTCATTCCAAACTTCCTCCGTGGTCTCAGGAAGAAGAGGTGCTGGTGAGCCTTCTTCACAAAGGCCTCTGTGTGGACGGATCATGTGAGTTCCTCAGTGATGTGGACACAGAGGAACTTAAAGCTGCTGACTCTCTCCACCATTGCTCCATTGATGTTGATGGGGCTGTGTTCTCTGTCTTTTCTTCCTGAAGTCCATCACAAGCTCCTTGGTCTTCCTGACGTTGAGGGAGAGGTTGTGCTCCTGACACCAGCGTGTCAGAGTGTGCTCCTCCTCTCTGTAGGCTGTTTCATTATTGTCAGTGATCATACCTACCACCGTCGATCGTCAGCTAACTTAATGATGGCATTGGAGCTATGTGTTGCCACACAGTCATGTGTGTACAGGGAATACAGGAGTGGGGTGAGAACGCAGCCCTGCAGGGCTCCAGTGTTGAGGGTCAGTGATGAGGAGATGTTGCTGCCTATTCTAATCAGCTGGCGTCTGCTTGACATGAAGTCCAGGATCTAGCTGCACAGCAAACTGTTTAAGCCCAGAGACTGGAATTTCACATCAAGCTTGGTGGGCACTATGGTGTTGAATGCTGAGCTGTAGTCTACAAACAGCATTCTCACATATGTGTTCCTTTTGAGTGTGTGTACAAATGCAGGGGTTCTCAACGGGGATGGTACCGCTCCCCAGGGGGCATTCAAAGGATGCCAGGGGGCGCTGAGAGCAAATTAGTAGAGAGGGTTAGGTTACAAATGGGTGGCGTTTATCAGTCATAATCAAATCTATTGTCAAGTTTCTCTTTGCTGTTAAATATTAAAATATTTATCTAGACATGGAGTATATCCAGTTGGTTCTCTATACGGGATGGTACCCATTTGTACCATGGTTCATCTGATTTTGAAGGTTATCTGGTTTAGCAGCGTCAAATGGACAGGTGGAGGCACAACCTCAGCTAGTGCACCTGCATGGCACTGTAGATGGATACGGCTCAGTGGAAAGACCAGCGCAAAGCTCTTAAACTCACAGCTTTGTGAGAATCGGAAACTATTTGAATGAAGTAGGGGGCGAAGTAGGGAATGAGGTTTTGCCCCAAGTGAAGGAGTTCAAGTACCTCGGGGTCTTGTTCACGAGTGAGGGGACAATGGAGCGGGAGGTTGGCCAGAGAATCGGGGCAGCGGGGGCGGTATTTACATTTACATTTATGCATTTGGCAGACGCTTTTATCCAAAGCGACTTACAGTGCACTTATTACAGGGACAATCCCCCCGGAACAACTTGGAGTTAAGTGCCTTGCTCAAGGGCACAATGGCCGTGGGGTTCAAACCAAGGACCTTCTGATTAACAGCCCTGTGCTTTAGCCACTACGCCACCACCACTCCTCAGGGAAGACCCAGAACTAGATGGAGAGATTACATCTCCACACTGGCCTGGGAACGCCTCGGGGTCCCCCAGTCAGAGTTGGTTAATGTGGCTCGGTATTGCACTCGCTCTATCGCACCGTTGTCACGAAAAGAGAGCTGAGCCGAAAGGCAAAGCTCTCGATCTACCGGTCAATTTTTGTTCCTACCCTCACCTATGGTCATGAAGGTTGGGTCATGACCGAAAGAACTAGGTCGCGAGTACAAGCGGCCGAAATGGGCTTCCTCAGAAGGGTGGCGGGCTTCTCCCTTAGAGATAGGGTGAGGAGCTCAGTCATCCGTGAGGAGCTCGGAGTAGAGCCGCTGCTCCTTTGCGTTGAAAGGAGTCAGTTGAGGTGGTTTGGGCATCTGGTAAGGATGCCCCCTGGCCGCCTCCCTAGGGAGGTGTTTCAGGCACGTCCAGCTGGGAGGAGGCCTCGGGGAAGACCCAAGACTAGATGGAGAGATTACATCTCCGCACTGGCCTGGGAACGCCTCGGGTCCCCCAGTCAGAGTTGGTTAATGTGGCTCGGGATAGGGAAGTTTGGGGCCCCCTGCTGGAGCAGCTGCCCCCGCGACCTGACTTCGGATAAGCGGTTGAAGATGGATGGATGGATGGATGGATAAGGGGCGTTCATCAAACAAAGGTTGAGAGCCACTGTACTATTGAATGTTTGAATTCAGTTGGTATTTTGAACTGGTTTACACAGTTCTAATATACATAAATGGTTAAACTTTTTTCTTTTTTTGCCCCCCTTCTCCCAAAGTGATGATTTGGGATGACCTCAAGAAAAAGACTGTGATAGAGATTGAGTTTTCCACTGAGGTCAAAGCTGTTAAGCTTCGGCGTGACAGGTATTTTAATTCACCCTAATATGTGTTATTTTAGTTGTATTCATTACTTGAAAATCTTGGATATGATATTTGTCTTTTGACATTTTTATGAAAATATTCCAGTAACTGATTTCTGATATTTTATTTGTAGATAATATTTCAGGATATTAATTCTTACGCTTTGGATTGAGGCAGTCAATCAGTATATTGTCAAGTCAGAATTATTTACATTGTAAAATTGCAAGAAAAGATTGAAAGTGGCAATATCACAAATGGCTGGTGAATAAATATCTCCTTCAGCATCATATTAAATGTTGGCAAATACAGCACAGACACGGTGTAGCCATAACAACAGACTGCTTTCACCATCTTTGACTTTGACTCAAACCTACAGGCTCTTATGAAATATTAATGTCTTTAAATGAGTCAAATCCTTAAAATAACGTGTTAATATTGCAGTCTTTTAGTTAACCTAAGCCTGTAAAGTTATTAAGGAAGTTGTGCAACTACAAAAGCAAGCAATAATTATTAGGTGTAAGTATCTAAAAAGCAAATAGCAAAATTCAGTTTGTGTGTTTTGTGATTCCAGAATTGTGGTGGTCCTGGATTCCATGATTAAAGTCTTTACATTTACTCATAATCCTCATCAGCTACATGTCTTTGAAACATGCTATAACCCTAAAGGTAGGTTATGCCCCTCATTCACAAAGTATATTAGAGATTCATGCATGGTTTTGTATATTGAAACGCATATGTTAATCTGAAATGTACAAAAGTACAGTACAGTTTAAATAATGTGCATTTACAAAAGGAATGTTAAAAACGTATTCTCACCCATTTCTCTGATTATCTCTGTAGGTTTGTGTGTCTTGTGCCCAAACAGTAACAATTCATTACTAGCATTCCCAGCCACTCACTCTGGACATGTTCAAATAGTAGACCTTGCCAACACGGAGAAACCTCCTGTTGACATTCCTGCCCATGAGGGTGCCCTGTGCTGCATCGCTCTCAACCTTCAGGGCACGCGGATAGCAACAGCATCTGAAAAAGTGAGCTCAAGAGGCAGTGATGATTTTGGCATATAAATGTGTTATAGGGATAAATGAAAATTGTGTAATGATTTACTTACCCGCATGTTGTTCCATACCGGTATGACTTTATGCAGAACACAAAATATGCAATTTTAATGAATATACCAGTCTGTCTCTTCAATACAGTGGCAGTTTATAGTAGTAACTCACTTTAAAGCTTAAAAATGGACCCAAAAGTATCCAAATGCATCTTGCACTTTGATCATCACAAGAATACAAACACTGACATCCAGCAACCTGAACCCACCCTAACATTATATATAACAAAAATATTCCTTATTATTTCCTCTCTAGTGTTTAGCTCCCTTTTTTCCCCACATATGCTGTATTTGTATCATGTGTTCACTTCCTTGGAAGTCCTAACATTTTAGGCAGTGTGTTTTAGGGTCTCTTATAGCACTCGTGAACGCCCAACAGATGTCAAGAATTACTTAAATTTTGTGTTGTTTCTCACCAAAACTTATCATATGCATTCAGATCACTTGGAGTATGTTGCACGAGCTGCATTGACTATATACATTTTTGAAACTATTAACCGCTTATGTATTGAGAAGATAGACCGGGATATAAAATTAAAAGTTTCCTAAAGTCGGCATCACACTAGCTGAATTTTTTAGTGATTTTCAGATGTGAGCTTCGTTTATATAATTGCTGGCCGGTAGGAGAGAGACTGTGCATGCGTTAGTGTCTGCCAGCAGGAAGTCACTTATCACTTGAGAGTCGGCACTCCCAGCAATGGGGAAAAAAGGATCCAACATGATAGATAAAATCATTCTGTCGCTGAGGCAGGCTCTTGTGTTCTCTTGAGCTTGAGCGTCTTGTTGCTTCAAAGGTGATAGAAATAGTGCTGACAATAAATGGGTGTCCCGTTCCGTTTTGTGCCTAATATATGAATTAAACAGTTTAGAACATTCACGTCGACACGTCCAGTGTAGACCGCCTAAAGCCGTTGCTGTGCATCGCGGCACATCAACGAACATGCCCGGGGTAGACAGGGTGTTAGTGCGTGTGGAAGCTCACACTATTCACCGTAGCTTTCACACGAAATTCACCACGTGTCCCACCGAGAGCAAGAACCACGATATAGCTACCACGAGGAAGGTATCCCACATCACTCTACCCTCCCTAGCCACCGGGCCAATTGGTTGCTTAGGAAGCCTGACTGAGTCACTCATCACACTTTGGATTCGAACTGACGACTCCAGGGGTGGTAGTCAGCGTCTTTGCTTGCTGAGTTACCCAGGCCCCGCTAAATCACCCTTTTACAGTTGTTTTGCAAGCTCCATGTGACGGGTAATCAGAGCGAGAGTGGGAAGTTGGTATGCCTGTCACCCCTCCACCATTCTTAATTGGCACGTGTGTCATACTTCCGAAAGAAGATCTATGCCAAACTGCCGGCAATTGTGACACTCTCGTCCAAAATAGAGTTGTTTTGAGTCTGCTAGTAGAAAGAAAGTCATTTGGGTTTGGAATGAAATGAGTGCCTTTAAATTATGACAGAATTTTCATTTTTGGGTGAACCACAAAATAAAGAACTTTAATTGTTATTTAATGTGTTGACATTTGTCAAATAACATTCACTTGGATTCATGCACAACAAATTACACTGTTCAGCCACAACATTAAAACCACTTGCCTAATATTGTGTAGGTCCCCCTCGTGCCCCCAAAACAGCTCCAACCCGCATCTCGGAATAGCATTCTGAGGTGCTATTCTTCTCACCACAATTGTACAAAGCAGTTACCGTAGACTGTCAGTTTGAACCACTCTGGTCATTCTCTGTTGACCTCTCTCATCAAAAAGGCAATTAACATCTGCAGAACTGCCTCTCGCTGGATGTGTTTTGTTTTTGGTACCATTCTGAGTAAAATCTAGAAACTGTTTTATGTGAAAATCCCAGAAGATCAGCAGTTACTCAAATCTGCCCATCTGGCACCACCAAACATTCCATGGTCCAAATCACTGAGATCAAAATGTTTTTCTCCATTCTGGTGGTTGATGTCAACATTAACTGATGCTCCTGACCCGTACCTGCATGATTTTATGCACTGCTGCCATGTGATTGGCTGATTATATAATTGCATGGATGATTGTTGGTGCCAGATGGGCTGGTTTGAGTATTTCTATAACTGCTGATCTCCTGGGACAGGAGACAATCTCTCTAGACAGTCTCTAGAGTTTACTCAGAATGGTGCAAAAATAAGTCTAGATAAACATCTACTGAGTGGCAGTTCTGAGGATGGAAATGCCTTGTTGTTGAGAGAGGTCAACAGAGAATGGCCAGACTGGTTCGAACTGACAAAGTCTATAGTAACTCAGATAACCGCTCTGTACAGATGTGGTGAGAAGAATATCATCTCAGAATGCTATCCGGTATATCTGTAATGCTGTTTTGTCAGCACAAGGGGGACCTAAACAATATTAGGCAGGTGGTTTTAATGTTGTGGCTGATAGGTGTATGTCACTGGATTCATTCTTAGATTATTCTAGTGCTGCATGTTAAACTAAATGGATAATTGAATATGTTAGTAATTGGATAATGTAGAATATGTCCGTGTTTTTGTTTTTTTTAGGGGACCCTGATCAGAATATTTGACACTTCAGCAGGTCATTTTATTCAGGAGCTAAGAAGAGGATCACAAACTGCCAACATATACTGGTAATCCATTACATGCACACTGTCCAATTCTGTTACCATAGAGCAGTGGTTCTCAACCTTTTTTTTTTTTAACGCCCCCTACTTCATTCCCTTACCATGTAATATGTAATATGATTTCTATAAAACAAACTATGGCATTTTTGTAATTATAAACTGTAGACCTACTGTAAATACAATAAATACAAAATATAAATATTAATAAGTTGAATCAAAAATTCATTATATTCCCTCACTCCCCTAATGTAGACTGACAAATGTAGTGATATGATAATATTTATTATACATTTATTTCTGCCTAAAGTACAGTAAGTGTTACTATAGTAAATTTAAGGGCGGTGATGTTTCCACTTCTCGCGCTTTGCCTCACACTTATTTTCGCAAAGCTGCTAGTTTAAGAGCTCAAGCTTTAAAAGTGTTGCGCTTGCGCTGCTCTGTCCATTGAGCCGTATCCATCTACAGAGCCATGCTGGTGCATTAGCTGAGGTTGTGCCACTGCCTGTCTATTTTACGCTGCTAAACCAGATACTTAAGATGCGTCGTGTAAAACTTCAAAATCAGATGAACTGAGGTACAAATGGGTACCATTCCGTATAATTGAGAACCAACTGATATACTCCAAGTCTAGATAAACGTTTTAATGCAAAGATGAACTTGATGATAGATTTAATTATTATGGCTGAGAACCACCCCCCATTTGTAACCTAACACCCGCCTTTCTACTAATTTCCTCTCAGCTCCCCCTGGCATCATTTGAACGCCCCTGTTGAAAACCCCTGCAATTGAGGTTTCTATGTGTCTATTTTCAAAAGTGTACATTTCTTTCAGCATCAATTTCAACCAGGATGCATCTCTTATTTGCGTATCAAGCGATCATGGAACAGTTCACATATTTGCCGCAGAGGATCCCAAAAGGAACAAGCAATCCAGGTTTGTTTAGAATTCTTCAAACTCTACTACATATTTTCCAGCATTTCTTACAACTGCAATTGATGTGAACCTAAATTAATGCAATTTTTACATTGTTCATAAATATCCTGCTCATATGTCTTTCAAACCCTCATA
Organism: Xyrauchen texanus; assembly: GCF_025860055.1. Classification (NCBI taxonomy): domain Eukaryota; kingdom Metazoa; phylum Chordata; class Actinopteri; order Cypriniformes; family Catostomidae; genus Xyrauchen; species Xyrauchen texanus. Next base: position 21,866,874 of record NC_068315.1, read on the forward strand.
TACCACAGCTTGGCATCAGCCAGTTTCCTCCCCAAGTACTTCAGCTCCAAATGGAGTTTCTCCAAGTTCCAGCTCCCATCTGGTTCACCCTGTGTCTGTGCCTTTGGAACAGAACCCAATGCTGTTATAGGTAGAGCTGTGAAGCTTATTGTGTAATAGCATGTGGTTAACAATTAGCTACTTTGTAGCAGTATTGTACGTATCGTTTGTGCATGGATGAGGTACTTCCTTAAAAAAAAAAAAACGAATTGTTACTATTTTATTTATAAGTCTGTGACATGCATGCATTGTGAACGAGCAAACATCTTATTTCCAATGTGACAATCTGAACTGTATTGTTAACAGTTTACAGACTGAATTTCACATTCCAATTACTTAACCACTAACTCATTCTCTCCTCCTCCCAGCTATTTGTGCTGACGGCAGCTACTACAAGTTTCTGTTCAACCAAAAAGGGGAATGCTCAAGGGATGTGTATGCACAGTTCTTGGAAATGACTGACGAGAAGATCTGAGTGTAGACACTACTTAATTTTATGAGATTCAGTTTCTTTCTTGGCATCTCCAAGCTTGAAGGATTTCAAAGGACTCATATGGCATTTATATGACAAACTTACTTTTTGGAGATCACTATGTCACAGACGTGGAGGAGAGACCAAAATAAACTCTAAATTCCCTCTTGATTCAAACCATAAGAGACATTTCTATGAACAAGCAGAGATGGTTGAAAAACTGTGACTAAAGTACTCATTCTGTAGGGTGAGCAGAGGGAAACCTTATTTTTTAAATGTCTTCCATGGGATATGTTTTAAGGTTTGAATGTCCTTGGCTTGGTAGCAAGAGATCATCTTTGTCCACTAATAAAACCAAATCTGATGTAGGGAGTACCTGTGTAATTAAGATGAGAGATGTGTGTATACATGTACATCATTCACAGTATGTATTTACAAACTATTTGGTAGTGTTATATATTGTTTTACTTGCTCAAGTACACAAGTTACCACAGAAAATTACGTAACTATGTAGAGAGTGTAAAGAGTATAAAAATCTTTATTTGAGATTTTTGCAAGTATTTGTTGGAGTTCAAAAGAAATAAACTAATATTCACAGTGCTCTTTATATCACATGAGAAACACAAAAGATATGCACAACAAATTTGGCCACGGAAAGGTCTTAAGAATTTTATTGTCATAAAAAGTCCATATTTAAGCTGTAAATTGTTTAAAATAAAATGCACAACTCTAAAACCCCATGCTTTGGTGGATACATCACCCCAAACGAATCTGGAATTAGTGCAATAGTTTGGGTGTAAATGGAAAACTACTTTAACGAGGTTGTTAATGAATACATGACTGATTCGTTTTATTGTTTAACAGCTAGAATTAGCACTCTGTCATATTAGTTACATTACTATTTCTTTTAAAGACTAATGCACTCAAATTCTACCAGAGTGCCCAGTCTTATCTACCGAAGTATTTTTTTATTGTTGTCTGTTCTTTGAAATGTATCTGTTTTGTTACTCATTTGATGCTTATGTCATTGATAATGTGCAAATAATTACACCTATGATTAATTTCATGAATATGGTATTTCATATGCTCTGATTGTGTGGCCTGCTGGGATGCCCTGAGAAATCAGTAACATACCACAAATTAAAAGAATGAATGGAAATTCTTTATAGCATTTAGGTCCAGAATGCCACTATAATATGGCCGTTCTATCACATTAACAGCCAATATTGCTTAAAATCACACCTTTATAGATTATGAATAATGGTTATTTTTGGGGATAGATGTGTGGGGGTGTGATTTATCTTCAGTTAGAATGTTAAAGAGATAGTTCACCCAAAAATGAAAGTTCATCACTTTCTCATCTCACGTGATCCCTGATGTGTATGACTTTCTTTCTTCCACTGAACACACGTCAAGATTTTTAGAAACAATATCTCGGCTTTGTATGTCCTTTTCCCAAAAGGAGACTAGTTTGTAGGCATGTTAATGTGACTTTTGGTGCTTCTAAGTTCTTGCCACCATTCACTTGCATTGAGTGGAACAACAGAGCTGAGATGTTCTTCCAAAATATCTTTGTGCTCTTCAGAAGAATGTCATACACATCTGGGATGGCATGAGGGTAAATAAATGATGAGTGTAGCTGAGACCAAGTGGGACAGCAAGGAGCTAATGCGTTTAGGTATGTTAAGTTGAGCTGGGTGTGTTGGTTAGAACACCGAAGCAAGACAAGGAATAAAGTGAAACAGGTTTATTGATACAGGCATATGTATAGACAGTATTTCCATAAAATGTGGAGCCAGGCTGAATCTGAGTTCAACAATGAATGATTGTGGCAGCGGGGGCGTGGTCAAGCGCCCGTCCGGGAGAGAAAAGCGGTAAGGGCGCTCACACCTGAGCTAAATTATTTCTAACACCTGTCTCTAATTGCAGTAGCTTGAGGAGAGCGGCATAAAAAGCAGCAGCAACAGAGCCCAAGGGAGAGCCCGACACAAAGGCCAAGAAGCTATTGTCGTATATTAGTGTGTGAATTAGTGTGGGAGAATTAAAAACAACCTTACCTGAACCCTGTTGCTGTTTCCGTCCCTTCCTCACTGGAAACTTGTTACAATGATCTTCAATAAAATGCTGAACGTTGGTACAGATCTCTTTGACTGAATCTATGAGTGTGTAATAATTGTATAAAAAGGTGTGATCTGAAACAAAGAAATAAAGGAATTTCTTTTAACAAATACCTGTTTACTTTTCTATACCACCATAATAATGTCTGCCTAATATAAACAACCTCTTAGCTGTCCATCGTATCCGATGATAACACTTGCTTTAGGGAATGGGTAGGTTGCCGGATGCTAGTGCAGTGCCAGCACCCAACCTTTGGCGTTGAGCTGTCTTTCATTCCTCCATGCCCAGGCCCTATCTGATATCTGGCTAGCATGGCTTCCATACAGAGGGTGTTAGTGTTGGCCAGTATCTCTGTATGGGGTGTCCGATCTTCCAAAGAAAGATCAAGGATTTTTTTAAGACATCATACATGGAAGGCCTCCAAGAGGACAATATGCTGTCTGTATGATGTCCATGTCTTTGCCCCATAGAGGAGAGTGGAAAACACATACCGTGTTATAAACAGCAACCTGGGTTGCTATTCTCTGATTTTTGTTCTCATAGACCTTTACACGTTGGAGACTGTAAAGGGAGGATACGGGGGAACCAGGTTTCTTCAACTCAGGTAAGCAGTTTTAATGGAGCAACTTGAGTTTTTACAGGGGTGCCACAACACGTCAGCTTCACACTTTCAAAATAGCGTCACAATCCTCTTTAGCTTCACAATAATCTTTCAGCTTCACAACACTCTTTTAGACACAGGTTCTCTCTTGGTCTGCTGGCATTGTGACTCTTTTATGCCAGTCTCCCCGTGTTTACTGTAATTAGAGACAGGTGTTATAATTTAGCTTCACCTATAAAGATAGGTGAATTTAGATTCACCTATAAAGATAGGTGAATCTGTCCACCACTTTCAGTGGAACACCACTGATGTGGAAGCTCGAAGATATGGCTGGCTGTACTGAGAACTGTGCAATAATTTCTGTTTTCTGAAAATTGACTTTGAGACCTAAGGACTGGTAGATGCTTTATATTGTAGAGATTGTTAGAGATTTATTGCGGGCTTGAAACCATCAAAAATTAAAGGGGTTTCCATCCAGGTGGTATTTGATATGAACACCATCTGTGTGTCCAAGTGCATGATGGGATAGGTGTGTGATGACTGAGAGCAGCAGGTTGAACAAGATGGGAGCCAGTACACAGCCTTGCTTAACCCCAACATAAACACTGAAAGGCTCTGATTGGAGGCCTCCAGTGATAAATATGTATTGTATTTCATCATATAGTTGATGGAGGATGGATAGAAACTTGGGGTGGTACTTCAAGTTTTGAAAGATGTTTCCAGAGCATCTCAAGGTTAACAGTATCAAATGCCTTTGAGAGGTAAACAATGGCATTAATAAACTACATTGAGGTGTTCACAGCAGATCTCGCGTCAACACAGTACACTGATTCCAGGACAGCTGCTCTCGAGTCAACAGTGCATTGATCCGAGGACAGCAGTTCTCGAGTCAACAGTACACTTATCCAGGGACAGCTGCTGTCGAGTCAACAGTGCATTGATCTGGGGACAGCAGTTCTCGAGTCAACTCTACACTGAGACTTTCACAACAGTTCTCGAGACAACACAGTACACAGATCCCGGAACAGCAGCTCTCAAGTCAACACAGTACACTGATCCCGGGACAGCAGCTCTCGAGTCAACAGTGCACTGATCCGAGGACAGCAGTTCTCGAGTCAACAGTACACTAAGTCATTCACAGCAGTTCTCGAGTCAACACAGTACACTGATCCAGGGACAGCAGGTCAAAAAACCATTGAGTACACTGATCCCAGGATAGCAGCTCTCGAGTCAACACAGTACACGGATCCTGGGACAGCAGCTCTTGAGTCAACAGTACATTGAGTTGTTTGCAGCAGTTTGCGAGTCAACAGTACACTGATCTGCTTAAGAGTATGTGTGAACAGAGGACTTGACTGAGGGGGTGAAACCTTCAATCAAGAGATGGAAATTAATTTTACTATTGAATATTTTGCATGCAGATTATATCTGTTGTTATGAGCTGGATCATGGTTTCTGTAAAAAGGGTGAGTTGATTAAGATTAGTTTAATCACTTTACATGCTTTAGAAATGTAGAACATCCACGTTTGTTTGTCAGTGTCAGCATTGGTAGGTAAAAACTTTAATGTCGGATGTATTGTAAGATCACTGAATGAAACATTGATGACAATAAACACCGTATTATTATAACTTCATTTAAATAAAAATGAAACAATCAGCTATATGCGCTTACGTATGGCTTTACTGAATGTGTTTGATCGTGTAGTCGACGCCGGCATTATGTACAGTGACGTTATTACGCGATGACGTGTAAGAACTGGGGAATCAGTTTTTTGGAACCGGCTCATTGAAACGAACCGTCCGAAAGAACCGGTTCGCGGAAAAGAATCGGACTTCCATTTACTACAAAGATGGAGCTAGCGTGAATAAGGTCTATTTCGTGTCCCCATAACACGCGACCCCAACCCAGTGTCAACAGTATCACTATCCAAACTCTAGCATCACCAATCCGTCTTTTACAACACACCAATTACATGCGTGTCAGCCAACACACAGTGCAACCGACCTCTAAGAACTACACGCTTGTTGTTATCGCTGCTCATTGGTGTATTGCATATTTTCCTTCCAAAGACGACGAGCCATTGGCCACCAACACTGTCAATCATTCCAGTCCCGCCCCCTCGGTTTGTTTGGTAGAGTTTATCCTTTTCTCATTCTCTCTCTGTCGCGGCGGTGGGTTGGAGCCGCTGTCCCTGGGTTGGCACGTTCCTTCGTATTTTTTCCTCATCCTTTGATTCGACCCCCCTTCTAAATTGTGCAGTCAGGCCGCCCGACCGACAAAACAACCGTCTACTCCTTCATTTTGATAGTCTCTCATTTACGTTAAGATAAATACTTGTAAAAAGATGGCGGTGAGCGGGATGTCAGGGTCGGTTGTCGCCCGGCTCGAGGGCCGAGAATTTGAGTATCTGATGAAGAAGCGCTCGGTCACCATCGGTCGGAATTCGTCACAAGGCTCCGTGGACGTCAGTATGGGCCACTCGAGCTTCATATCACGCAGGCACCTCGAGATTTTCTCTGCCGGCGAGGACGGAACGGGCAGTGGAGATTTCTACCTTAGATGCCTCGGCAAAAACGGGGTGTTCGTGGACGGGGTGTTCCAAAGACGAGGGGCACCACCTCTCCAGCTTCCACGCATGTAAGATCATGGTTTTGGTTGGAAAAGCCAGCTCGATGCACGCGCGTAAATGCGTTTGCAATGATCGCGCGCTGTATTTGTTTTGTTTCGCGAGGCAGCACGTGTTGATTATGACAACAGCGAATGTCGCACGTCTCAGATTGCCACTTAGCACTGCAACCATTGATTAGCACGCAGGCTAACCGTTCACCTCAGTCTGTTTTCACAACAAATAAACAGGTCAATGTGTATTTTCGATGCCTGACTCCAATTAGCCGTGGCCTTTTTAGTGTATTTGTCTAACATGATGAAATCAAGGTAGTTCTGCCCACAAGCTCCCAATATCTAAATGACAGAATTGGGAATGGTAGTGAAGAATAATAGTACCATTCACATTATAATGTAATTTATATGTTATTCTTACTAATCAGTGATTTAAATATATATATATATATATATATATATATATATATATATATATATATATATATATACTTTTTACCTTTTAATGGTGTTTTTGTTGCAAGCTGTAGTTACATGGATTGTGGACATGCATGGTATTATCATATCACTATTTTCATGTATGCTTTCATAATTATTCCTTCACTGTGGAGGAGATAAATCATTTGCTAAATTATATGCCTTTGCATTATTGCTGTAGATGGGTGGATCTGTGTCAAATGATGTACACCTCAAGTCATAAAGATAGAGTTAATAATTCCTCTCAGTTTGAAATTAGTATAGACATTAACTGCTGAGCCCTTTGCTTGCGTGGTTTATGTATGTAATGAAACATTGAAGCCAAATGGTAAATAAAAGCACGATTCAGGTGTGTTTAAGGGTTGGCAGAGGTTCTAATATATCTCTGTTTAATACAATATTGGCGTATTTGGCATGTAATCAGGTCATACTTGTGTCCATATATACTAGGTGTACTTGTGTTCTGTTGGTTTCCGGCTGTTTTTGTTTTTAAAATGATTTTAATTCAGTAAATAATGATATTCAATAATTTATATATATTGACTTGTGGTAAAAATGTAATCTCTTGTTTCCTTCCCTTTGTAGGTGCACTTTCCGATTTCCCAGCACAAATATCAAAATTACGTTCACTGCCTTGTCCAGTGACAAGAGAGACCGCAGGAACACACCGGAGTCTCCTGTGAAGGCTGTCCAACCCCAGATCTCGCCACTGACGATCAACATTCCAGACAACATCGCCCACCTAATGAGTCCGCTCCCATCTCCTACAGGTACAATCAGGTAAGCCGCTTTCTAGTATGCCTTTTTTGTTTAATATTTTGTTCATATCATATTGAATGATTTGTATACCAAATTGCCATTTAATCAATTTAATTTTTCTAAAAGCAGAAGGTTTAAGTTATTTGATAATGAATATTACTAAAATATCAATGTAATTTTTCAATAGTGCTGCCAACTCGTGTCCATCTAGTCCTCGGGGAGCGGGGCTGTCCAGTTACAAGATGGGTCGTGGTCTCACAGCTGAGCTCATCAATGAAAACTCTCAATCTGAAAATGACAAGGAAGCTTCAGAAGGCGACAGTCCAAAAGTAAGAGCCATTTAAATAATATAAACAGTAGATTAAGCAGCTGTATTATTGTAAATCTGAATACAACAGGGTTCCTACGGGCATGGAAAACCTAACTATATCAGGGAACTGTAACATTGTGTTTTCCAGGCCTGGAAATTTATAAAATCTAAGGATTTATTGAAACCTCTATAGTAAACATAAATGTTTCTAGTTATGCTCTGCTTTAAAATATTAAATCAGCTAGATATTGCTCTTGTGTAAAAAAAAAAACTTGCTCGCAGCTGTTTGGGATAGATTGTTTTGAGTTGTCTGTTTTAATGAAGTGATCAAACTGATTCACAACTTTTTCTAATGACCCTGTTTACACCTGGTTTGATGATGTGTCTCTGGTGATCTAAACACATATGGTCAGACAAGACACATCGCTGAATGTTAAATGTTTATCCTGTGACCATTTGTGTTCAGATTTCAAGGGGAGGGTCTCAGATTTCTAGACGACATACATCAGTCACCATGTCATTGTGTTACTGCATGATATTAAAACGCAAAATCAGAAAAACACAAAGCATGAAAAAAAAATGGTGCACTATTTCTCAAGATGCTGCTGAAATTTTATTTGAGCACAAACGCAACATTTTGAGCTGAATTTTCCATTTATTGTATGGATTTTCTGTATTAACTTGAGCTGCAGATGTGTGTGCTTGTCTGAGTAACTGCATGTTGATATCAGACACACTGAAAAAGATCTGTGAAGTTCTCGTGTTTGTAGGGGTGCACCGATATTCATCTAAAGTCTGTGATCGGCCGATCGTGCCTAGAATCAGGGCTGATTTGTTTTGTAGCACGCAGGGAATCACACAAACGTACATTGCTACTCTAATGAATGAGTGCTTTCTCAGCACTTGATGCATGACAGAGTGGCCTCTGGAGGGTGAATTGTTGGCAAATCTAAGTATTCATGAATTTAAACTTTCAGACATGCTGTTATTTAGATAAATATGCAGGTTTGTTTTAAAAAATGTGTAAGAATCGCACGTGATTGAATTTGTGCACGACCGATATTAGCCTTTCACAGATATATCGTATTGGCACATATGTTTTCCGATATGCACAGTTATGAAAACTTTTTTTCAGAACATATAATGCAGAAAACAAAGCTTGGGTTGATTTAGAATTGGTGTCATAACGTAGTTTGTCCAGCAGAGCGCGCGCCGACTACATCGTTTACAGAGTTGAGCTGACGTTGGTTCTACAGACAGTGCAGAGTTAAGCGGTGTATTCCTGGTAAGTTGCTAACTAGTTTGTGAAATACATACTGGAAAGTTAATAAACAATGCCATTTCAACATTTTCCCTTTTCAATATAACGTAAATTTTGTCTCTGACAACCATGTCACTCATGTTTATCACATCTGTATGCTGTTAGCCAGCTATAGTCAGTAATGTAGCAGATTGGAAGTTAAACATCAGAGCATCTTTTTGCAGCTCAGCAGACAATGGTGCAGTGGTGGATTGTGTCTGTTGAGTGTTGATTTCACACTACGTTGTTACCTAGTTGGTGAGATGCAATGCTGGAAAGAAAATAAAGTCCATCATTTACTCTGTGACAACGAGCTTATAGCTAACTATCTAACCATGTAGGTACTTTCAAATATTGTCAGCTGAGTGGAAGCTAATGTGTAAGCATGTGTTTGTTTTGTTCAGGATTCACAGTTTGGTGCCCCCTTCAACCGAACAGTTCCAGTCGTTGAATGTACAAAAGGTGTAAATGCTTCTTGCCCCTAATTGAGTTGTTACGGTAGTAATTCTGACTCGCTGCACTTTGAACACGTAGAGGATAAAGAGATTGCAAACGGGTATAAAAAGGAATTAAACAACAGATAAACATGCATATACAAATCTGAGTATACGCGATGTAATGTGAGTCATGACAATCAGATGTTGTGTTGAGTGATAGAGACTGTTTGAGTGATCATGAGCACTTTCAGCTTCACTCCCTTCAATATGCTCACTTGCTGTATCAATAAAAACATGCGCGCAATGTCTCATTAGTCACTCATTTCAGCACTATTCTGTGATTATCCCAATTTAAATCTAATCACAGCAATTACATTTTCACCATAACGGCACCGTGTCATCATGCATTTGCTTAATAATTAGTGATTTGTGTTACAGCAAAATGCCAAAGACAGTAAACAAATAATAGATTTTAATGATTTCTCACTGGAGCAGTTTTAGAGTTTGTAATGGATCTTTCTTATTTTTGAAAGTATCTATGCTTTGTGTAATGCTCATGGTTTTTATTGCTTACCAGTATGTCACAATGACCTTTTGAGACTGACAACAGAACTATTAATAACTATTTTCAATACAAATAAATGTTAGCAATTCACAATTAATGAAATTTTGGTAGCTTTATAAAAAGGTTCCATTCGTTAACATTAGTTAATGCATTAGGTATCATGAACAAAGAACAACATTTTTTTAGAGCCTTTATTAATTGTAATGTTAGTTAATAAAATTACAATTGTTCATTGTTAGTTCAAGTTAGTTCATAGTGTATTAACTAACGTTAACTATTACAACTTTTGATTTAAAAATGTATTAGTATATGTTGTAACTAACATTTAAGTTAATTAATTCATTTTATACAACAGTAATGTTGTTACTGTTAACAAATGGAACCTTTTTGTAAATTGTTACCATGATTTAACTGTGTTGGGCATAAATGTATAACTGCACAATATAAATTGCAAAAGTGTGGCAAAGGGCACTTTTAAAAAATATCTGTATTGGTCGATCTTAGTGTAAAAAAAAAAAAAAAAATCAGAGATCGGTATCTGCCTCAAATTTCCTGATCAGTGCACCACTAAGTGTTTGTGTATGTATTTGCTTTTTTTTTTTTTTTTATTCAGTTTGGATGATTATTTCCTTTTTTAAAGCGACTCATAACTAGGAAAGCTTAATCTCTTGTATGGCACAGCAGTTTATTGACTGGTAAGGGGTTGGGCTTTGCTGCTGCTGGGATGCATACAGGACGGATTAACATTTACCCCCTCAGATGCGATCAAATGTGTTTTTGACTACCTTTTATATGTGATTTTTGTAATCTGATCACAAAATGTTTTAAACCCGTTTACACCTGTATTTAGTGCTGACTACCTGTGATTGGATCCCCAAAAACAGATGTTAATACCAGGTGGAAATGGGGTCAATGATTCATTAGTGGATTTGTTGGAATTGTATTAAATGTAAAAATGTTTAATTCAGTAATAAAAACATCTGGAAGGGTGATGTAAATTCATTAGATGAAAAGTGTGGGAACCCTAAGTAATGATGTCTTGTTTTTCAGCTTGTGGACAAGATATTTTATTGCTAACATTTAAATCTTAATTTAATATCAGTAACCTATTTTCTTTTTCTTGTCTTGAACAGGATGACTCGAAGCCTCTTTACTCGTATGCACAGCTTATCGTTCAGGCCATCACAATGGCACCAGACAAACAACTAACACTGAATGGAATTTATACCCACATTACTAAGAACTATCCATATTACAGGACTGCAGACAAGGGTTGGCAAGTGAGTGCCAATCAACTCTGTTGTTTGTACAATGTCTAGTTTATAAAACATGGTGTAAGTGACTTAATATGTTAGTCTTTTTGCAGTGGCATTGCATTTAGTTGAGGTGAACCCTCTGGCTCAAGAGCAAGCCCTAACAGAGTCCGCAGACTTTATAAATTTTTTAAGCATCTTGCACTGGTTTTGGGGGAAGATTTGCAGAATGGATTTAAACATGGTAAATGTGTTAAGCAGAGCTGAGAGCATTAACAAATTAATCAGAATATTTAATAAACAAATGCACAAAGAATGGGAAATGTGTTTTACTTTGTAGATGATGATGATCATTCCAATGCTGCATAGTACTGTACATTTAGATTTTGTAGGGGCCTGCTCAAAGCCATTGTATAAGTCAGTCCTTTTGGAGATTGGGACGAGCACTGAGCTTAATTTAAACCAGTTGCAATTACCTTAAAATCCTCTGACATGTTCTACAAGTAGACATGCACATTGGCTGTATTATAATCTTGTTTGTCATTAAGATGAATTAAACTTAGTCATTCCAAAAGCTGTTGCCACATCAATCTCATAACCGTTTTTTATCAACTCTCCTATTTTTCAGAACTCAATTCGCCATAATCTGTCCTTAAATCGTTATTTCATCAAAGTGCCCAGATCTCAAGAGGAGCCTGGCAAAGGCTCTTTCTGGAGAATAGACCCCTCATCTGAGGGCAAGCTCATTGAACAAGCTTTCCGCAAACGCAGGCCACGCGGTGTGCCCTGTTTCAGGACCCCACTTGGCCCCCTTTCATCAAGGTGAATTTTATTCTAACTCCTTCTCTGGGCTGGTTGTAACTGGAATAATAGGTTAATTCCTAATCTAAACAGATCTTAAGGGGTGCTCACACGTACAGCAATTAAATAACTGAAGATCGTTTCTGTGGTGTTCCAACTCTTTAAGGCAGCGATAAGCGTCTGCACTCCCATTGGTAGTTGTTTATTTGCATAAAATGTTACTCCGCTCAGTTTTGTTGCATCGTTAAGTCACTGTCACTCATGTTGCCAGTAATCGTGGACTCTTGAAAATGAATGATTTGCGGTTGCTTTGTCACTGCAAATATGAACTTGTTTCACTGTTTGTAATCAAGGGAATATTTTGCTTTTATTTTCTCCCATAATGGAGTAAGAGTGAAAGTGTGGGGTTCAAGATGCTTCTAAAAGGTAGTTTCCTCAAGAATGAATGCTTGTTTACATGCATTTTCGCATAAACAAAACAGCCTTCATGAATTTGAAGGTGTCATTTTTTTGTGCATTTGAGTTTATAAGAATTAATAATTTTTTTCCCCTTTGCCTCTCAGGAGTGCCCCTGCATCTCCTAACCACACAGGGGCACTGTCGGCCCACTCCAGTGGTGTACAGACACCAGATAGTTTATCCAGAGAAGGCTCACCTGTTCCTATGGACCCTGAGCCCACCCCTGTTCCTGCTCCAGTTGTTCAACCTAAATTAGCAGTAATACAAGAGGCTTGCTTTGCACAAAATGCACCGGGTAAGATCTGTCTTTATGCAGGGGTTAGGGGCTGTTAACACCAAATGCGTTCTTGTTTTAAAAAAGCAGATGAAGTGCAAAGGAATAGAAAAAGCAAAAATTTAACTGGCATCTTAATAGAGGACCCATATGGGAGACAAAAAAACAAGATGCATGGCAACATAGTAAACTTTGTGTTTACATAGAAAATTATTACAAAAAGCAAAGTTGGACGCACACATGCATCCATAATGAATGACCCCTTAAATCTGTACCCATGTTGAAATTGAAGGCAATATAGTGAGTCGATAAAGACACTTTAATGCTCTTTTTAGTGTAGCTCAGGTTTGTTCTAAAATGCATTACAAAGCAGAATATCCTCACTGTTGGTAAAAGCATTTCTAAGCAAACCTACATTTCCAAACAGGTTCACCCCTCAACACCCAGCCAGTTCTCATCACAGTTCAGCGGCAGCTATCACAGACCATGAAACCTGTGACCTACGCCGTAGCCACACCAGTTTCCACTCCCACATCTCAGCAGCCCGTCATGCAGACGGTCCATGTGGTACATCAGATCCCCGCTGTTTCCGTTGCCACAATGACCGGCCTGTCTACAACCAACACACATGTAGTAGGGACCAAGATTGTGGGTACTCGGTCTACAACCATTAAAGTAGAGCCTCATGAGAATGGAGAGCACCAAGAGGTGAAAGGTGAGGGTGCAGAAACATTGATTTTGGAAGTATGTGGATATTCTGATATGTTAGAAGTTGCATTTGGTGATTATACCGGATTCTATTTTGAAATTGTGTTTTTAATGATGTACTGTACATTAATTTAAATATATATTTTTTCTTAGTGAAAGTGGAGCCGGTGCCTGCTATTACAACTGCCTGTATAGGTGGAACAAGTCGCATTCTTCAAACAACCCAATCCACCCCCATACAGACAGTTACCATAGTGCAACAAGCACCATTAGGCCAGCATCAGCTCCCTGTCAAGGCCATCACACAAAACGGAACCCATGCCGTTGCTGCTATCCAAGGATCAGGAAATACAGGTGAGGAACCAACATCAGTGTTGAAGCAAGCAAGTCACAATGTAGATAAAAATACATTTTTATTTATTTCTTTTAATTATGCAGTCTATAGGTTTTTCTTGCATATCGTGCAATGTTCACGATGGCAGGAATTTAATGTGGGGCAAAGAAAAGCCTAATCTGTTTCTGAAAGATTTTCTCTGAAAACGTTGCCCTTTGTGGTGGTTTTGTGATGAAATCTGCATATAATGCCATGTAGATGATATCAGAACATTCTTACAGAATTGCCCTCAGTTAATTGCTTTGTTGCTGGTGGTAAATGTTACCATTATTTTTTGGGCTGTCGATTTAACGCATACATTTAGTGTGACTAATTATGATTTATTTTTATTTTTATAGAATTAGTCAAACCACCGGCCTGAATGTAAGTTCTGTAATAAGGATTGTAATGCACCTCGTCATACAACCTGGTGGAACAGCCTTCCACAGATTTGCTTTTGTGCTCAAAGACAGCTGCAAAATCAAATTACGTTTAACTTGGCACATCGTCCAAAAACACCATACTTATGGCTGGATTGAACTTGTGAGACTCACCACAACCAGACAGTGAGACAACTCCAAAAGTGTCCATCTGACGCATGAGTTCTGTACATAGACCAACAATTAAAAATAGAGCAGAGGGAAGTCAATAATAGGGTTGTTCAGTGATATGGAAATAAAACAAAGATTTAGACTTTTAAAGGCACTTATAATATAATACATATAATATATTTTATAATTCTAAGTATTCTAAATTCTATTTGGGGGGCCTTTTACAGTAAATATTGATTTATTTGATTAATTGGCACATGTAATTAAATACAAAATTGTAATCTATTGACAATCTAAATTATTTTAAATTCTGTAACCTACAGTTAGAGAGATAATTTGGGACTTTTGATTTGTACATTAACAGAAAGAACCTTTGGGAATCTAATTGTACTTTTTAGGGTTTTTTGGACAAAGCTCACTGTTATTTAAAACTGAAAAAAGTGGCAGTTCTGTGTCACAAGCCCCACCGAATGTAATTGCAAAAATAAGTATTGTTTTTTTAAACAACCTTACAAATACGTCTGCCATTGATCAAACAAACAGATAGTCCTGCCTAGGGGTTGCGTTAAACAACAATTCTCCTGACATTTACAGATTTATTTATTTTTAAACATTAACTGCAGAGCTGAAATATTCTTTTAACAATCCTATTTTGTGTTCTGCTGAAGAAAGTCATAAACATCTGGGATGATATGAGGGTTAGTAAATAAGCAAATTAAAATTTTGGGTGACCTATCCCTAAATACTGTCTCTGTTTTAAGCTACCCATTCAGCCTGACACAACAACATTGAATTTTTTTTGCTCATTTTTTGTGCTGTATTATACACAAAAGTAATGATTGATATATGCGGTCACAAAATCAGAGACACTCCCCTCAAAATAGATGTGATCAAATCAGATGCATATTACGATCAGGGGTACATTGCGATGACTCCTGTCCTCTTGTGATCGGATTGGCCAAAATCTTAATACCAGGCAATAAACAGGGCACACACAAGCTCATACCACAGGAGTGAGAGAATGTAAAATCAAAACTGATGCACTGGGTTTAAATGGTTTCCTTGTTTCTTTTTTTGTCTGTCAAAATTTCTTTCTTGAGCAGAACACAAAATAAAATTGTTAAAAGAATATTTCAGCTCTGCATGTCCATACAATGCAAGTGAATGGTGATCAGTCCTTTTGTAGCTCCGAAAATCACATAAAGGAAGCGTAAAAGTAATCCTATTGACTCCAGTTTTTAAATCCATATCTTAAGAATCAATATAAATGGTGTGGGCAGGGGTTGCTTTAACCAAAAATGTACATCAGGCACATTGAAGAAATCCTTTGAATCTGTGCATTTTCCGACCAGACGGTTATTATATTTAAATGCCGCACGTACCAGTAAATAAAAAAATCCTTGCTATAGCTCAGCTGTTGATTGACAGGTACTATTTTCACCCAAGCATTCCGTGGTTTCACCAGACTTTAGCTTGGTGAGCAAAAATATAATTAAGCCTATCCACTGTCATGTATATGCCTTTATAATGGATGCTATGCCCCTGAATGTAGTACTTGTAAAATTAAAACGAGTATGACTGATAAAAGTAGACCATGACAGAAATTTTACAACTCAGTCCATCAGAGTGATCGATAAATATTTTTGCTATCTCAACCTCTGGATGTGGGTGAGAAACAAATAAAAATGTAAGTCCTTTTAAATCTGCACTTTCACTTTTACATCTGGAAGTAAAATTTAAAGTGGAGATTTACAGAACAAAAAAAATAACTTTCATTTTGATCTGTTTCTCACCCACTCCTATTACAGTGCATCCAGAAATTATTCACAGCGCTTCACTTTCTCCACATTTTCTTAAGTTACAGCCTTATTCCAAAATGGATTAAATATATTATTTTCCTCAAAAATTATATACACAATACCCCATAATGACAATGTGAAAGAAGTTTGTTTGAAATCTTTGCAAATTTATTAAAAATAAAAAAACGGGGAAATCACATGTTCACAGCCTTTGCCATGACACTCAAAATAGAGCTCGGGTGCATCCTGTTTCCACTGATCATCCTTGAGATGTATCTACAATTTGATAAGAGTCCACCTGTGGTAAATTTAGTTGATTGGACATGATTTGGAAAGGCACACACCTGTCTATATAAGGTCCTACAGTTAACAGTGCATGTCAGAGCACAAACCAAGCCATGAAGTCCAAGGAATTGCCAGTAGACTTCCGAGACAGGATTAGTGAGAGAGGTGACCAAGAACCTGATGGTCACTCTGACAGAGCTCTGAAAGAGCTCCAGCGTTTCTCTGTGGAGAGAGGAGAACTTTCCAGAAGAACAACCATCTCTGCAGCACTCCACCAATCAGGCCTGTATGCTAGAGTGGCCAGATGGAAGCCACTCCTCAGTAAATGGCACATGACAGCCCACCTGGTGTTTGCAAAAAGGCACCTGAAGAACTCTCAGACCATGAGAAACAAAATTATCTGGTCTGATGAAACAAAGCTTGAACTCTTTGCCCTGAATGGCAAGCGTCATGAGGAAACCAGGCACCACTCATCACCTGGCCAATATCACCTCTACAATGAAGCATGGTGGTGGCAGCATCATGCTGTGGGGATGTTTTCCAGCGGAAGGAACTGGGAGACTAGTCAGGATCGAGGGAAAGATGAATGCAGAAATGTACAGAGACATCCTTGATGAAAACCTGCTCCAGAGCATTCTGGACTTCTGACTGGGGTGAAGGTTCATCTTCCAACAGGACAACGACCCTAAGCACACAGCCAAGATAACAAAGGAGTGGCTACAGGACAACTCTGAATGTCCTTGAGTGGCCCAGCCAGATCCAGACTTGAACCCGATTGAACATCTCTGGAGAGATCTGAAAATGGCTGTGCACTGACACTCCCCATCCAACCTGATGGAGCTTGAGAGGTTCTGCAAAGAAGAATGGGATAAACTGTCCAAAAATAGGTGTGCCAAGCTTGTAGCATCATACACAAAAAGACTTGAGGCTGTAATTGGTACCAAAGGTGCTTCAACACAGTATTGAGCAAAGGCTGTGAATACTTATGTACATGTGATTTAAAAAAAAATATATATATATTTTTAATAAATTTGCAAAGATTTCAAACAAACTTCTTTCACGTTGTCATTATGGGGTATTGTTTGTAGAATTTTGAGGAAAATAATCAATTTTGGAATAAGGCTGTAACATAACAAAATTGGAAAAAATGAAGTGCTGTGAACACTTTCCGGCTGCATATTGCTTCTGAATATGGATTTAACCACTGGAGTCTTATTGATTACTTCTATGTTACCTTTTGGAATTTTTGGAGCTACTAAGGTTTAATCACCATGCAATTGCATTCTATGGACCTACAGACCGGAGATAATTTTTATAAATATCTTTTTGCTCTGCTGAAGAGTCATGCACATCTGGGATTAAATCTGGGAGTAAATTATGAGAATTTTTATTTTTGGGTGAACTATCCCATTAAATGTTTTGAGAAAATGAGCACACGCTTGGCTTATAGTTGTCTCTGCATATTAGGCTGGAATTGGAGAAAACAATATAAACAGCGAAAAAGTTAATCACTTTAGCTTTAATCCTCTGGGGTCTGAGGGTGTTTTGGGCCCTGGAGACGTTTTGACATGCCTTGACATTTGTGCTTTTTTCAGTTGCTTAAAAACACATTAATGGCTAAAGTCTGATAACACTGTATTCACCACAAACTGGGCTACAATAATATGTGAGCAACATGTGTGTACATGTTTGTATCTTTGAGAAAATAGCATTTATGCATGGTTTTTGAAAAAAAAAATGTAACTAAAACTTGCTTATTAGGACATATTTCAAATGTCAATACTCTGAATCCTGGCTGGCAAGTCTGGAAACAGTCCCACTAGTAAAATATGTACATGTTTATATAAAATAGCATGTCAACTAATTAAAACTAAATGACTTACTCATCCAAAATCTGCTGGATCAAGTCTCTCTTCAAAATACAAACATTCATCGGAGTCCTGCTCTTCTTCTGAGGAAAATTGTAATTCTTTGTCACTATCCAGGAGTTCTCACTAAGGATCGTGCTGTCTTTCAAACATGCAGAAAAGTGAATTAATTGTTTTGAACGGCACAGTCGGGGGCGTTTACCATTTGCATTGGTCACCTCAGCACATTACCATATGAATAGCGCCCTCTTCCCATGGGTGTGATACATTAGGGATAATTAGATGAGCCAGGAGAAATTGTACATTGCTTTGTTTCATACCAATACATTGCAGGAGAATACTTGTTTTAAATTTGAATTGTTTTTTTTAAAAGTAGACATTTTATGCTTTTTTTAAACATATGTTGCATGTTTGTGTGATAAGTATTCGTGGAGTTTCAGTTCATTTTTGTGATGTGTATCAGATATTTGCTTGCAAACCCAGAGACTGCTGACAGCTGACTTTATTTTACAAAAGCACAAGGTTTTGTTGTTATTGTAAGTGTACAAATAAAAGTAGACCATTTATAGTCTCTAATGATGTCTTACACTTATCTGTATGCCCCAAAATGATGGAGAATTTTGTTGTTTCCGCTGTAATGATGAGCAGGATGCCCGGCATCCGTCGACCCCAGAGGGTTAAAGGAGTGTTTAAGTTCAAATCCAAAATAAACTCTATCAACAGCATCTGTGACCTGTTGAATGTTAGTAAGAACATTACCAGCACTGCAATTTAAAAAAAAATGTTTTTATTGAATTGAGGGATGATTTGAAATTGTCTGTGGTAATCAACAGCATGCCACAAATGCTGTGATTTCTGTTTTAAAAGTTTAAGATACTGAAATGCAGCTAATGCAGTCTGTCTCATACTTTCCATGCACTTCAGCTAATCCTCTCCACATGCTGGCAACCCATGCCTCCGCCTCAGCATCCCTGCCAACCAAACGAGTGAACGGAGACCAAGCAGAGCAGCCCGACACTAAAAGGGTCAAGACTGAAGATGGAGCCGTCACAGCAGAGAGGGACAAGCAGACCACCACTGATTAGGGTAGCCATGTCATGACCTTTCCCTCAACCCTTTTTTGTTTCTGCCCACCTGCTGCCCACCTGCTATAACACATCACCTGTTAATAAACCCAAGGTGCCAAATAGTGAGGTGAAATGAGATGTCAGTGGATTTCCGAGTGGTACAATGATTAGAATCGTGGTGGAAATTGTGAGAAAAGAAATGGACACATTTTGGAGGAGACAAGAAAGAAGAGATGCTGTAATGAATGAAAGGAATGGGGTACAGTGGGCCTTTTACAAAAATGGATGAATACTCCGATAGATAGATATATATATATCTATATATGTAGAGAGAGAGATGCATTAATATAGCCTACTTGAAGTTATTAAATTATATGTATTTTAGATCCTACCTGGGTATAACCCTGAAGAGAACGTCTTCATCACTAGTACCTCTTGGCTAAACTTGGATGGAGAAGAGAGCATGGTGTATGGGCAAATAGACAACCCCTTTTGTGTTACCTAAAAACAACTGGCCAATGACGTATATAAATATATATGTAGCGTACACACGCATGTGTATCAGGTGTGTGTTGTCACACTTCCCATGTTTCCTAGTCAGAGATCTTGAACATATGCATTAAACTGAAAAAGACAATATTCAGACAGGTCAGATGTAGACTTGCCAAACAACATTTAAGACTGATTCATTCTTCAAATGTGAACCTGCAAACAATTTCAGCTTCAAATACACCCATGAAAAAATATAATTTTTTCTCTTTGGCAAAGGGAAATGTGGGGAGATTTGTTTTCCTGTATCATGGCAGCTAGCTACCATGTCCACCTACTTAATGCAGTCTTTAGTAGATTTGCAGTATTTTGTCGTACATGTGTACCATAGGATCTTATTTGTGTGTGTTCTGATGCACAAATGATCAACAAAAACAGGCAGTGCTGAAGTGATGTCATTTGGCAATTCTCTTTTTTATTTTTTTTATTTTATTTTTTTTAAGACGTGGACTTGTGGTCATGGAAATGAATGTAGTTTCTTTTTTTTTTTTTTTCAAAAAGAAAAGAAAAACACTATTGAGGGTTTGAGTTACTTGCTATTACATCAAATCTAAACGATGTTTACTTGCATCCTCTTTTTTTTTTTTTTTTTCCTCTCTCATATTTTAACCAATAACCTATGAGATAAGAAATATATTTCCATTTGTACTTTGTTAAAATGTATCAGCTTGCATGAACGTGTTGAGAAAATGTGCTGTACCGGAGTAGTTTCCTGAAAATGGAACTGCAGAAGATGAAGGGAAAAAAAATAGCAAAAGAAACTTTTATACATTTGGGATCATTACTGCACTTAACTTTTTGTTTTTGATATTTCCATTTCCTCCCCATTGTTCTCCCTTTATATTCAAGATGTCTTTGGCTGTGTTTTGTTATCTTTGTGTTAAAGTTGTCTCTTTGCCTGTTAATATTATTTTATTCTGTTCAGACAACTGAAAGAGTCTACGCAGATAGTACGTGTTCCACAAGGAAATTAGTGGTAGATGTTGTTCAGCTTCAGTGGGTATATGCATTTGTTTTTTGATTTGTTTTTTATAAACTAAATTAAAAACTCCATAATTTCTGTTCCGTGTCTGTGACTGCTGATTTCTTTCTTTATTTGAATGCATCAAAGCTGGCCTCAGGAAATCAACGCTAAAGCTGTGTAGTAGCTACTGTTATTTTCTAGATGGCGCTGTACTTCTTGTACGGAATATTCTGTGTATTACACTTATAAAAGCAATTTACATTGTCAAGTAAGCAGAGGATGGCAAAAAGGCTGTTACATGGCAAACCAACCTTCAAATCTATCGAAGCCCTAAATCGCACTGTGAAATATTTTTAGTTGGTGACTTTATTTTTTGCGTATGTGCCTTCCTGAGGTTATGATCAACTTTTTTTCGCCGCCGTCTTGTAATGTTATAATTTCTTTACAAATAAAATGATGCATACATTGATGGAACATTTAACAAAAGTCGTGCAGATTATTTCCGTTGGAACTTCTTCATAATCGAAGCTGGACAATATGAGATCATGAAATACAGGTGAAAATCCAAAGCCTGCTTAGAGTTTGCAAAGCAAATTGTTAGACCTAAATAATTGTATAATAATGTGGGTTGCTTTTGGATAGGCCTATATGCTACCAGGATGGTGTGCCTATTAAAACACTTCGAGGTCACATTCTCATTTTCCATATTGTGTTCCAGCAGCATGTGGTCAAACATCCCACAAAATAAGTTGATGATTTAAAACGCCACCTCATGAGATGTCGGGGGAGGAAAATCACCATAAGCAAAGATGCCGCAATCACAGGAATATAGAGACTGAGATTTAATCACTAGTAATCCACAGTTGGTGAGACAAGTGGATGGCAAAAACTCATTACATCATCACCTAGGTGAAAATTTTCAACACAAATTTTTATTGGCACATATGAAAAATATCTCAGATATCTGCATGGCAAAGTCATATAATAAAGGAACGCATGCACACCCATAATTGTTCCGGAACTGTGACACGTGGTCACTCCTGGACACCAGAAGAGCACAGTTGGGGAGTAACGGAATACATGTAATGAGATTATGTATTTAAAATACAAAATGTAAGTAACTATGCCACTAAAGTTATAATTTAAATAGTTACATTCAAACAGTATTTTGATTACTGAAAAGATTACTTTTACTTTATTATAATTTCTTTATATAATATTCAGTCCTTTCAGATGTAAAAATGTATACATATAAATGATGCAATCCAAAGTACATTTGAACAGCAGTGAAACACTTTCTTATGACGTGTTACATTCATACGAGCAGACAGAGAAGTACGTTTGAAGTAAGTTTTGAGCAGAAGAAATATAAATTAACCTTGTGAAAATTGTCAGCTTGATGCTAAGCTAAAATGCTATTTCTAGCCATTTTACATACACGCGTTACCAGGCATGATCATATTATTTTATCAAGCAATTCACGTTGGATCATAATTTCTTTTTTACTAGTAAGACCTTTGAAATTAGGGCAAAAATCGTATTCTTGATCATTTTTGTATTGTTTTCCTGTAAATATATATATAAAAAATCATTAAAACATGATCATTTTGATTTATCTTGTTTTAGAAACAACACTGAGTAAGATATTTAGGTTATTCAGAGAATGTATTTTTAACATGTGTATTTTGTCTTACAGTACTGACAGAGTTTTTATAGTCAAAACAAGTGAAAAAAATCTGCCAGTGCTGAAGAAGTAATCCAAAGTATTTCGAATTACTGACCTTGAGTAATCTAATGGAATACATTACAAATGAAATTTTACAGCATGTATTCTGTAATCTGTTAGTGGAATACATTTCAAAAGTAACCCTCCCAACCCTGTTAGTAATTAAATGTCATCAGTCACCTTCAGCACAAGATTTCATGCTTACTGATAGTAGCACCTGGTGGCTGAGGCTGATACAGCATGTTAATTGTTAGCCAGCAAGCAAAAATACTAAATATCATGTGTGGCTGGGTTTGCTGTTTACAACAAGAAAAAATGAATACTTGTATTTTTTTAAGGTAATTTTAAATAAGGAAATGTAAATACAATTTAAATAAGTATAATTAATTAAATAGTAGACTATTAAGATCCATTCCATTAACACTGAGTTACAGCAAAACAGTCCCTGGGTCAATCAGGAGAGAATGATATCATCTCACACCGCAGTGCGTTTCAGTGTCACGTTCTATTCATTTTTGTTCTTTGTTGGCATTGTGCTATCATTGGAGGTGTTGGAACTAGATACCTAGATCACTCACCGACACAAGGTGTTGACGGAAATTACCTGATGGACCATCCAGGCCATCCTGTTGTGCTTGTTTCACAGGTTGTCAGATTTCTTGATGGCATTAATGAATTAGTAATGAGTCCTATTTCTTCATGCATTTCTCATGCTCACAGGGAACTTGAAAAATGCAGATTTCTTAATATAATAGTGCTCTTTTTTGAGCTTACATGAAATCTGATTGCAAGTAGGATCTGCATTTGTTCATTATTTAGATAAAAAATAGTAATAATAAAGAATTTCGAGAACAATTTCTCAACTTGCTTGAATGTACTGGTTAGTAGTGGCCTTAGTTTTTATAGTATCAAAGAGCAAACATTTTTTTTTTTCCAGGGTAACTTAAATTTAAAATGTTATTGCCAAACAACAACAGACCTTTCCAAGACATGCTTTCAATGGTTATGTTACTCTCCCCTATTGTCCGTCCACTAATGAAAGACTCAAGTGTTACTGGCTCAAATATCCATATACACAGTAACAGGGTGTGTCTTGGCTGGCAGGTTTACCTGGATCATTTTAAAATCAGGACATCAGATGATAAAGCTATACTGTAACTTAATGACAGTAAATTATAACATTTTCATTAGAATGCACCAGAATGCACCTAAGATAAAAAGAGAAAACAGAAAAGAATACGTTTTGAGTCAAAATACACTTGAAAGACAACATCAAGTTTCAAAGATACATCATTTCCATAAAACAGAAAAGCACCATGTACAATTTCTGGACCTCTGCTTTCTAAAACTAATTGATTTAGACCTCCGTGATCTGATCACAGCAACAGATTCTAAGAACAATCAAACTAAACTTTGCTAAGGAGTTTTCATTAAGGATTTGCAGTAATATTTAAAACAGGGCTCTGTTTAGTAAACAGATGACATTGTCACCAATCCCTTCCTGTGTTTATTAGAGAGCTGGTGTGACAATTCCATGTGAACTGTTTTGTTGAGATAGTAAAAAAGAGGTAAAAAAGACCAAATTATTTGCAATGATTCTGTTCACATATAATTTACGTAGCATGTTACATGTGACTGGTTAAACATAGTTCTGCTTATAAATAAATACATGAATAAATATAAATTAATGCTTATAGAAAAATAATTATTTAGCATTTAATCCAAAGCTGTTATTATCAAGGGGTCTATGTAAAATAATGCATACAATTGCTCCATTATTTTCAAGGTTGTGGTTCTCCAACATTGTATTTCATTTTCTAATAGTCCTCACTACATTTTAATATGGCTTTTGGAATAGTCAATGACCACATCTTGAACAATGAAGAACCCACTTTAAATGTAACAGATCTGTAAAACGTGTGAAAATGTGATACTAAATTATTTTACAAATCTATCAAATTAGATTTATTACTTGAGCAATAAATAGCTTAAATAATGGAAAACAAACAGCTTCCAGAAGATGCAATAACACCAAAACAAAGAATGATTTTCTGAAAATGATTTAATAAAGATGAAAATACTTACAATCTGAATAAAAAACATTTTTTTTTCAGTAATTATAAGGTAAAAGTACAAATACTTTAATGGCATGTGTAAAATAACCTTAGAAATGTATTATGCATTAAAAACCTTTCACTGATTTCCATTTTGTCACACCAGAAATGTAGGTTTGGTTTAAAACATTCCAGTCTTCTCCACATCACCAGAATAAAAGATAAAAAAGAAAGAAAAAACACAGTCACAATACTCTGAAAGACAACATCAAGTTTAAAAGACACAACATTTCCACAAAACAGAAAAACACCATGTACATTTATTTGTTTTAATAAATAATGTTCATTTATAATAATGTATAATTGGTTTGGGCCTCCATGATCTGTTTACAGTAATAGATTCTAAGAACAATCAAACTAAACTTTGCTAAGGAGTTTTGAAACACAGAGTACTGAACAGTATTTATCAACAGGTCACAACAGTACTTTTTTAAAATACTTTTAAAAAGAAAAAGGACGGATGAGAATCCACAGCAATAATTAAAGTATAAAGATATCTTGATGTTTTAGAGATACCAAACTACACTTGGAGATACTCCAAACTAAACCCAAAACAGTGGTTTATAAAACTCCAGTTTTATTTCTCAGGAAGTTTTTTTGTTTTTCAGATAAAAAATACATAAATTCACAAAAACAACAAATAAACGCACAACAATATGCATATATATATATATATATATATATATATATATATATATATATATATATATATATATATATATATAACGTTTGTAAATGTTTCATAATTAAGTATTGTCATTGATTTTTATTGATTTCATGATTAATTATGAAGTTAAATCAACATTTAACCATATAATGCACCTCAAATTGTAAAGATATCGAATACAACACCAGGCAGGAAGGACCCTGATGCAAAAAAGGCTTTAACAGGATTCTTTAAATTATTATAAAGTTTATTTATTCAACTATAACATTTATGCATTCAAATTTCATAACAAAATTCCATCAAATTTAATTGTGTAATATTTAATAAAATTAAATGAATAAAACTTAAAATATTTAGGTTGCTAAAATTGTATTTTGTTAAGAATTACTCAATTCAATCTGAATGCGTAAATCTTTAAAAAATAAAAAATGTAGTCAGGATAAAAGCCGGTTACACAGAAATATTGCACGCTGACAACCAACCAGTTCCTTGTCAAAGAAATCTTTCAGCTTTTGCATTGGCGTTACTCGGCAGGAACATCTCAGAGTTCTTCAGAATCTCAAGCTCCACGCTCTTCTCATTTGATGGCGGATCAGAGCTTCGGTCGTAAGCTTCATTGACACATCCAGCCGTTCCCAAGTTTTCCCAAGTTGTCCACGTTGGCGCACAAGCTGTCACATCGCAGTTCACTGCTTTCTGGACATTGCCAAGGCACTTCTCTCTGGCTTCCAGAGTCTTCATCCCGCTTTTGGACAGTCGTTCGGAGAGCTTCCGTGCCCAGTGCGCAACGTTATCCAACGTCTTTCTATCAAGATCGTCAGATGAAACTTTAATATTCCCTGTGTACCACATGACCCACCAGAAAAGACTGAGAAAAATTACTATTGAGCCAGTATAGATAAGGAAGTCTCCGTAAAATGTGCCATCCAAGCGCAGATTGGCAAAAATGCCGACCAAAAGTAAGGCGAACCCAATGATATCAAATGCAATCCCAAGGACAAATAACACAGAACAATCCCCAATACACTTTGGGGCCATGGTAAACACGAGTCCGCATGAAACGTTTTAAGAATGTAAACTTGTTCTTCACGACTGGGACTGGCATTTACACCTGTAAAATACACCTGTTTGTAGCACCGCCCTGTCTGTGACGCAATCCAGCATAAACAGTAGGCCCTAAAGTGCGCATGCGCTCTCTGCCATGTGCATTTGTTTTGAGCAGTAACCAAACAAACCGGTGGGATAAACACGACCTAAATGGACAGCTTGTGGGTGTTTTAAAAACCTTGTTCAAAACCTTCTTAAATTGAAATATTTTCGCTTCAGTTCCAATATTATTTTTTGCTATATGGACAATCAAATCGACAAAATAAAACGAGCATATCAAGGGTCAGCTTCAGCTATACAATGAAGGTGTTCATAGGATTAAGGGTATTTTTTCTGTTTCATGAATGGTTTCATAATTGTTTTAGTGTTAAAGTTTAGCTGAAAAGACTGTTCCCATTGTGACAGCTCACACCGTATAGTGTTATAATGAGCTGTATTTTATTTCCTTGGCTGTATAGAAATGTTCATACCTTTTTTTTTTTTTTCTAACCAAGACTTTAAGGTATGTGTTTATACAGAAATTCACAAAAATAATCCAACATGTGGAGATATTCGTTGCAGCAAAATGTGTGACAACTAGCCCCAGCCTCCTCTATGCCGTAAATGTACTGTAAAAGAGAATGCCAAATGCATACATGTAATTTGCGCAACAAAAGTAATTTTACACAAAATGCAGACTCCACGGGATATACAGTAGGCTAGTTAGTACATATTATATAAAACACATGCTGTCAGCATTGCTTGCACGCGATGAAACCGGCAGATGGCGCTAGTAATCTTTGCAAGGAACTGAAGACGTTGCGTTTTTTTTTAAATCACAGAAACACTCGCACGTCAAAATGTCATCCCAGAATTTGCAAGATTATACCTCTGTTTTCAGTCTATGTGTCTATTTTACCCCATTGCAGCGCCCAACCATTTATAATAAAGAGAAATGTGATAATTGAAAGTCGTTGTGTCAGGAACGTTTTAATAAACCTTTGTTGTCCCCACCACACTGGAGATGTTCTCCTACAAATTGGCAGCGAGCACGTACATCACTGATGCCAGAGGATATCATCTTTGACTAGGCCCAAACATAATATGGAGCTGCAAATAATTATGTCCTAGGGAACAAAAGATAGTAAAATGACTGCATTCTTCTGAAATGTGTCTGAGAGCATCCAGCTGTTTCCCATTCAGATGGAAGCTAATGCTAACTGAATAGCCGTAGGATGAAGGAAAGTAACATACAGTTAAAGATGGTTAGCTTTGCCTGACAGAATTATTAGCATGTTGACAATAAACACAAATATGAATGTGCAAGTGACGAAGACAAGGATGTTATCAAGCACATTTTGATAAACTCGTCATTGAGTAAATGCACCGATAAAAGTATAGTTTAAAGTATATAAGAAAGGGTCTCTTCACTCTGTATGCAAGAGAAGCTAAAGTGACTCACTCAGTCATTTACTGCATTGCAGGGGCACAGTGGCCATTTGTTGGTTGCTGTGATATTTACAATTGCAAGATATCTTGTTGTTTTAATAATTGTTGATGTAAAGGATAGTAAATCATTCTTTTGGAATGAGTGAACAATTCAAAGTATCACTCAATTCACAGTGTGTGGGATAAGTTATCAATGTCCAACTGATAACTCTTTAAAAAATGTATATATATATACACACACAAAGAGGACTGTTGTATAATATATATATATATATATATATATATATATATATATATATATATATATATATATATATATATATATATACATATATATTATACAACAGTCATCTTTGTTCCATTAGTATCTTGATAGCTTGAAGCAGCAATGTTCCAATCTCTCTTAGTCTATGGTTATGAATAAAAAACTTTTTTTAGCACTAGAAACATCTCAAATTCTATTAAATATATTTTCATGTATTGTTTTTCTTTTGTGTGTGATTGGAGTGGCAATCATCATGAGCAAATATTAAAATGTCAAAACTGGCCATAAAACAAAGAGCTCACAATACATGCACATACGGGTGATTCTCACAAAACATGTCAAGAAAATGTCCTGGTCATATTTAGCTAAATAGTTCCCCCCCAAAATTACCTTGTCATTTACTCGCCATCATCCCAGATTTGTATTACTTTCTTTCTTCTGCAGAACACAAACAATGGATTTTAGAAGAATATTTCAGCTCTGTTAGTCCATACAGTTCAAGTCAATTGTGAGCAGAACTTTGAGGCTACAAAAAGCACATAAAGGCATCATAAACGTAATCCATAAGACTCCAGTTGTTTAAATGTTGTGCAGGGACATTAGGACAAGACTGGATGAATGTGAACCAAGTAAGTAGAAGCTATTTTTTTCCTCGTTTTGAATCACAATATATTATGCATAAAGATTAAAGAACACGGTATATCCAAGAAACCTCCGTCTGCAGAAAAATATAAATAAACTCCTTTCCTACAGCTTTGGCGTCAGCACGTCTTATTTAGTGGTCATCATTCCTTTGCCCTATTCCATACGAACAATTACTCTCAACTGTGAGAGGTTCAGAGGGCTGAAAGGTGATAATGGCAAGTCAAAACTAATTTCTAAGCGATTCCTATTGTAAAATCTGTTTGGAATTGACCCTTCGACATGGACTGTGCTCCTTTCGAAGTACCCTGCGAAGGCATGATCAGCACCAGTTAGAACACAGCCAGACACGCTAGGGGAGGGTGTGTTCTTGTTCTCAAAAGCATTTGAATAGACATCTGTGTCGTTTTGACTGTGCCTCGGTCTGTCAAGCCGGAAGAGAGGTACTTCTGATTTGAAATGCTTAAATCTTCCTGAAAATCAATTTTGTCAGCATTTGGAAGTACACTAGCATATCGATGACCTTAAAGGGAATAATATAGACTAAAAGCAGCCAAACTTAAATTTAGATTTCATGGTGACTTTAATCTATGTCTTCCGAAGCAATCTAATCGATTTTGGGTGAGAAAAGACCAAAACGTTTTTTTTTACGTCTCCTTGGCGATTATGATTTCTTGCTCGATTACACTTCCTAACGCCATCTATTGCTCTATGCATGCGTCAAGTATTAGAAAGTGTAACCAAGCTTGAAATCATGATCGTGCCTAGAGACTGCATTGGCAAAATGCACAGTGAAAAAGGATTTCCATTTTGGTCTGTTCTCACCCAAAATCGATTAGATTGCTTCTGAAGACATGGATGAGCTAAGATATTTATCTAAAAATCTTGTGAGTAAAATGATGAGAGAATTTTCATTTTGGATTAACTATTCCTTTAACCACAAATCAAAATTATATAAATGTATATATACACCGATCAGCCACAAAATTAAAACCACGTGCCTAATATTGTGTAGGTCCCTCTCGTGCCACCAAAACAGTGCCAACCCGCATCTCAGAATAGCAATCTGAGATGATATTCTTCTCACCACAAAAAGAGTGGTTATATGAGTTACCGTAGATTTTGTCAGTTCAAACAGTCTGGCCATTTTCTGTTGACCTCTCATCAACAAGGCATTTATGTCCACAGAACTGCCCCTCACTGGATGTTTTTGTTTGTTTGTTTTTGCACCATTCTGAGTAAATTCTAGAGACTGTTGTCCATGAATATTCCAGGAGATCAGCAGTTACAGAAATACTCAAACCAGCCCATCTGATCGGTGTATGTGTGTGTATATATACAGTACTGTGCAAAAGTTTTAGGCACTTGTGAAAAATGTTGCATAGTAAAGATGTCTTCAAAATAATGCCATAAATAGTTTAATATATAATCAGTTAATATCATACAAAGTCCAGTAAACTTAAAAAAAGCTAAATCAATATTTGATGTGACCACGTTTGCGTTTAAAACAGCCCCAATTCTCCTAGGTACACCTGGACACAGTTTTTCTTGGTTGTTGGCAGATAGGATGTTCCAGGCTTCTTGGAGAATTCACTACAGTTCTTCAATCTATTTAGGCTGTCTCAATTGTTTCTGTCTCTTCATGTAATACCAGACTGACATGATGTTCAGTGGGGGGCTCTGTGGGAAGCAAAGCCATCTCTTGCAGAGTGCCCTGTTCTTTATTCTATTTTTTTTCTATTTGCAAAAGTAATGTTTGGGTGTCTAAAATATATTTTTCCTGTTGACACACTAAAGCTGAATATATACATAACTACATAACTGCCTAAAACATTTGCACAGTACTCTGTGTGTATATATAAATATAGTACTGTATTTATATTACATAAAGATAATGAAGCCTACATGTAGTACCACTAGAGGTCCGTTCACACCAAGAATGATAATACCCTGATAGCACACACGTACATCACCCAGATGTCTGTTTGATTTTACATCTGGAAGACATTATTTAGGTTGTTTGCTCATCTGCAAAACGTCTATAAGACGTATGTCAATAAGTATGTCTCGGATGTCAACAAGGCATATGTCTTTGAGACGTTTATGATTTAGAATGTTTGTAAATCTGATCTTTTTAAGATGTTTAGCAGATGTTAATTAGATTGTCATGCTTTCCAGATGAAAAGGTCAAAAACAGATATCTCGGAGATGTATGTGTGCTATCTGGGCTATATCTGTAAAGTTTTAAAAATCGATCAAGATAACTATAACAATAAAGTTATCGAGAAACGATATTCTTTGGATTACTTTCAGAGCAATTTTCTTACAGCTGATGAACGATAAAAATATTGACAGCCAATCAAAATCCATCCAACTTTAAAAGGCCACAACGTGGACTCATCGTAACATTCAAAATAACACACTCCAGCACCGGATAACCACATATAATAACACACGCAAACTAAACAGAGTCTCCTACTCAAGAACCAAAGTTTGTTCGGCATTCTTCTTCAGTATTAACAGAGATGAGATAATCAAAAACGGATGTAAGTTGGTACCAAAAATCTCTAATGTCGAAAACATTGTCTTGCCTCCTTCGAAGTTGTATCCATCTGTTTTTGTGTGTGTATGTGTTTTTTAAACGTAGAGCAGTAGCAGTTAATCTACATCCATTGTCTTGACTGTGAACATAAGCAGAATTAGAATAAGAATAATTAGAATAAGCAGAACGTGATGTTCCATTGGTGTGGATGCTAATGTAGTTATAATTACAGTTATCATTATAGTTATCATTCTTGGTGTGAACATGCCTTAAAGGAATGTTGGGGTTCAATACAAGTTAAGCTCAATCGACAGCATTTGTGGCATAATGTTGATTGGCACAAACATTTATTTTGACTTGACCCTCCTGTAAAAAAAAAAAAATCAAAAATCAAGGTTATAGTGAGCCACTTACAATGGTAGTGAAAGTGGCACATTTTTGGAGGGTTTGAAGGCAGAAATGTAAAGCTTATAATTTTACAAAAGCACTTACATGAATTTTTCAGTTCATGTATTATTTGTGCTGTAAAGTTTGTCATTTATATAGTTATTTTAGGGTTTTTTGACATTACATCATCGTGGCAATTGTAAAATTAGCTTTAAATTTACACAGAAAAGGTTAGGAAGTAATTTTATCACACTAAAATCATGTTTACATGCATATTGTTTACATCTTGTTGCTATACTTTTGAAGAAGTATTTTGATGTTCAAAAATGGGCCCCCATTTGCTTTCATAGTAAGTGCCTCACTCTAAACCAGTCCTCCAAACTCTTTGTCCTTTTTTTTTTTTAAAGAAAAGGAGGCACAAGTCATAATTAATTTTTGTGGTAATAAGTATTATGCCACAAATACTGTTGATTGAGCTTAACTTGAATTAAACCTGCAACATTCATTTAAGACTTGCCTATTGAAAACAGTCAAATATTTGTTTTTCTTAAAACAGCTTTTGTGCAGAACGGATTGTGATGAATAATTCAGCATCAGAAGATGAATGAAGATGTAAAAATCACACACTGATAGCTTGAGGATGTTCTTACCACAAGAGAGGTTCTCAGCTATAGAAGAATCACTGAGCTAAGCACCAGTTTTAACAAGACAAATGAGGTTTTTCACAGCTCTAACCTTTTTCAAACCTTTTACATAATGAATGACAAATGCTAGAAGTAATTTTAAGAATCCGACATTAAAAGAAGATGGAGTGACATTAAATACTTGTAATTCTGAGGTTCATATCAATGATAGTTTAACTGCAAGGGTGTAATTTCTGGACCAGACTGTTGACGCTGCAGGCAATTAGTGGGAGTGCAAATTTAGTGACTTTCCCTGAGACTTCCTGAGGTCAAAGTGGACTACTTTATGTCAGGCATTTTTCGGTAAGATGCTGTCCCCAAGGTTACTTATTTATCGAGAATGACCACTATTCTCAGTCACGTGTACACAAGAGGATTCTCTGTTCATCACCTGCCTGTAAGC
The DNA here is from genome assembly GCF_025860055.1 of Xyrauchen texanus. Classification (NCBI taxonomy): domain Eukaryota; kingdom Metazoa; phylum Chordata; class Actinopteri; order Cypriniformes; family Catostomidae; genus Xyrauchen; species Xyrauchen texanus. Next base: position 21,899,488 of record NC_068315.1, read on the forward strand.
ATTCAATATCAGCTCTGCCACAACCACAGTGCCATAATTCAGGAAAATAAAATAGTGGAAATGGAAGGAGGCTAATTTGTTTTTTTAATTATCCATCTCAATGACGGCTTAACAAGTGGGATTTGTGTGGTTGTTGTAGCAGTCCTGTGAATAATAACTAAAGTGTATCCGACAGAGAGCTGTGTTTACTTGCATATGCTGTTTCGCAGTACGTATGGATGCATGCACACCAAATCCATTTATCTTATCTGACAGCGGTGTGATAAATGTCACTTCTTTTCATGAATTTAATCGAGCTGTAAGACACTAGGGTGGAATCCTATGTCATAAAAACACGCATAAATGAAGTTATAATAATTGGACCCCAGGTAGCCAGGTTTGACTGACTGAAGTGCAGATTAAATACGTATGTTTAGTTCACTGTGTGTTTCAGAATGTATCCTCCCACCCTGGAGCAGCGTCAAGTGCAGCTCTGTCCTGATCAACCCACACACAAAAGCTGATCCCTATGCATTTGATTTGGTGAAGATAAACACAAGGCCGGTAGCTTGAGGAGAGAAAGAGAGATCAGGCTTATCTCGCTGAACAGATCCTCACACTGCATGTTTATCGCAGAAACATGTGAAGAGTTGATTCATCCAGCTGTGATGATTAGGATTTTTGTCATAATTTCTGGTTGGTGTTTATTGCTCTGAGGATATCTATGAACTGAGGCCAATATGTGGCACTTAGCTGGATGTGGAAGACCCATCCGACACATCCATCACAGCAAATGTAACCTCTGTTTGCTGACAGATAACCTATTTTTTGTCTGTAAAGTGATCAATGGAAAGGAGGAGGCGAGAACCGGCTTGACGATATAAATAATGGTTTAATGATAAACTTAAAAGACAACATTGTGGCAGCAGGGGCGTGGTCAAGCGCCCGTCCGGGATTTAACACCTGAGCTAAATTATGTCTAACACCTGTCTCTAGTTTCAGTGAGCACGGGGAGAGCGGCATAAAAGGGCAGCGAGAGGGCCTCCAGGGAGGGAGAGATGACAAGCTAACTCAGTGCGCTGATATTGTATTGTGTGTTATAGTGATATATTGTAAGAACAACGGGAATTAAAAGCTTACCTTGTGGTGAAGACTTGTTTCCTGTCCTCCTTCATGTGAGAGGTGTTACAAACATAAACACACGCATGACGGACATGTCCGTAAACGATCTCTCTCTCCCGCACGATCCCCTGCAGTCGACCTTTATCCCTCACGGAGGCATAATTCGCCTAATACTGGACCGGGTGTGTAGGATCACGACCCGGCAACGCCCTCCGCCCTGCCACATTGTCTTCAAATGTAATTAATGGAATATGACAGTAATAGTTCATCTAAAAATTTAAATTCTCTCATCCTTTACTTCCGCTTATGCCATCTCAAACTCATATGACTTTCTTACTTCTGTGAAGATATTTTTATGGACATGCAGTGCAACAGAGCATTAAGGTAATCCAAAAATCTTGAGTGTTAAATCCATGTAATCTGAAGTGATGCAGTTGTTTTGGTTGTAAAACAGTCCAAAATGTAACACCTTTTCCACTATAAATTGTGACATCTACATTCTTCTTGGCATGACATATTATATGTATAATATAATATTATTTTAGATGTGTTGCTGGTGACCTATTTTTTTTATAGAGCTTTTAATAGAGGATGTAACAACCAAGTAGCTCCCATTGAGATTAATGGGAATGCTAAGGGATAATTTTCTCCTGATATTATAGATATTTGGGATTTATCAGCCAAACCCGTTAAAAGGATAGTTCACCCATAAATAAAAATGTTGTCATAATTTATTCATATTGTTCCAAACCCATATAAGTTTTCTTCTTCTGTGAAACAGAAAATACGGTTCCCCTTCTGTTGCTCTCTCCACGTTGTGTCAGAGAAGCGACACTAGGGGTCTCTCTTGAGCGCCGATATTCACCTCTGAACTATGAAAAAAGGCCAATGAGAGTTGGCAACCAGTATTTGCATGTCCCGCCCCGGACATCACGGGTATTTAAGCGGCGCAAATACGGGAGTTCATTCAGAAAATTTCTTCGGAGCCGATGGTCGTGTCTGCAACTGCTGCGTGTACACACAGAGTTCCTGCTATCCCTCTGCTGCATGCTGTTGGATTCTACGGCGCACAACAGCGGCTTTCTCCTGTTTGCACGGCTGTGCATTCCTGCCCCTGGGCGCATCAACAGTGCAGATTAAAAAAGCTCTCATGAGTTTTTTTCACAAAAGTGTGATTTTTATTAAAGAGTAAATTTCACTAAAAGAGCAAAACACAGCGGCGTTGAACGTCCTTTTAAGGACGCGTCTTAATAAAGATGCCTTTCCGCCCCTGTGTTGTTCCTGGATGCGGTAGAGTGCTCTCCGCTTCAGACGGCCAGAGGCGTTGTCTCGTGTGTCTGGGTAGCGATCACACCGAGGCTGCGTATGTGGATGGTTCATGTTCTCACTGCGCGAACATGACCATGACAATGTTGCGATCGCGGCTTGCTTACAACTGTGAGCAAGCCACTCCAGCCGCCCCCCGCGTTGCTCCTTCTTCCCACGGGATTGAGGATGATGCGGCTGGCGATGGAGGCGATTTGGGGATGGCAGCGGGTGCAGCTCCGCCGGGTACGCCCCCTCGGACCACCCGCACCCCAGCACGCTCGTTGATTCCCGTCCGTGCTCGAGGCGGCGGCGACTCGCCTCACAGCCAGTCTGCCGACCCTCTTGCGATGGAAGCAGATGAGCTCGCCGCAGCATCGGAGGGTGTGGTATCTGATGCTATCTGATGAGGCCAACGCACAGATGACCGACATGCTTTCCCGGGCAGCCAACAGCGTGGGCTTGGACTGGAACCCTCCATCCTCCCCACAGCCATCAAGGCTGGACGACTGGTTCCTGGGGTCTGGGCGCCGCTCACAGCCGTGCCGCTCACAGCCGCGCCCCCCCCCCGGTTCCGTTTTTCCCGGAAGTGCATGACGAGCTGACGTCTTCGTGGAGAGCACCCCTCTCCACTCGTCACACCGCCACAGGCTTGTCCGCCCTCACCACCCTCGACGGTGGAGCGCGCCACGGGTACATGGCGATTCCCCAGGTGGATAGGGTGGTTGCGATCCATCTATGCCCCGGAACCCCTACCACCTGGCGAGGTCGCCCCGTACTCCCTTCCCGGACCTGTAGAGCAACCTCCTTGCTGACAGCGAAGGCCTACAGCACCACCGGACACGCCGCTTCCGCCCTGCATGCCATGGCTCTCCTGCAGGTCCACCAAGACAAGGCACTATGCAACATGCACAGGGGTGGCCCTGATCCCGATACACTGCAGGAACTGCGCTCAGCGACTGACCTCGCCCTGAGAGCGACGAAGGTCACAGCGCAAGCGCTCGGGCAGGCGATGGCCACGCTAGTGGTCCAGGAACGTCAACTGTGGCTGAGCATGGTCGAGATGCGTGAAGCCGACAAGACTCGCTTCCTCAACGCCCCTGTCTCCCAGTTCGGCCTCTTCGGCGACACCGTCGAGGACTTTGCAAAGCAGTTCTCCACGGTAAAGAAGCAGACGGAGGCCATCTCTCACATCACGCCTCGCCGCAAGCCTGCCGCCACGGCCCATGCCCCGTCTGCTCGCCGAGGGCGTCCTCCCACGGCCAGAAGACAAGCTCCTGCTCCGCCTCAACCCGGGCCCAGCTCCCCTGTCTCACGGACCCCCTCGAGGACCCGGAAGGCTCCCAGGCGCTCCTGAGACAACGCACCCAGAGCCCAAGACGTTAGCTCCGGAGGTGGTAAGACCGCTCCGTCCCCCGGTAGAGGGCCGGGAGGAGAATCCTTTGTTTTTTCATTTGCCGGTACCCAAATTCTCAATAAAAGAGCTATTTCCTTTGCCTCTGGGGCACATGGCCCGCAAATGCCATTCTCACGGCACTCTGCTTTCAGGCCTCAACAGTCCCGTCTCCATGGACGCGGTGTCCCCGCCTTCAGCCTCACGACTGTTCCCCGGCCGGCCGGTTCAGACGAGTCCAGAGGACGCCAGCATCAGACCTCCTCCTCAGTCACGAACCCGCCCCCTGCCGGGTGCGCGGAGCAAGGTAAGTGCTTTGAGTTTATTCTCAGCGTTTATTCCCAGAGCCTCGGGACACCACATTGCCTCCCGATGCCGCGTCACCTGTTCCGCACTGCTGCGAGGCGTGGCTTTCACTGCCCAACCCGTCACGCTGGCTGCACCGGACCATTCGACTCGGTAATGCAATTCAGTTTGCCAGGTCTCCGCCCCCTTCGTGGGTGTACATTTTTCCGCAGTACATGGCCAACATGCCCATTCCCTGCACGAAGAAATCGCCTCCCTTCTATTAAAGGACGCGATAGAGCCTGTCCCTCCAACCGAAACGAAGAAGGGTTTCTACAGCCCTTACTTTGTTGTACCCAAGAAAGGCGGCGCCTTAAGACCGATCTTGGACCTGCGAGTTTTCAATCGGACCTTGTCCAAACTCCCGTTCAAAATGCTCACCCAGAAACAAACTCTATCTGGCATCCGGCATCTAGATTGGTTCGCAGCGGTAGACCTGAAGGACGCGTACTTCCACGTCTCGATTCGCCCTCGACATCGACCCTTCCTACGGTTCGCGTTCGACGGCCAGGCGTATCAGTACAAAGTCCCCCCCTTCGGCCTGTCTCTGTCCCCTCGCGTCTTCACGAAAGTCGCAGAGGCAGCTTTTGCCCCGCTCCGAGAAGCCGGCATACTCATACTGGCTCATACGGCATACTGGCTCATCCTGGCCCCATCGTGAGAGTTAATATGCGCGCACAGAGACCAGGTGCTCAGGCACCTCAGCCGTTAGGGGCTTCAGGTCAACTGGGAAAAAAGCAAGCTCACCCTGGTCCAGAGCATCTCTTTTCCTGGTTTGGAGTTAGACTCAGTCTCAATAATAGCACGTCTCTCCAACGAGCATGCTCAGTCAGTGATGAAATGCCTTGCTCCCTTCAAGCCAGGTGCCGTGGTCCCTCTAAACGATTCCAACAGCTCCTGGGGCATATGGCATCCTCCATGACGGCCGCGCCGCTGGGGTTGATGCATATGAGACCACTTCAGCACTGGCTCCAGACTTGAGTCCCGAGACGAGCATGGCGCCGCGGCACGCACAACGTGAAAGTTACCACTGCCTGCCGCCAAACCTTCAAACCCTGGACAGACCTCTGCTTTCTACGGGCAGGACTTCCCTTGCAGCAGGTGTCCCGATGCGTTCTGGTTACAACCGACGCCTCCAAATTGGGTTGGGGCGCCGTGTACAACGGGCACGCAGCCGCAGGCCGGTGGAACCGAGACCCGCTGCATTGGCACATCAACTGCCCAGAGCTGCTGGCTGTTTTCCTTGCCCTGAGGAAGTTTCTCCCGTTAATTCGGGGCAAGCACGTCCTAGTCAGGACACACAGCACCACGGTCGTAGCCTACATAAATTGCCAAGGCGGAGTACGCTCCCTCCACATGTCACAGCTCGCCCATCGTCTCCTCCTTTGGAGTCAGTAGCGACTGGATTCACTGCGCGCCACTCACATCCCCGGCAACCTGAATGTGATAGCGGACACGCTGTCAAGACAAAGCTCGCCCGGCGGAGAGTGGAGGCTCCACCCCCAGTCGGTCCAGCTGATTTGGGACAGGTTCAGCAAGGCTCAGGTAGACCTGTTTTGCCTCACAAGAAACCTCCCACTGCCCGCTCTGGTATGCCCGGACAGAGGCTCCCCTCAGGGCAGACGCGTTGGCACACAGCTGGCCTGCGGGGCTGCGCAAGTACGCATTTCCCCCAGTGAGCCTTCTTGCACAGGTGCTATGCGAGGTCAGGGAGGACAAGGAGCAAGTCATTCTGGTAGCCCCTTACTGGCCCACCCGGACTTGGTTTTCGGACCTCACGCTCCTCACGACAGCCCCTCCCTGGCGAATTCCCCTGAGGAAGGACCTTCTTTCTCAGGGACGGGGCACGCTCTGGCACCCGCACCCAGACCTCTGGAACCTCCACGTCTGGCCCTTGGACGGGATGCAGAAGATCTAGCCAGCCTACTATCGACTGTCATAGATACAATCAATCAAGCCAGAGCCCCCTCTACCAGGCATCTTTACGCTCTAAAGTGGTGTCTGTTCGCGGACTGGTGTTCTTCCCGAGCCGAAGACCCACAGTTAGGTCAGTGCTCGTGTTTTTTCAGTAGAGGCTGGAGAGGAGGCTGTCCCCCTCCACCCTCAAGTTGTATGTCGCCGCTATCGCGGCCCACCACGACACGGTAGATGGCAAGTCTCTTGGTAAGCACGACTTAATCGTCAGGTTCCTAAAAGGTGCCCGGAGGATAACTCCCTCCCGGCCTAACCTGTTCCCCTCCTGGGATCTCGCAGTCATCCTTACGGGACTCCAGAGACCCCCCTTCGAGCCGCTTGACTCAGTTGGACTCAGGACCCTCTCTCTCTCAAGACCACCCTGCTGATCGCGCTCGCTTCCATCAAGAGGGTCGGGGACCTGCATGCGTTCTCTGTTAGCGACGCTTGCCTGAAGTTCGGTCTGGCAGACACTTTCGTGATCCTAAGACCGCGACCGGGCTATGTGCCCAAGGTTCCTACCACACCCTTCAGGGATCAGGTGGTGAACCTGCAAGCGCTGCCCCGGGAGGAGGCAGATCCAGCCCTTTCACTGCTGTGTCCAGTACGTGCTTTACGGATTTATCTGGACCGCACACAGAGCACCAGACGCTCTGAGCAGCTCTTCGTCTGCTTTGGGGGACAGCAGAAAGGGAACGCTGTCTCCAAGCAGAGACTCGCCCACTGGGTTGTCGACGCCATTTCCCTGGCTTATCACACCCAGGCCGTGCCCCCCCCTTGCGGGTCCGAGCCCACTCCACCAGGAGTGTTGCGTCCTCATGGGCACTGGCTAGGGGCACTGCCCTAGCAGACATTTGTAGAGCAGCGGGCTGGGCAACACCTAACAATTTTGCGAGATTCTGCAATCTCTGAGTTGAGTCAGTATCGTCTCGTGTTTTCTCAGGTACCGAGCCCGTAGAACTCGGTAGCACGCCCACGATCTGACCGGGTGAATCGCTTGCACCTAGCGCCTTTCCCCCTAACCAGGGGAAACAGTGCGCCTTCATTCCCAGGAGATCCCAGGTTTGGGACACTGGTTGATTCCTCCCTAGCCCTCGTGGGTTACAACCCACAGTTCAGCGGAGGAACTCACCGACCCAAGCCACTGTGGGTACCGCAAGCTACCCGATACTGGTATAGGTGCTCCACAGGTAAGGCCTCCTTCGGACTCCCCCTGTGTGTAACACCACAGTTCTGTCCCCTTTTGCGAGCGGACTCCCGTGTTTCCCTTAGGCAGTCACGGCTGCCTCGGTTTCTGTGCTGTATGTTCCCCCCTCTATGAGGCTGGATCCACCACCGCACCAGCTTTTCCACATAGGCCCTAAGTCTCGTGGTTTAAGACGTATTTAAAGGGAAGAACCCAATTTGTGCAGGTGCAAGGTATCAAATCTGACTTAAAAGAAGTGGCTAAGGGAGTTCCCCAAGGATCTGTATTGGGGCCATTATTATTCACTATATAATAAACTGTCTTGATGTAAATATTGATAAAGCAAGGTTTCATTTTTATGCAGATGACACTGTCATCTATTGCGCTGTTCCTACAAAACAAGAAGCTTTGAGAGACTTACAATCAGTATTTGATATCATTCAGTCAAGGTTTTTTATTTTAAAGCTGGTCTTAAATGTTGAGAAAACAAAATGTGGTTCTCCAATTCTAGAAAATCTTTAGATAGTTCTAGTGTTCTTCGAACTTTACAAGGAAAACCAATTACATTAGTGTCAGAGTATAAATACCTGGGCATTATAATTGATGACACATTAAAATTCATTTCACACATTAATTACTTGAAACAAAAATTAAAGAAGAAGTTGGGATTTTATTTTAGAAATAGGTCTTGCTTCTCGCTTGTTGCAAGGAAGAAGCTTGTGTTTGCGAATTTCTTGCCAGTTCTTGATTATGGGGATGTAGTGTATCAGCATGCTCCTTCTCATATTCTTGCCTCCCTAGATGCTGTGTACCATGGTGCCTTAAGATTTATCACGAATTGCACATTTTCTACACACCTTTTTTCATAGTTCAGAGGTGAATATCGGCGCTCAAGAGAGACCCCTAGAGTCACTTCTCTGACACACCGTCTCGTTCCCTCCATCGGGGAACGGAGGTTACATACGTAACCTAGACGTTTTAGGTAGTGTTAGTTTCAGTCACCATTCACTTTCATTTTATCTTTTGTAAGACCTGACATCAGTGGGAAGTTTATAAGCATGTGTTCTTACGTCCTATTAAATTTGTTTCTGCTAGCAGTAAACTTTAATGACTTATGCCTACCATACATTATGCCATTATTAAAAGATTGCCAAGGCATAGTCTTCATGATTCTTTGGAGTAATATCTCTAAAGGATTGGAACATTTTTGCCCTTTTCCCAAGTAATGTTTTGTCAGGCACTCAAAATTGTATGGTTTCTCATGAGACATTTGTTATTGAGAAGGCATTGACATCTTTATTATAAACTCCCCACAGGAAATTAGACAACTGCCTCTGTTTAGGGATTTCCAATTGTCAGAATCTAATTTCTCTGAAAAAGCTAGATTTTGAAGTTTTCTCATTTTGAGTATTGCACCACATTTTCTTTTGATTCATCATTTATTTATTTGTTGTGTTTGAGTCCCTTATCTTCCGAACACCACATGCCTGTGGCAGCACTAAACAGGCAGTGTGATTGTTCTGAGAGATACAAATAATAATAAAAGCGATTTAAGACCAAAACACATTTAGTTCCCTCGTTTGGGGCAAGGGGCATTCTGTTTTAAAAGAGAAATGTGTTCACGTTTTCACTCAAATGGACCTGGCATGTTTTGCGGATAAATAAGCTGAGCATTGTGATGTCAAGGTTTATGTTTTTATGGGTTACCTTTCATTGGGAAACTATTCTTACACTGACTTTTGAACATGAATGTATTAATCTCAGGCTTGGGCATACATTTCAGGCATTACTCTTGTTGAGAGATATCCAGAGAGAGAGAGAGTATAAGTAGGAGATGGACCACTCGTAGATAAATGAAAGAAACTGCAATATTCAATATGGGAGCTAAAGGAAAGAAAGTCCCACCTTTCAGTTAAAGAGCCTTTTTGTTTGAGGCATCGTCTGTATTTTTACTTAATGCATGCATACTAGGTAGACCAGCCTCAACATTTTTGTAGCATGATTTGAGTGTATGAAGGAAAATGGATGATTCCATTTGTGGCAGGGTGAGCAAGAGACAGACACAGTAGGTGTGGTGTCAAGCCCTGAAGAGGCATTTATTCTCACTGTGAAATGGGGCTCCATGAATTGCGGGGAATTGTCCGTGAAATAGCCCAGGCATGAGCGGGGTCTGATGGCCAAGTGCCCTCTTGGATCCATGGCGTGTGGGGCGGCGACGTTGTTAGTGGCCTGTCTTCCCAGGCCCGCAGCAGGTGTGAGGGGAAGGTGGTCCTGCCTCTAGCCCGTCCTCCCCGGCGACATAACTAACTCACGTTGGGGGTTCGAGGAACAGGTCTGGGGACACATCTAATTTGGCCGAAACCTCCCCGTTCTGGTTCTGGGCATTCAAGGATATCCGTGTGTGCACACATGGGCTGTGTCTCATTTGGAAGGCCATGTCCTCCAGAGGTCGCATTTGTCGGCCACATACGTCATCGAGTAGGACACTTTGAATGCAGCCTTCGAATGTGACTTTCTTTCATGGGAATTCGGAGGATGCATGAGATGCTTGTTAAAGAGTGGCGCGCTGTCATAGCAACCATGTTACGTTACGTTTCTGTTTTCACGCAATGTTATTATATGACATTTAAACTAGAGGTATAAAGATATATCGGTTTTACTGATTAATCAGCGCAGATAATTTTTTTAAAAACAACGACGATAGTTTCTGATGTCCAGTGCTTGAGGGTTCCACAGTTGTACCTCCTTGGTCCTACAGTATAAACGTGCCTTGTAAAATTTGTTGTCACATGACTTGGCTATGCAGAGAGACGGACACTTCAGAAATGTATTTAAAACATTAACAGAGAAAAGCTAAGGTATGTACTGTATATAGTACATGTTATTATTACAGATTGCCATGGTATAATAAACCATTTAAGACAAACAAAATGTAATGTATGGTTTGATAATTCATTTGTTTATTGCTGCTCTGGTGAACTGCACTGACACAAGATGGAGAGTACTGTATGCTAACACTGGGTGTTCAAATGGTTAGAACAATTTTACAAAGTGAAGGTTGAAAACAGTTTACCTTTTGTCTTTTTTTTATATATTACTTATGAATTAGTAGTGATCCGATGAGCTTTTATTTTTGGGTGGTAGAGGGGCATCCAATTTGTTATAGTCAGGTAATAAACAACACAGAAGAGTTTTTGTTGCTATGTAGATAAAGTTAATCATCAGTAATAAATCAAAATGCCATGTTGATGCAAATCTTATGTGAAAATGCTGCCAGACTTTTTGCTTTTGCTTGGCCGATCGCTTGCTTCAGAAGAAGCAGCACATTCATAGTACATTGCGTGAATTCATGCACACAGGAACAGGTCATTTTCCATTTTATATAAATGTTTTACTATAAAGTTTTCCAAACTTTTTCTAACACAATGAACTGTGATGTGTGAACAATGATCCAAGCTTCTTGTGCTAAGTAGTTATGTGCAAAAAAAAAAAAAACTTTAGGGCACGGTAAAATATATAAATCTGATATGAACATTGCAGAAACATTGTTATATAATACATAAAATGCCATTCTATAATAACATTTAAAAAGACTACTGGAGTTGATTTTATTTCTATCCCCTTTTCTTTCTCCCTTTCTTGTACATCATACATTTTGATAAGACAAAAAATATTGTCAGTAGTGATAATGTCAGCAGTCGCTATTTGGCTTTGTGTCATTGCTGAACAACAAACACATTTCATCTGTAATATTTTAATTCATTTTGTGATTATTTCAGATGGCAAAGGCTTTGAAGAAGGTACTAGTGTGGGAGTACTTATTGAAATATTGCCAGTGAAACCACAATGTCAAACCTGTTACTAAATAATCAGCATGGGAGCATGTTCATTTTGTTATAAAGTTTAGCACTGTTTTACATTATGTGAAAAGTTTTTTTATTCATTATATAGATTTTAAAAACTGTCTGCCTGTTTCCCCAACTTTTATTTTTGGAACAACAAAACCCACGATCGGTCAACCTCTAATCAAATACTTTTGCTTTAGTGCATGACATGTAAGCCGATACATTTTAATGTTTGCATAGCATAACTAACTACATTTACAAGCATGTTCAAGCACATTCAAAATGCACGGTAGTGCAACTAAGAGACATTTCACCTTGGAAACTCTGACTTGCCTTAAGGGGACTTTGGATTCATCTCTGTGTTTCTGCTTAAATGGGAATCTCAGTCTATTTTTAATCAAGTGGATTTTTCCTTAAAGCCAGGCCACCAGAGATAGGGGTGAAATTGATAAGATTTATTAGATATTTTGAACAACATTTAATTTTCCCTTAAATGTAGTGTAAATGTTATTTGACACTTCACCGCTACGTGCACAAGTTTAATTACAACATTTTAGTATGATTAAGCATTGATCTGTTTTGAATACTTTTAGCAAGTTGACTTTAATGAGTCTTCAGAGGTAAACTCTTAGTTTATTTGGGGACTAGGGGATCTAAACGTGAATAATAACTTCATAAGTTGAAAGGCATTTGTTGTACAGTATGTATTCATATCCACACATAGTTTACCCGAGGATCAAGTTGTTTTGAATTAGTAGCACCAAATGCATTTAAGATCCTCCCGTACACCTCTGAGAAAAATATCTGTGTGTCAAGGACGTGCGTCAACCCCCGTAAGGAACAGGGGCGAATGTCTTACATAATTAATTTTCTGCCAGCAGTTCTGGGAGACCTAACTGTCAGATACTCACCTGGACCATCGTAAACAGAATTCACTTCCAAAGACAAGCCTGCTTTGTTTTGCCACACCAAGCACACTCACCACCTGGAGATGTCTAATTGTTGAATAAACCCACTGATAGTCCTGCAGACATACCGTCTATCACATTTGTCCTCAGACTAGCATGCACTCAAGATGGGTGGATTTGGCAGGTTTAAAGGACGAGAGACATTTGTAGTACTTCTCGAATCCCTAAGGCATACCAGGAAATATTCTTGGACGTGACCTCATTCACAAAAAAGCACAGCATTTAAAGAGCTCTACTGACAGCCAATAAATTAATACTGGCATATATGAGTGAAGACATTCCTGGTCCTTTTTCAAAGTGAATTACTGACTCTATGTCAAGACTTAAAGCATGGCAAACTGGAGGCAACTGTAACGCTCAACATTTTTTCACAAAGAAAGCTAGTGATAACACTTATTCCGCACATACTCAGCCTCTGCCTGAGAAAAAGCATATCGCCGCTGTCCGATGAAAAACATGTATCTCCACTTTTGGCAATTTGGACTTTTTATCATACAGTAGATGGAATGCACCGAATTAACTCTTCCTACTCTTTAAATTGTGCATCGAAATGACCAATGAAAAGATGTTTAATCTGTTTAACAAATACCTCCATTGGCTTTGAGGAGTGTCCATCAAAACTGCATAAGTCCCGCCCTTAGGTTTTGAAGAGCTTCAACTAATTTACCTCAGCTGTCCGGCTTAAGGGTAGTGAAGAGTTTGCCTACATCATCCTGGCTCTGTGATTTCCCTCGCACAATGTCAAGTGGCTTTAAAAAGTAGACTATACCAGCTAAATATGGTTGCCAGATTTTCATCTTCGCGAAATCGCTAGTGAATGTGAATTCTGGACAAAGCATCTCGAAACCAAACTGTCCACTCAAAAACCGGCCTAGAAACTGTAGTCATAAAACTGATTTTGATCTAAAATAGTGAATTGAAGCTCAGATTATATCCAAAAATAAATTCTCTAGCAGTTGATAACCTACCAACTGAGTTCTGGGAACACGAACAGTTCGACTTGTGTCTGTAACTGAACAAGAGCCATTGGAACCCATGATAAGAAAACCGTGTATGTCCACATTTGATAACGAAAATCCAATTAAAATATTGAATAGTTTACAAACAGATGTGTAATGATTGAATTCTATTAATGGTGCTAAATGTGACTAATTATGTTATTTTGGAAATGGGTTAGTAATCATTTATTTTTATTATTGAAATATGTACATGGTAAAATGTTAATTTTTTTATACATATATATATATATATATATATATATATATATATATATATATATATATATATATATATATATATATATAATTTTCTTTTTTGGGGGTAGGATAGAGTTAATTAGACACATTCTTACTGTCTTTGATACAAGTATATTTATAGTTGCCATTAAATTAGTCAAACTTAAGTGTGCATTGCCAATGCATTATTAGACATTATATACAGTATACAGGTATAAAACTTAATGAAAGTTTAATTTGCTGAAATTTTAAATCTCAAAACTACTTCTGTTCAGTCTCTACAAGTTAAAAGTCCAGGTCTTTCTCAGTCTCTATCACACACACATGCTGGGTCTCTTTTTCGCGGTTTTGCTTTTGAAACTGGTTCAGGTGAAAGTGAGTGAGCATTTTCGGGTGATGAATAGAGACATGGCAGCTTGCCCGTATCTCTTGCATGTCTGGCTCACCGCTTGTGGACGAAGACTCCATTCTCTGTGCAGTAAATCTCCTGTGTTTATTATGCCCAGAACATGCGACACTCAATCAATTTCTGTGCAAGGATGTGCTGTCGAGAATGTACCGCCTGAAAATTTATGTATGCAAGTTTTAGCAACAGAAAGTGGGGAAAAACTTTAGTGAAGTTTTGCCCTTTGTACAAAGGTGCCTGGTTTGTGGCAGGCAGCAGATGCCCTAACCCAGCCCCCACCTTCATCAGAGCCTGTAAGACCGAGTAGCCTGCCAGGAACAACTCTCTCACCTATCGTGAGAAGTTTCAGGGCGTAAAAAAAATTGGTTTATACATTTATTTTTAATGCTTTAAACAACAACAACAAAAAAAAAAAAACTAAAAAAAATGCTGGGTTATTTTTCAACCCAAATGCTGGGTTGGGTCATTGTATTGGGTAATTTTCACACTGTTGGATAGTTTTGGGTAGTTTTTGTGTAACCCAGCCAGGTCATTTTCACTGACAGTTGAAACTATACACCCCTCCCCAATGCGACAACCAGTGATGGCGTCAGAACAACCCAGCTGATGATGTAGGGGAAATTCTTTCCACCACTCTAGGGGTTATAACACTTTATCACTACCTTGGACAGATAAAAGTACGACAGGATTTAAGTCCCCACCTCTCAGCATAATTAATTCTAGTACTTAAACAATAAGTAGCCTATATTTTTAAACTCTCTTGCATATTTGTGTTTTTATTTTTTCTTCAGAATGTACTGGTAAAAGGAGGCTCTTGGAATCATTCTGGACATGGTAGTATCCCAGAGTGTGATGTCTAAATGTGGTTTAAACTTAGCTTACCTCCTTTCTTCCCCAGCCTGCAAGACAGATGGAATGCCCCTACTCCAAGGTAATGGCACAAGTTTAATTTACAATGTACCTTATTAAGTAACTCTTGTTTTATTTTTATGAAACTTTAATAAACAAATATATACTGTGTATATATAATAATTATCAAAATTCAGCAATGATACCAAACACTTAGTTCCTTTGTGAAATGCCCAATAATGAAGATCAATAAAGTATCAATCTGTTATTTCACAGTTTGTTTTTCAAAGAGCAATTCAAATGCAGTATTCAATCAATAAACAATTCTGGAATGTCTGTTTAGAGGCTTTTACTTAGAAAAGATAGTCCTTATCATGACACCATTGTGAGGAAAGTCTGTAAAGAAACACATTTTTTTTTTTTATAAAAAATCAACGTTTTAATCAGGGAGAGAATTTTCCTGCAATGCAATATGTCTGAAACATGGGACTCCAAAAAAAAAAAAAAGTGACAGTATCAGTTCAGAATGGTTCCTTAAGAGAGATTGGTACTGAAAAAAAATAATAGCGTTTAATAGTCCGTATGCTTTCACTTGTATCAGTGACAATTAAGCTCAAAGTCATAGTCACACAGCTCTGCACATCCTCGGGATCAAAACGCCGCTTTCCGACGTTTTGCGATATATGCAAAGCTTGTTGGTTCATTTCGCTGTCCCAATCGTTCCGACAGCAAAAATACTTGACAGCACAAGTTTGGTCTAGCCTCTTGTCAGCTCTCATCGACCCTTGTCAGGACTGTCCAAAGAAAATGGGAAATGAGCCCTTTTTTTCTCTCAGAGCTTTCTTCACTCTGAAAGCATGCTTCTCACATGTCTCATCTCCACCTACACTGCCCTCATTCTCTTTGTCTTTTTGCAACTTTTTTTAAAACATTCCTGCTTCAGCATCATGGAGTGTGCAGGTACCCGATTTCAAAATATAAGTCCTCAAGCATATTGATGCAGGATTTTTGGATCATCTTCAGGAGTAAGCAGTTCTCAGCGCTGAAAAATTGGAGGATTTATTCTGTGAAATAAGGTTTGTGTCAGTGGATTTGTCTAAAATATAATTACCGTACACCAGAAAGTGCAAAGGTACCGTTTCATAATCAGAACTCGACAGCTCATTTGACATCAACTCTTATTAGATTTCATGCTAGCTTCATGAGATTTGGCTTTGCTTGACTGTAATGTCCACAGGACGCTGACTAGTTTCATTTACTTTTTCTCCTCAAACCATTTTCTGTGGAGAGAAATAATATAAAGGATGAACACAAGGATGGAGTGGATAGAAATATTGTATATTAGATGAGAGGATCAAGAACCTAAAATTTTAACATAGATGGGAACTGCTTAAATAGATAATTATATAATATTAAATAATGATGATTCTTTCTTTTTGACTTAAATTGATTAGGTTAAATTGAAAGTAATGCAATGTCGGCACCAATAGTTATTTTCATGGCAAAAACAGAGTAGATTAAAGTGCAATGACAAACAATAAAAACAAACAAACTAACAAACTATTAAAGCAATTTACCAATGCATAGATTGTAAAAATAAAATATATTTTATTTAATACCATATTCACCAAATGTTTGAATGGGTGGGCAAAACTCACATTTGGGTGGGCCCACCACTGCCCATGCCTACATCTTGCCCTGCTTGGTTGGGTTTTCTACATGCTTGCTTTATCTTTATGTAACTTTACTATGTTGCATCACAGTGCTTCTGAACTGTGCCAATGGCTAGCAATTCTTTGCATAATTTTCTAATGTTTGTTTTATGACAATGTGATATTGTTTGTGAGCATCATGTCTTAGTATGGTCCATCAGCTGTGTATTTCTTTACACAGTGCATAAATCAGCAAATAACGCAATCATTGAAGCTGAACAACAACAAGCCAAATCTCACCTCTAACACCGACACACAGCTCCCAGCTTGGCAAGAATAGGTTAGAGCAATTAACTGAGTCATTGTCATCCCAGAACCCTGTAATTATCAGTGAACATTTTCCTGATATACGGCATCCACCTCACAGTGTGGGTTAAACATGCATTATGACGACTGCGTTTTGAGTCAACAAAATGGATGAAAATTCAGTGACATAAATTATAAGGATGTTGCAGAACACAATAATTGAATGTTTCTTTTCTCTGTACAACAGTATTTCTACCAGAAATAAAGCCCTGTTTCTGACATTACTGATAGTATTGTTGGAAAAATATCCTTTGGCAAGCACTGTTTTACCAGACACCATTGTGAGGGGCTTAGCTTGCTGGTCAGGTTTCAGAAAATTCAGCCACCATGTACCTTAGTTATCTTATGAAAGGGCATAGTAAGACAAGAATATTGATAGGTCTGCACAGCATCCCAAGACAACATCTGAAGGGCCCAACATAATTGAGAGCTTTGCTATGTTATGCTGTGTTTAAAAAAGCCATATTATTCTTGCTTCACTGCCCTCTGCATCAGACACTCCATGATAAATAAGCAAGAAACATATTTTGCTATTTGCTTTTCTTATAATAAACTTACATGTTTTAAATACAACACTGTGTAATATGACAAACTTGTTGCATCAGTCACAAAGTGCATTGATTTAAGTTTCAGATGTGCATGTATTTGCAGTTACATTAATGTATTCATCACTTTCTTTCTCTCAAGGTTAATTGTAATCAATAATAATCATAATATCTGACCAAATATCAGACCCTCTAGTCATTACATTCTTACTGTATCATTAGTGATCTTAAATATTTTTAAATAATGCAAATTATTAAATTTATAAACTAGTATAAAGGATTTGGTAACACTTTACAAAAAAGTTCCATTTGTTAACATTAGTTAACAACATTATATTTTTTCAGCATTGTTAATCTTACTTATTGTTCATTTCAACATACACTAATACATTTTTAAAATCAAAAGTTGTGCTTATAAACATTAATTAATGCTCTATGAACTAATCTGAACTAGCCTAGCAATGAATAATTGTATTTTTATTTACTAACAATGCTTTAAAAATATATTGTTAATTGTTTTTTCATGATACCTAATGCATTAACTAATGTTAACAAATGGAACCTTATTATAAGGTTTGACCAGGATTTTCTTATTTTCACATTTTTAGCAGGGTTTTAAAGCATGTTGCTTTATTTTGGTGCAATTGTGCTGTTATAACACTGTTATAATGGTGATCTTTTAACTGTGGTGTTTCTAATTTAGTTTGACGTTGGTTGGTTGTGTTTTATTCATGTCTGGTTTTACTAAAATAATTCTGAAAGCCATTAATGATATATATGATGTATGCATTAGATGTGTTGCAGGGAAGTTCAGCATATTTGTTCTTAATATTTATTTTATTTTGTTATTCTGAATCTGTGTTACATGAATGAGCCATTATGATGACATATCCTCTGACATTCAGAAGCTCAATGATCCAGACATCTCCCAACCAAGCCAGAGAAGGTCCCTGTCCTCCCTCTCCCAGATTAAAGGAAGAAGCTTTTAGATACAGCCAAAGCAGCCATGCATTAACTCTGTGACACGAGGCTCTCTCTGGAAACAGGCACATTGTGATTGCCATGGCTAAGAAGCTGCCTCTCTTTTCAAACCAGGGCCCTTTTGGGTGCCAGTGAGATCAAGGCATCCCAGATTTATGAGCATGGTGAGAAATGGATGGCTAATTCAATCAAGTCTATTATTCCTCAGGCTCAGGACTGTTATCTGCAGACCCTGTGCAGGCCTTTTGATGCATTGCTTCTCTTCTGTACATACCACCCCTCTGAAATGAAAAGGGGCCTATGGCCCAGGAAGAGGATGAATAAGTTACTGTCTCGATGGAGAGGGATGAAGGCATAGGCTCTATTTTCCAGTGACTGACTGCATTCCCACTAAACCCCAGCTGGAATATAAAGGGAGCTGAGATGTTGTTTACAACCACAGTAGGTTTTCAGGTGCTGCTGGGGTGGTTTTGGTGTTAGTGGAAAGGAGGGACAAATGAGGAAGTAATGGTAGAAGTGATGAAAGTTTCAGTTGCCTATTTACTTAAGGCCAATCGCAGGTTAAATCAAGACCATAACCATCATAGATATTAAGGGGCACATGTGAGATTAATGTCAACCAATGTGGGTTTTTCAATGGGCAAGTCTTAAACCATTACAAGAGCTGTTGAATAAATAGTTAATTTAATTTGATTAAATACAAAATAACATTATATAATATTTAAAATAAAAGTGATTTGTTAGAAATTAACAAAATTTAATTGAGCAAGTACACCAACAATCTGTCTTCCAAATCATGTATTTCCCTTACTCCAATTCACTATGGTAAGCCTTTAATACTGATTTATATTTTAGAGCTGTGGGATGGATTTTTTTCGAATTGCATACTTCTGTCAGTTATCTGTGCGTGTTTACGTCATGTCCGTAATAAAGAAAAGAAAGTCCAGGCATGAGGGTGAGTAAATGATAAGAGAATTTTCATTTTTGGGTGAATGATCCCTTTTAGGGCTCTTGTAAGGGCAAGATTAATTTGTCAGTAAGAAGAGAGATTTGGAAACCTTTCTAGTAATTATAACAGTGAAAACGTGAAAAATGTCCCACAGGGAAATATAAACCAAAACAAGATCATGTTTTATTAATGCCTACTTTTGCTATTTCATAGCTTTTAGTTGTTAGTTCAATGCAGTTACAGTTTTCCGTGTTGAAAGAATTTAGATAATTAGTTCTATTAAGTAGTACCGCCACTCCCTAAACGCAGAGTATGAAGTCTGCGTAGAGCACAACGTGCAGAAATGCTGTCTGTGTGCTCGAGTTGTCAGTAATGCGATTGGCAGAGTAAAAGGTATTTACACTTAACTGCGATTTATACACTTAATCAGCCCGAAGTAGCTGCAATTTGTTTCCAGTACGCCTGCGAGGTTGCGGGTTAAATGCATAAATACTGCTTATGACATGCGGGACAAAGCACACTGATATATTGCTGCAGATTTAAAAATGTACATTTAAAAACTGGGGCCGTTTGCATAAAACACTTTTGACTAATCTTACTAGTTAGTCGTCTAAAATGTTGGTCTTAATTTATTCAGTCAGTAGCATAAAAACTTAGATTCGTCTAATTTAAAACCAAAATGTAAGACAGCACACCCCTATTCTATGTTGCCATGGAAAATAAATGTCAGCTGAGCCAGTGGTTTCTTCAATTGAGGGACAGAAGTGGCTTCAGGTGAGTCTTTGTACGACTCCTACGATGGTAACAAAATGCCATGTGTTTTTTATTATTTGGGTTAAAATCACTACATTTTGAAGCACTATAGTCCTCTAATAAGCAAATATTTTCAGCGAATGAAAACTGTATTGAGCGTCCACAGTCAGCCATTTTTTAAGGCTGTTCAGTGTCTTACTAAAGACAACTGTGAGCTTGTTTTATGCAACAAGCTTTCTATGGCATCTTTAGCTAGTCAAACTAATTGTTAGACGCAGTCTTAAGTTCTTGGCTATGTTTATCCAACTGGCCCCAGATGTCCCATATTATTAGAATCACCATGAAAATGACCATCACCATGTCACAGAAAAGACAACAATTAGCAGGTCATTAGAGACAACAATTTACCTCAATGTGCTGCCTTAAGTTGGAGCTGCAATTTTAATCTTGAAATTTCTGCTTGTCTTGGTCATAAATGAAGGCAATGCCTGACAAAACAATTCTTTTTTTACTGTGCAGAGTGAAGAACGTTTTTTTACTTAGTTAGAAGAGCATGATGCTGCAGCAGTAATGGACTCATCTTGAGTGACAGTCGGTGTCAGCGCGTGCAGCTGTGTGAACTTCCGCTGTTGTAAAAGTCCCATTCAATAATCTCTCAATAAATTATACATGAATTAAAATTAAACCCAGTAATGTAACAACAGGAAAGCCACCCATTGTATGAAGTAAAAGTAAAAAAAAATAATTGGAAATGTACTTCAATGAGAGTAAAAAGTACCCACTTTTAAACCTGCTCTAAAAAATAATTGTTTTCCCAAAAAGTTAGTCAAGTAAATGTAACAGAGTAAATGTAGTGCGTTACTACCCATCTCTTCTTGTAGCCACAACACATGGGCAACACTGACCATGACATGGATCATTCAAAAAGGCAAGATAGTTAGCCAGGTAGCTCTCTTAGTGCGGTTGTTTGTTAGATAGCATTAGCCACTCTATTGTGGCATTTTAATATGGATTGTGGTACTGCAGTGCTTGATTTCATTTTTGAGGAAGGACAATGGAAAAATAATATGCTGGGAACAACACAATCTCTAAACCAGTTACTACCTTAGTCTATTTGCCTGGTAGATAAGTTATACTAGACTTCATATGCATTGCGTAACAATTGTAACACACAATTGTAGAAAATAAGACATATTTTTTGGATATCCATATTTTTCTTCTTTCGTTAGTTATTTATTTATTAATTGAGGGTAGGGGTGAGTTTTGTTGTTGTTCGTGACTTTCGCTCTGATAAGTTGGTCATCTGTAATCATGGTTACACCGGTACTCCTAAAAACATCAGATTCGTCCACGCACAAGAGAGCTGAAGCCCAGCTCACGGAATTATCAAAACCTTGTTCCTTCGCAAGTAGAGGGCCAAAAGTTACATGGTGTAGCTCTAAAATTATTTCTATTTAAATAAATGTTGTGTTCTTCAAGCTTTTTGTTCATCTAATCCCCCACCTGCAGCAATTACACCGGCATTTTAGCAGTCAATTTATTCTAGATATTCAGGTAAAGTTTTATCCCATGCTTTCTGCAGCACTTCCCAAAAATATTGTTGGCTTTTTGGGCACTTCCCACTGATTTTTTAAACAAGCTTTTTTTTTTTTTTACTACAGCTTTTTCTTTGAAAGTCAGTCTAAAATGCAAACATCCCAGAGTATTCTCTTTACTGTTGCGGATGAAACTGGTGTCAGTACTGGTCATTGAAGCTGCCATTTTAGGGCCTGTGAGGGGTCTGTATCTCAAACTAGAGACTCTGACGTACTTATCTTCTGTTGTTGTGCATCTGGGCCGTCAACATTCCTTCTATCATTAGTCCCAGTTTGATTTCTTCTTTCAAGACAGAAGTGCATGGAATAACCTTCATCGCTCAAAAGAACAATAGACTGATGAATTCCTTGAGAGTTTACTTTCTTTTGGGCTCTTTTAAAACCAAAATTAGAATTGCAAGGGTAAAATAAATGGCAAGAAGTGCAGGGCAATAGAGCAGTTATAGGATTATGTTCAATGTTATGAAAATAAACAGGAATAAAATAAAAATAAAAGGAATAGAGCTGGATCTGGCCGACTCTAGTAATATATGAATTCACTTCTAAATCCACTTTTTTGTAACATTTATCAATGCTTTACAGCCACAACAATGTAATGTCTTTGAATTTTCCTTATTTGGATTTTTCTTTTCTCAGCAAATATTGATATATGTGATTAATGGCTATTAGTTAAGTAGTTTTTTATTTGTATAGCACTTTTCACAACACACATCTTTTCACAGAAAATCATGCATTAACAGAAAATGAAACTGTAAAATCTATAAAGTCTTAGAGTCATCATTGCACAGTTTGATTATATATGACTGTGAATTGTGTATTAAATAAATAATTGTGTTTAGAACCCCAGTGAGCATGCCTCAGGTCACTGTGGCAAGGAACACAAAACTCCATAAGATGTTGGAAAATGGAGAAAAATAACCTGGCTAGAAACCAGGCTCACTGTGTGGGCCAGTTTCCTTCTGGCTAAACAGCATGAATATAATGCCTATATTAATTATTTATGTGCAGTGCAAGTAAACTAAGTGTTAAGGGTCAGTGTTTAAACAAAGATTTTGTATGAAATGTAAGATTAATGACTAATGGCTTTGAAGTTCATTTTGGGGTAACTGCAGAAGTTCACATAGATCCTTTGTTTGTTGGCTGTTAAAGACTTTTATTGCCAATTAATTGATAGCCTATGTATTCCATTTTAAGAGTGTAGTCCATCAAAAGATGATGCAGGCAGAGATCAGTGAGGTGCATTGCAGTTCCACTGGCAGGTCATTTTGGTGAGGTTTATCCTAAGTCCAAGGTTCAGGTAGTGGCAAATGAAGTATCCCATTTTTTATGGTTGGAGTTGGCATCACTTCATCCTCTGAAGTCCATCGTAATAGACTGAAGTGATGTCTGGCTGCCACTGGCTTCATTTAGTCATCATCAATCAGAGACATGTAGCAGTGGAGTCCAACACCAAGCAGGAAAAGAGCTGGATCTGGCCGGCTCTGGTAATATATGAATCCCAAGGTTGAGACAGGGAAACAAATAGAAGTATATTAGCATAGATGCCATTCAAGTTTTTGCAGCGTTATAGATCACGATAAGTCTGGTTCTGGAAGACCTAACTAAAGCAGCTTAATTGTTGATGGATACATTAGTTGTATGCCTGGCTGAATAGATGAGTTTTTAATCTAGAACAGGGGTTCTCAACAGGGGCAGTACCGCCTCCCAGGGGGTGCTCAAAGGATTTCCGGGGGGCACTGAGAGCAAATTAGTAGAGAGGGGGCATTAGGTCATAATCAAATCTTTCTGCAAGTTCCTCTTTGCATTAAAACATTTATCTAGACTTGGAGTATATCAGTTAGTTCTCAATTATATGGGTTGGTACACATTTGTACCAAATCATTGATTTCATTGATAAGCTGCTAATTTTGAGAATTGAGAACTTTTGTTGGTTTCAGAAAATATAAAGTTAGGTATCATAGGTATAACAGTGGAAACTTATTCCATGATTCCTGATAATATCTCCCAGGGGAAGCATATATAAGGAGAAAAGCAGAGGTCCTAAAACTGATCCCTGTGTCACTCCATACTTAACTTTTGTTTGCTTTGCACCACAAAATACCTTTAATTATTTATTCTTCCACTTGCGCTCCATTTTCCGAGCTGCTCTCTTGAGAGCATGAGTGTGATTATTGTACCACGGTGCAGGGCTTTTTCTTTAATTGAAAGGGGTCGACATAATCAAGAGTGCTAAAGATCACTGTATTTATATTTTCAGTTATTACATCAAGTTCTTCTAGACTTTTTCGCTTACTGAGTATATTAGATAAATCTGGAAAATTATTAGTGAAGCTATCTTTAGTGGTCGAAAGAACAGTTCTACCTGAAGGATAGCATGGTGTAGATTGATTAACATGAGCTGATTGTTTTAGTTTGATTAACTGATCAGCGTATCATGTTAATTAATTAGTTATTTTACATTTCTTCCCCCATCCATGACCATTAGTGCACAATATAGATATTTACAAAAATGTATTAATTTTCCCCAGAACCAGCTTATAAATTGTTATTTTTTTTTAACAAACAAGTTGTATGAATTGGACTCACATCCACATAAACATATGAGCTAGAATGGTTCAGACAATCTTTGTCAAGAATCTGGAATCTTCATGCACATTTACAATTTAATATGAAAGGGACTATAGTTAAAACACTTTTCTTTTATCAGAGGATCATCATTTGATTTGCAGTGTGACTAATGCCATTTTATGTGCTTTGGTTATCATAATTGATGCTACCATATTCAGTGTATTGAAGTGTATACTTCAATGTCCATTATTACTGATTATTTCTTTCACAGGCAGGCTCATTAAGGGTAATCTCCTCTTATAACAGTAATAAATGTGCTCCCAAGATATATGACAAAATTTACATTTATTAACATTTATGCTCTACTGACTACCAAGATAATACACTTACCGAGTGCAGTCTGATAACTGTAAATAGGGAGAGTGCAGATAGCTAAATAGAGATAAAGCTAGAAAGGGGTGGAAAATTACAGCTATAGGACTGAAGGGAGATATGGATTTAATGATTGGAGTGGGTAATAGGACTATAAATCTACTATTTTGTGGTTAGTGAAAAGCATGTGGAAAATATTTTACCTAAATACAACATATCCATTCAATTTACTCCATTAATTAGAATAATAATTAAACATTACTTTGGGTTCAAGCACTTCCCGTTGAGTCCAAAAAAGCAGACCTAAGCATTTTAAAGCTGTAGAGTTCATGAAGCTAGTCTTTGGCTATAGTATAATAACCAACACACACTCAGAAGGAAACATCGACTTTCAACTTTACAACTTTCATCCATGCACCCCAAATCATCACTGTGGTAAGGTTATCACCTAGTTTTACAAAATTACGCTTTAGTGCGATTATCAACTTATTTCAATGGATTTGATTAAAGGTTTTGTTCACCCAAATGTACAAATTCATCATTTACTGTCTTCTGTGGAGCCTAAAGGGAGAAAGAAGTTACATGAAAGTAGTCCATATGACTTGTGGGGTATATTCCAAGTCTTCTGAAGACATGCAAAAGCTTTGTGTAATGAACATAATGTAAATCATTCCTGGCATAGCTCTCAAATGCTCATTCACACTCGTTCAAACCTGCTGGTTTGATGTCAGTGATGTAAAATGCCATTGCATCTGGCTTATTGTGAGACTGATTGTGATGTGTCAGGTTTAAATGTATCTTTTATTTGAGATTTAATAGCTGCAGTAGACAGGAAGATACCTGCAAATAAATACAATTTCAGTATGTACCTCACACAACACTTTCATATAGATCAGTGGTTTGATGAATGACCCCTACTTCATTCCCTTACCCTAGTCTATGACAAATTTAACCGCTCTGAAGTAGTAAAGTAGTCTATTTCTGCCTAAAGTACAGTAAGTGTTACTATAGTAAATTCAAGGGTGGTGATGTGGAATTCTGTGCCGAATTCAAATGCTTTCCGCTACTCGCGCCTTGCTTCTCAGTGATTCTAACAAAGCTGCAAGTTTAAGAGTATCTCGCGCATCTCTGTCCATTGAGCCATATTAATCTACAGAAGAATTAATCTAGCTGAGGTTGTGCTTTCGCCTGTCTATTTGACGCTGCTAAACCAGAAACTTCAGATGCGTCACTAGACTTCAAAATCAGATGAACCACTGTACAAATGCATACCAGCCCATATAATTTAGAACCAACTGATATACTCCAAGTCTAGATAAACGTTTTAATGCAAAGAGGAACTTGGTGATAGATTTGATTATTATGACTGATAAATGCCCCCCATTTGTAACCGAACACCCCCTCTCTACTAATTTGCTCTCAGCACTCCCTGGCATGCTATGAACTGCCCCCGTTGAGAACCGTGATATAGATACTGAAGTGTATAAATACCTTTTAATTTTACCACTCAAACCCCCTGTATATTTTTCCTTAACACTCCTATGTTTGTGTCATTCAAACAAATTATAATATCCAAATGAATATGAGGCTTGATGGAATATTCATTAGGGTGAATGTCACCAGAGCAATGCTTTGGCAGGATAAATGTCGCTAGAGTGACGTTTCCCCCATAAGACTGCCCTAAAAAACACCACTCACCAATCAAAATAAATTATTAGAAATGACCATTGTTTTTTCCATACATTTGGCGTTTTAAGTTTGATAAATTTGGATCATTTGGAGGAAAAATGCACTTAAGTCCTTGATTATTTCCCCTTTCTAAAGTTTTGTTGTCAGCAAGGTCAAAAGGGGACCAGAGGGACAGAGACAATTTTTCTGGAATAGATCATGCAAAGGATTTAGAAATGGCCTTTGATATGACCCTTGAGGAATAAAGAAAAAGATGACAAAATAATTTATCAGCTGCCATTAATTTCAATAAGAAAATAAATGTATAATGAGATGAATGAAAATGCATTGTGTGTGCCTCTGTTATGAGCTTGTCCCTGACAAGTCAATATGGCTGGTTAGCCTGAGCAGATGGAATATTTTAGTTTGTATGCCTCACATTGTTGTTGGGTCGAGTAGATGGAAAAGACAATGGTACACATACAGTAAATGCTTCATCAATTACAATGGTAATGGTCAAGGGAGAAAAGAGTATGCTAAATGATAGTTCACAGGACTTCCTGCTAAATCTATTGAACACACCCTTACTTGGTGGTTTGATTGTTGTTCCCTCTCTTATGTCTTCAGATAAACTGTTGTTTCCTGTACAGGTTGTGAATCACTCCGCAGAAGATATCTGGTTATAGGCCAGAACCAAACTTGGTACTCTGTCTCGTGTCGAGAGAGTGAAGTCCAATGAGACGTGTGAGGTGAGATTTCAGAGAATTTCTGCTGATATTGAAGACAACAGACAGTCAGTTATTGGAGGACAGCTCCAAAGAGTTTTTCAACAAGCTACACATTGGTTGTACTCCTGAACAGCAGGCAGATCTGTGATTTGTTTATGACATGCTGAAGTTTTTGCTCTCGAAGATGAAGCCCTCAGTTTTACTGCTAAAGTGCAACATGAGATTCGCGTTTTGGACGATATACCGGTGGCCAAGCCTTACAGGTTTATCCCACCCACTTAGTATAGGGAAGTCAGAGAACATATCACCAAACTCCTTAAGAAAGGATTGATCCAGGAGAGCATGAGTGCTTATGCTTCACATATCGTGCTAGTTAGGAAAACGAATGGCAATCTCAGGAAAAACTGTGGTCATATGCTGGGTTCCAAATTTGTGGTCATCACCCCCTGTGCCATCTAAAAATGGCCAAGCTTGATGCAATTGTGCAAAGATGGGTCACTCAATTAGCCGTCTTTGATTTTGAGGTGAAATACTGTCCAGGACAGCATAATGCAGCTGCTGATGCCCTCTCTAGGCAGCCATCAGCTGGTGAGCCTGCCACTCCTGAGGATGCAGAATATGATGACTGTATTGCCATCTGCAATATAATAAACAAAGGAACAGCCTTTGAGCCTGACTTAGTGATAGCTGGTGAAAAGTGCTGTAGGGTTAGAGAGATTTGTGCTTTAGAGTGTGGAGTAGAGGAAGGCAGTAACCCTCACGGAAGTGTGCCTACTCTGCCAAATGAACTGAAGGATTTTAAAATGAAAGGTCCCACTCTCAGTTCTTTCAGAAACTTTTGAGAATGTAAACAAAAGCCCACCACCAGTGAGAGATCCATTCTATCAAAATCTGTACAGTCACTGATTAAGCAGTTGAAAATGTGTTGGATGGCTTGCTTTATCGCATTGAGCCTGATGACCAAAATCGTGGTGAATGTCAAAAGCTGCTCTTACCCTCATATCTAAAAGAACAGGTCCTTGAAAGTTTTCATGACTGTATGGGACATCAGGGCATTGAGTTCATGCTAAACCTGTTGGATGTGGCCCCTTTAAGAGCCAGAGTTTGGGACACCTGTTTTCCGGCATTCCTCATTTTGCTCATGTGTGCTGGTTAGATACGTGAAAACATACTTTGTGCAAGAGAGCTCCCAGTTTTGTTCATCGTTTCAGAATTCTTTGGGATGCATATTGACCACATTTGTGCACATGCGAGGACTGGCCTCTACCGTATTTCATAACTGTATTTAATTTTCGTATTTAGTTTTTTTTTGTATTTCATTTTAGTATTTCATTGTACTGTATTTAATTTATTTATTTTCTTTATTATTTTTTTAAATACAATATGGCCCCATAGTCTGCTGTTTATTTATTTTAATTTTTTTAACAACCTTCAGATAAACCCCCACAAATATATACTTATTTTTTGTGTCCCATGGCCTACAAAATATATATAATAAAATCTTTATGAATGTGTTTATAATAATTTTAGTTGTTGAATACGGCACCATAATCACACAGAACAGAATGAACCCATTATTACAAAGTAATTAAATGCATTAAATATATGTGACTGGATAAAATTTGTATTAATCTCACTGAAAAGAATTGCAATAAAATGAACCAACTAATTCTATTAATTCAATATTTATGGATTCAGAAAGGATACATAAACATTTGTTAATCTCTAAATGTGTTAATAAATAAAACATTTTATTTTTAAGATGTGCAAATATTGTAAGTTTTGGTGTCTATGCAAAAGTCAATAAATGTATATTTGTTTGAACCACACTTTACTTAAGAACATATACAAATTATCATGAGATAATTTTTTATTATTTAATAATTGTGTTGTCTTATGCACACACATTGTTATTTAATTTAAATTATTTGGTTCACTATAAATCTGGGGCACAACATAATGCTATTTGACTTGATTAGCAAATTTGTTTTTGAGATTATCATAATTATCTATTATCTCAATACCATCAGACCCATTAATAAGGCCATGTTATTGATTTGTGCTAAATATCGTCTAAGCAGTACTTTGTCAACATTTGCTGATGTTGTTCTTCATTGTACACATTTTCTGTGCATGTTTGATGCATAAAAAAATAGAGAACATGAAGGCCACGTAACTTAAAAGCAATTTCTGCTGTACAAATAGAAACTAAAAAGAAAAATGAGCTGCAGTGTTGACATTAGAAGAAGAATGAATTCACAGAAAAAAACTGAATTACCTTCCTCCAAGATCTGTTCGTTATCGAGCAAAACCATCTTATCAGCAGGAAGTAGGAAGTGATTAGGTATAAAAGATAATTGAAAACTTCTGTCAGTTGTGTGTAGAAATGTAATTATAAAGATGCCCTGCAGATTGAAGTAGCTTTGATTAGCCCAATGTAGAGTGGGATTCACACAGATACCTTTTCCTGTCATGGAAATCACTTTCAGACCACAATTAACTGCCTAAAATAACCAAGAATAACAAACATGTCCTTTGGATACAAATGAACATGATCCCTTGAATCTTGCAGCCAAGCTTGCAGCCTGTGTCCTGTGTTTTCTGTAGCCATATTTCTATGCAGGGGTTGCATTAACCGAAAAGTAATTTACAGATTTTTTGAAAGATTGATGGAACATTTCAAATGCTCTTCGTCATTTTGACAGATAAAAACATAAGAAAACATTTTCACCTAGTGCGTCAGTTTTGACTTTACTGTCTCTCTCACACACACTCCCACTGTGTGTGTGTGTGTGTGTGTGTGTGTGTGTGTGTGTGTGCTCGGTTTATTGCCTGGTATTAAGATGCATATTAACAGGCATCATCACCATTAAGGAGAGGTCTGAATAATTGATTGCATACAAACTCTTTCTAGCAAGTCAATCCACTGTCGGCCATCTTTAGAACGCTCTCAGGAGACTATTTCCAGTTATGCCAGTGCAGCTCCTATCTACTTGAATGGGGGGACACAAAATCTCAAAAACATTTGGTAAAGATTATGATCAAAGAACATATTTTCAAATCATCAATAAAATTTGATAATATTGGAATCATAAATTGAGCTTCTTTACCTCAGATTATGCTAAAACACGCAATTTTCCCAGCTTGTATAGCTAATGCAAATAAACTTTAGCGAGTTGATTGACAGGCAATGTCTGTATCTAAAAGATGATTGGTTATTTTACCTGTAAGGTGGGACTTCCTTTCAACACCCGCTGACCGTTGGGTGCTCAAAACTCATTGGTTAGGAGTTCCCATTTCTCCCATTCATTTAAATAGGAGTGGCCCATCTCTGCTAAATAGTAACTGCTGCAAATCAGTCATTACATTATCGTGTTACTGATCAGTGTGTCACTTTATTAATAAAGCACAAAAAAGTATAGTAATAAAATGAAAGCACAAAAAAGCAGCACATCGTCTCAACTAATTACTTTCATTTAATCTAAGTGCAAACATTAGCCTATGTTTAGAGTAGAATTGTCAGTTATTTTAGATGAGTATTGAATTAGAGCTTCAGAGATGCGTGTGCTTCACATCAGAGACTTTATTATTGTAGGCTATTAAGCACATTGTAGAAGTCCCGTGAACCTGTGCATTTTCCGATCAGATGGTTATTTAATTTAAAAGCCCCATGTACCAGTAAAGTTTATAAATCTTGTTTTAGCACAGTGGTTGATTGACAGGTAGTTACTTTCACACAAGAATTCCTTTGTTTCACCAGACTTGCACATGGGGAGTCAAAAATATTATTAAGCCTGTCATGTATATGCCATTATAATGGATGCTATGCACCTGAATGTAGTACTTCTAAAATTAAAACAAGTATGATGGATAAAAATGGACCATGACGGAAGTTTCACAACTCAGTCCATCAAAGTGAAGGATAAATATTTTTTCAAGAACAACCTCTGGTGCTATGTTGATTCATTCATATATATATATATATATATATATATCTACATTTACATGTATGCATTTGGCAGACTCTTTTATCCAAAGCGACTTACAGAGCCCTTATTACAGGGACAATCCCCCTGGAGCAACCTGGAGTTGAGTGCCTTGCTCAAGGACACAATGGTGGTGGCTGTGGGGATCGAACCAGCAACCTTCTGATTACCAGTTTACCAGTTATGTGGTTTAGACCACTACACCACCACACCATATATATATATATATATATATATTAGTTTACATTTGCTGTGTATATTCTATTAGTGAGCTCCAGCAGCTGTTACATCAAAAAGCGATCAGCCCCCTGTTGCAGTGCGCCTCTGTGACATGCTAATGGTGGACGCGTGCCAACCCTCACCTTTTACCATTGACAACAGACTCTGTTTGTTACTATGGCAGCACTATTGAGTCCAGCAGCATGGAGACAGAGCTAGTAAATAGCTCTATACTTTCTCTTGTTAGTGTCTTCCCTCATGTTCTTTGTACTGCCACTGGATTTTAATGAAAATTAAATAGAGTTACTGCCTAATGTGTCTTCTTCTTTTTGTCATTCCATGAAACTGATAGCATTAGGAAAAACTCTATGACTGTGTCTCGTTTTGAAATCTGTGACCTCCGGAGGTTGCATTTTTCGACTGCTTATGTAATCGAGGTTGTCTCTTTTCAGAAATGTGAGTAGGACACACCGAATGCAGCCTTCAAATGTGACATTCTTGCACGGGAATTCAGAGGATGCATGAGGTGTATCCTTCATGGGCACTCACAACCCACAATTCTTTGCTTCATCAGAAATTAACATCATATGTCTATACAAAATGACACCAAATTTCCCGTAAATATGATGTTCAAACATAAGTAATTTTAATTCCCAAGTTGAAGTGCATCAATAGATGGGTGCAGAGTATAAAATATTATAGTAATATATAATTAAAAATAAAGTATTATAGACTGAAAGTACACATGTAAAATCTATTTTATTTTCACTCTACAACATTAAAACTCTCCTAAAATATACTTCATACATTCCCTTCCAAAGGGACTTAGGCATGCTGTTGAAGTGCATCAATAGATGGGTGCAGAGTATAAAATATTATAGTAATATATAATTAAAAATAAAGTATTATAGACTGAAAGTACACATGTAAAATCTATTTTATTTTCACTCTACAACATTAAAACTCTCCTAAAATATACTTCATACATTCCCTTCCAAAGGGACTTAGGCATGCTGTCATAGCAACAATGTTACTATCTGTTTTCGTTTGTCCTACGAAGGCCGCCTCATTTAGACGAGGCTTGTTTAAAGGAGGACTCTCTGTATACTGCAGCCTTCAAAGGACGCGTCCTAGCTAGCACCCAGCCTTCGAAATGAGACACAGCTTATGACTCTGATAAACTGGAATATTTTACATGGAAGGCTTTGATTGAGTGAAAGAAGCTTTCTTAAAGGAATATTGACAATACTTACCCTCATGTCACTCCAAACCTGTGTGCTGCTACTTTCTCTGTCATACACTAAAGTAAAGTTTTTAAGAATCTTTACATACTGTAGATATTTTTCAAACAGTGATGAATCATGGTGACCGTGGACTGTCAAGCTCCTAAAGAAAACAATTAAAATAAATAATTCCTCTAGAATTACTATAAAAGTGCTGAATTGGACGAGTGAGTGAGTGCCGACTTGGACGTCATGATGTTTGGTTACAAGTAAAGTTGCCAACTGTTCTGTATTAGCATGGACATAAAATAAATCTCTATAGAGCTGTTCAGGTTGCAGTCCAAAACCCCCAACATTTTCGAATCATGGGTTCCCTCTGGATATTCCTGTGGATTTTTATGATGGGAGATTTGGATTTATGAGGAAAATAATTGTTTGTGGTAAACAATTGTTTTGTTTTTTTAGGTTTCTTTCTCACAAATTATTTTGTTTTATACAGTAAAAACCTAACAGCATACAGGTTTGGAATGATATGAGGATGAGTAAATAATGACAGAATTTTCATTTTTTGGTAAAGTCTTCCTTTAAGTTAGCAATATTCTGTATACAATTAATATTCATGCAGAAAGGGCCAAAGTAGCACATGCACATAAATTTAATAAGGAACGAGTGTTTCAAAATTTTGACCTGTAGTACAGTACAAAACCTTCAAATCCTTACATTATTTAAGAATGACATAATGTGCCCTGGTAAATGCATATTCCTGCTCTTAAATTCACCGGATGCCTCAACCTACATACCATATGATTTTATGACTTGCCAACAAATGTCTGCTTTGCTGGGTCACATTCAATATGTATGCCATTTTGACATGAACAGCATATGCCAACGTAGGTTAAGCTTGCTGCAAAGAGAATTCTCCATGGAATGATTATTTCATACCTGAACTGTCTTTGACTCTTGACACAGGGCAGGGAGGAAGATGGAAAGTTTACAACTCAATTCATTTGAAGAGACAGGGGGGATGATTCTGAGGCCAATGCCACATATTAGAATGTCCCAAAGGTCACTTCAGTTGAGAGCTGGGGCATCACAGCAGTCATATATACTTCCACCCACATATAAACCTTTCTGCTTTATTACCTCAAGTAGCTGCTGGTATGACAAGAGCTAAATTCTGATTTACAGGGCCCCTACTCAGTGTTCGCTGCTCCCTACACTCTCAGCATATACATTTGTAGACTTTCAGTTAATTTAACAAAAATTGTTCATTTGGAATACTCTTCAATGTCACTTAAAAAACAGAAACACAATCCTGTTTTATGGCAAGTCATTTATGAACAGTACAAGGTGGTAAAATCATAAGAATTTGTATGAGTTGACTTGTACTTGAATTCAAAGCATATTCAGTGATAGACACGCAACTCTATTGTGGATTTTTATGATAAATGTTTTATTTCAAGAGTAAAGACATTTTCCTCCTGTGTTTTTGTACATTTCTTCTAAATTTCAAGTTTTTACTGCTTTTCCTCTGGAAAGAGAATGAGGGCGTTTACTGTAAAAAAACATTGCTATATTGTATAGACCTACAGTAAGACAGTACTATAAGCACTGATGGTACAGTTATTGTGGACATTGATTGTGGCATGCAGACCAATGCCATTCCTCCCTCTTCTTCTTTTTTTTCAACTCTTTTAATGCTCACCTTTGAAAAAACTGAGAAAACCTTCCCCTTTTTCCTCTTCCTTTACACACTCTACCTCTTCTCAGTTCACGCGTCGTCTTTGTCTTATTCTTCCTCTTCTTCTATGCCATTATTGAATGCTCATATTTGATCCATTTTATAGATAGCAAGGTTATGAAATTTATGTTTAAAAATTTTGTGAATTGCATTTTCTTTGTTGTGTGCATTAACAACACAGCAGATATCAATATGAATGGTTTTGATTACCTGACATATGAAAATATGACTTTAATTTAGTTGTTGTCATGTTTTGAAAGCATGAATATTGTGTTTTGAGAAAATTATGAAAATCAAGGAAAATGTACAATTGGTTTAGGACAATTGCAAAGTGTACAGATGACTGTGATAATTGTTTTGAGAACAGTGACCTAAGCTTGGAGAAAAATTTAAACTAATCGATCGAGAAAAACTGAAAGTCTAATCCAAAGGCCAGTCCTTAACCTCCTGAGGCCTGAGCCCAACAAATGTGTGCATTTTTCATTTGCCTTTTTGATTTGTAATTGTAGCACCTCATACACATGCAAATATATATTTTTTGTTTTGTTGAAAAAAACAATGTCCTCATATTGGGCATACGTTGTGAAATTTTAAGTAATACTAAGCTGTAGAAAGTCAGCTCTTTTTTTTATGCCAAATTTTCCATAAAGCTGCTTTGGAAAAATGTGCATTTGGAAAAGCACAAATCAAATCTTTACAAATCAATATTATTTCACTTCATTTGACTTTGTGTTATAATGTTTTTTTTTTGTTTTTTTTACTTTGGCAAAAAAATCTCAATGCACAGTCAAACAAAAAATGATAACCAGCGCTTAAGCATTTTACCAATCAAAAATGATCATAATTAATTCTGATTCAAAGTAACGGCCTGCATCATCCAATCACTGCCAATCATCTTAAAATAAAATTTTGCATCATAAATTCTGAATTGAAGTACTGATTACCATTGCCACATGTCTGCCAACCATGTTGATTTGTGCAAACATCATCTGCAGCCCGAAAATGAACTTTTGACCAGAAGTTAGGAGTGATTGCACTTGGCTGCATAGAAAAACTATAGGAATACTCCCTTGCTCCATAATTAGTGAATGACTTAACATCCAGTGTGCTGTCTGTCATTTTATTTCACCATGTCATTAAAATTAGTTGTCATAAGACTATGTTGGACAACACCTGAGTCATGCAAATTACGTTGAGAATATGATTAAATTAATATACTCATGTAATTTTTTATTTCATTTATAAAAATGTATTACATAAAATCTTATATTTGAATGATATCAAATGTATTATATAAATTACTTTTAAATATATAAATGCATACAAACAATACATCTAAGTGTATTTATTTAATATATATATATATATATATATATATATATATATATATATATATATATATATATATACAATAGATAATCTAGACATAGTGTATCACATATCTGTGCTTCATACATTTGCACATCTTCCTAGCAACCATTCCTGATGTAAATCCCTTTTCACCTGTTATTATGGCATTAAATATATAACGTCATGTAGTAATGAGGTAGTGCACAGTGACTAATACTTTTCTGTGAAGTTATATATATATATGTACACTTATTTGAAATCTCACTTAAGATGACTGGACGCCCTGTGAAATCAACTTCGTAGGGCACTTATAGGAATGTACCCAAGGCCTTCTTCCATATTCTTTAAGCAAGTCAGTAGTATTCAGTGAGCATTGTTCTTCATACACCTCAATCACATTTTGTAGTTCTGTGTTTGTTATCATACCTGATATTTATAGATAGACCTACATAAGCACTAAGACCTTACATGACTGTGTAAAGATTTCATAATATCAGTAACTCTAAAGTAACAAAACATACTTTCAATGAGCAGACGGCAAACCAAATGATGGATCTCTACTTGATTGTGAATAAGACAGTCACACTGAAAAACAGCTGTTAAAGCTGAATACGAGTAGTCTCTGCTACTACCAAACCCTTCCCATTAGCATCCTCAGGCTGGAGGGAAACAAGCTTGGATATGAATGGAAGCCATGCTTTAGACACACTGTCTTTAATAACGTTCTTTCACACTCACTGTGTATGTATGTGTTATCCTTTCTCCTGTCTCTTTTATGTCTACTTAAGATGCTAAAATGCGTCATTACCTGGGACAGGCTAGCATATTAACCCTCATCCAAGGACATCTTTTGTTTATTACAAAGATGTGTCTCACAATATATTTTATAAAAGCTTTGTTGTGGCCCTTTTTAAGCTAGATTTGTGCGAACCCTTGTGCTATGAAATAGCTGTTTTTGGAAACATGAGTGGGTGATTCATGGCTGACATCTAAACAGTCTAACATAAACAATACGGTAATATGCTGGTATTTACTAGACAGTGATTTAATTTGATATTTTTTATGTGAGAACACATAACTTCAAATGCATTTTCAGAGTTCAAATACACAGAGCCTAATGAAAATCGAACTTACACAATCTTTTATCTCTGAAGACCAGACAAGCAGTTTTCTAGGCTGTTGAGAAATAGTCTTTCCTTAGAAATGAAGGTCTGCTGTGGCTCTCATGACTGGAGACTTCATCTTGTGTTAGTCTACATGATTTTAAGCAATTTTCATATCTAATTACTAGAAATATAAAAGATACTAAGAAAAAAATACTACGTGCACCTTTAAGACAATATCTTTATATCTTATGAGATATTCTGACAAATAATGTGGAGGATTAAATGATCTTACAGGATACTTATGAAGGTTTTTCCACTATTTCAGCTTTATGAAAGGCCTAAGGAATGAACATGCTGTTACCCTCTTAAGGCCTGTTCACACCAAATCCATGATTATTTTTTGTGAGACGAACCTCTGATGGAAGGTCTATTCACACAGTCCGTAAAAAGTTAAACTAAAAACTATTTCACTCCTGCACAGTAGGTGGCACCGTTGCGGTGCTGTTGTTATACCAATCTCCTGTCCGCACCTTCAACTGTTGGAGATTAATATAATGAATACTGTTAAAGCATTTATTTACATAAATTACAGTAGTTCAGTTAGGAAAATCTACATGGCGTGGCTGATAGGTCAAACATGTGTACCCTTCTGTCAAAATATATAAAGCTACTACTCACCTCATGCAATGCACCAGGAAATGGCTCTAGCAGTGCAGTATGTGTAGCATTATTGTCCAGTTTGGTCTCGAACAGTATTCACAAGCTTACTTTCTAAGTCCATAATCCTGGAGGATTTGTTACCAGGAAAATATCTCTGCCAACCGAACTCAAACTCTGACTTTGCAGAGACAACGAGCTCCCATAACCAAGCCAAGACAAGACAATGACACCATTTCTGCACTGGTACCATCTATTCCTCCAGCTATAACATAAAACCTTGACACATCTTCAATAACTATCAGTAGTGCAGCAAGAGGGCAATGAAAGAATCCAGATTGTAGCACACGAAAATCGTCAATCGCAGCTTCTTCGGCTGGAAACGTTGCCACCCGGATTTCTACTGGGCCGCTGCAACTTTACAAAGACTTCATTCAGCATCTATTCTGGCTTCAGTAGCCCAGCTGTCAGCAGTTTATGCAGCAGCAATACCTCACAGTCAGACAAGCAGGTAACATCAT
The DNA here is from genome assembly GCF_025860055.1 of Xyrauchen texanus. Lineage (NCBI taxonomy): Eukaryota > Metazoa > Chordata > Actinopteri > Cypriniformes > Catostomidae > Xyrauchen > Xyrauchen texanus. The sequence continues at coordinate 21,937,054 of NC_068315.1, forward strand.
CAATTTACCTTTCGCTCGTGAGTTGTTCTGTACTGTTAATCCCCAGCATAAATTATTTAATGCATGTTTTAATATTGAAGTAAATTTACAGTCGCAGCAGATGCACTGGAGCAATGGAGGACAGTTTATAAATATATTCAAACATACTATGTAAATTATATGTTTACAAGGATTGATTATGATAGGCAAGAGCTATCCCATCGTGCGAGCCACCATGTTTTTTGACATTGCGATGCAGCATGGTACTCTGAGTTCATAAAGCAGAAGGTCTAAACCTAGCAGCTAGCATGGAGAGAATGAGAGACGGACAGAATGGAAGGCTCAAGTGAACTAATTATTATTTATTGTTTTTTTTACAAATGGGGAAGTAGTGGTCTTTAACATACTGTAAGTATTTGAATATTTGTACATAAATGAAGTATTGTGACACTGAAAGATGATAAACAACTATCATATGACAACCGCTTTAGTCCCCTGGCTGGTAACTGCAGCATGAACATTTGATCGCACCAGGTTGAGAGTACATCTGAGCCCAGTAAATGTTATCTCACCAGGTTACATATTGAAGTTCCGCCTGGATTATAGACCAGCTCATAGTGGAATAATTGAGTCTGTCTTTTAAGGAGTGTGACACCAGGCTCTAAAGTCACCTAGCTTTGGAGTGCATAAGGATACATTATTTTATACCATCTTTACAACAGGTGACACAGAATTGTTTTTCCCCAGATCTGACCACCAGACATGTGAGCTGCAGTGAGGTGCATTTCAGTCACATGTGGCTCACAGTGTATCCCTGAGTGTGTTGGCTATGTGTTCCCGATGGGTTTATCTAGGTTTATTTATGCATCTGAAGTGGAATTTGGTTATTGACTTCAATCTGATAAGAGCAGGCATGAATGCATTAACACAGCAGTACAATGCAATTTGAAATAATGAATATAGATCTGAATTATGAAAATAATAATATTAAAATATAATAATACAATTATAATTTTTCTATTCATGAATACTGCTGACAAATTATGAGGTCAGGGATGGCTGTATCCACACTCCTCTAATGACATACCTGAGCCATTCCTATACTCTGTGCTCATTTTGTCTGTTCCCGCTCTTCCAACAACTGTCATTATATGTGCAAATAATCATTTGTTTTAACTTGTAAATTGCAACCAACACTTCAGCCTCCTTAGCAGGCACTAATTTCCATCTACGACTAAAAGATCCCAGCATCAATAGTTTTGCCATCCATCATCTAGCATTCCTGAATGGGCTAAAGCAATTCCGCAAAGGCAAAGCTAAACATTTAGCTCTCTCACTACCATAACTGCGTAAGATGTGCATCGGTCAAGGTCTTCTTGATGATCACACAAAAGCTCTAGGTTTCATTTTCCTCAAAGCTTTATGGATTTTAAGGTCAGGAGAATCCACATGTAAACTTTCTCTTTCATTCAGCCTACTTTGGACCTCATACTAATATTCCTTACTACTATTAATGTTCTGTCATCCTCTTAGCATTCATAAAGTGACATGGCATGGCTATCAATTTTTATAGCCCGTACTAACATAGATTTTGTTCCCTCCCGCATGTCCCGATACCTGCGATCCTGGTATTCCACCTTGCCTTGGATCCTCTCTTCCTTCTGGTGATGCGAACCTATGACGAGTTGGTGGTCATCCTCCAGCTAAGCAATCACATTTGACCAAAGATTTTATCTAGAAGTATACACCAGCACTCCTCCAGGAGCAGAGCAGCAACTACTGCAGCACCCAAGGTTGCCTCGGCACAAAGAATGGGACACTAGTCTCCAGCAGCTTACAAATTTTACATTATGCAGTTGCAAAGGCATTCTGAACCCTAAAGCTATGAGTCTGTCTCAGCCACTATACTATTGCTCAGGTGGTTGCTGGGGTGTCCTGTGCTCTTTGAAATATAATAGTCATCAGTTGCATGAATAGTCTGAGTAGTCAATTAGTTTAATTTGACACAGTTACACAGTCATTCAGGTCACAATAAATAAACCCATCGGGAACACATAACCAACACACTCAGATACATTGCGAGCCACACATGACTGAAGTGAACCTCGCTGCAGCTCACAGTCTGGCAGTGAGATCTGGGAAAAAAAAAACAAAAAATAAAGCGCAGGCATTGAGCAGATCAGTTGACAAGACCAAGCCTAATCCACAGTCTAGCATTAACTTAAATCCTAAGATAAATTGAGAGTCAAGCATACACAGTTTTTGGGTCACTATATAAAAAACATTTAGGGATACATGGTGACTGAAATTCACCTCACTGCAGCCCACCTCTGTCGGTCTGATCTGCTGGGAAGGGGACAGGGGAGATTATACTGTTTGCTTGTATTATCTATCTTTAAATATAGCTGTTGGGTGGCTTTGTCTTGATGTGGTACAGTAGCAGCAGCATGTCCCTTCCTTCTCAGCAGCATCAACTTTTCATGCCAACAGCGTGAAAATGTCAAGCAGCAGCAGCAGCATACATAAAGCAGATCTAGCCCACCAACACTAATCTTACACCACTGTCATTATAATCAATACAAATCTTTAATATATCTCAGAGTTGTCCTAACTTAAATTTTAGTAATTCAGTTAGGAAACTCTACATAACGTGGCTGATAGGTCAAATGGGTGTACCTTGTCCTATGCACCCAATCAGAAGCTTTCCATTGTCAAAATATATAAAGTTGCTACTCACCACACGCAATGCACCAGGAAATGGTTACAGCAGCGCAGTATGTGTGTTGCATTGTCCCTCCACCTCCCCAGCACCACATGTCTAGATCTGTTTTATGGGGGGCTTTATCTTGATGTGGGTACAGCAGCAGCAGCATGTCTCTTCTGTCTCAGAGGCATCATGTTCCCTTTACAAAAAGCTTCACTTTGATGCTGCGCTTTTGCTAAGCGCTACGGGGAACAACTTTAGCTGTGAACCGAGCTGAATAATGTGTGAAACACGTCAATGAACATTGACCGGAATTTATAGCCTCGGCTGATGTAATCATTAGATGCACCTGCGGCCAGGCTATAAATGGATACGTCACCAGGTGTCGTCAGAAACTCTTTTTTCAGAGCGATTCTGTTTCTGTGTGTTTCACAAACCCTGACAAAACTTTCTTTCCTCTGTTAGAAGTTAGAATCAGTTAGGCAGTGTGCAGTGAACTTTCTCTTCTGTTTAGAAAAAGAGAGAATGACTGAAAGCCGCAAACGGTGCGTGTTCCCCTCTTCTCGCTCTATAGCTGAAGAGGACACACATCAGTTTTTGCTCTGTTTGTTTGGGGGTAAAAGCACGCTGCTCTCGTGTTGCAGCAGGGCGGGTGCGAGCACTGCGATTTGCTTTAACAGGCAGAGTGCGTCGAGCTCGCCTCGCTTGCTTCCGGGAGTCAGCACTCATGAAAAAAAAAAAAAAGAAATCGTTCGTGGGGCTCTTGCATGGATTTGGCTGAGGAGCAAGAGACGGGTTGATCCCTTTCTCTCACTCTCTCCCCAAACCCAGCTGGTCCTTCACACATGATCTCGACGCTTCTTTGGATCATGAGGTGGATCGCGATTCTCTTCCCGCCTCCGAGCTTTCCGTCCGCGATAGAAAATCTACGGAGGAATTGCTCGATGTTGTTACTCGTGCGGTTGCCAGATTGGACTGGCCACACGAAAAAGAGACCCCCAAACGCTCCAAACGCTCCAAATTAGGGGATATATTTTATCTTCCAGTCTAAGAAAGGGAACGCCTCATGGGTCCCTTCCCTTCTTTAATAACCTCCATGAAGAGCTTTTTCGCTCATGGAGAACCCCTTAAAAAAAAAAAAAAAATATTATATATATATATTTTTTTCTTCCCGTGTTCGCATACCCTCGACGTCATTATATTCGACTATCGTGGGTGTTGAGGCACGGCGGTATTCAGTGATGCCGCCGGTCGAAGAGACGCTTCGGGCTATCTCTGCCGGGCTCGGCATCGTCACTTAAAGCCCTCTCTCCCTCAAAGCCTTGTAGGACAACCTCCACTTTAGTGGGAAGGGCTTATCAAGCAGCAGGTCAGGCTGGTGCTGCTCTGCACACTATGCTGTTTTACAGGCGTACCAGGCTGACCCCTGGACGACCTGAGTGTGGGTTCTGCGCTGGCGACCAAGCAGCAGACCCGCCTCGGTCCTGACTGAAGGGAGGCTCAAAAGCAAAGCGTGGCGAGTCGTGCTCCTCCACCCAGGGATTGGGGACAGTCTCGCCGCCCTCGCCAGCCCCCGAAGCAAGACCCAAGAGAAAACCCTGACGGTCTTGCACCTAGATTAGGGGGTAGCTCCCCTCGGGACGGGGCGCGTGCTTCACTTCACCCCTCCCGGTACCCCCTCGAAGCCCCTCCATTCCCGCCACCTCTTGGTGTTTCGGGTTGTAGAGGCTTCCATCAAAATTGGGTGTTTTCACTGTTCCTGCATTTTATTCAGGACGCGAATCACCCGACAACCCCTCAACAGGAAGTGTTAAAATATAATACCCATCTCAGAGATCCTGGCAGCGTGGAAACTCCTGCCGGATATATTCTTTTTGTTCTCACTACCGTAAACCGGATTTCTTTTTTGTAAAAACAAAAGACTCAATCTCCTGGTTAAAGGGGCCATGGTATGTGTTCCCCTTCCAGAGAGAGAGTTAGGTTATTACACTAAATACTTCCCGTTACCCATGGAGGGTGAGGGGTGGCATCTGGCTTAGATCTTAAAGCTTGAACTACCCGTGGGTGTTCAAGTCCAAGATGATGCCTGTCAAGACGGTCGTGTCTCAAGCCTTACAACTCGTTTGGCTGGTCACCATCGATCTTATGACGCACTTCTATACTTCATTTAGAAGTTCTGCCACAACATGGAAAGTTCCTGAGGTTCACTTCCGGGGGTGAAGCCTTCCAGGGTCAGGTTCTTTCACCCAGCCTAGCCCTTTTTACCCGCACATTCACAATGCATGATGTAGCGCTGGCTCCTTGCGACTCCGGGGCATCTGCATTCTGAATTATGTAGACGACTGGCTGATCCTAGCGCAGCTCCAGGAACTGGCAGTTCAGCACAGGGACATCGTCTTAGCTCATCTGTTTCTCTGGGGTTGAGGCTCAATGCCAAGAAAAGCGTCCTCTCTCCCACTCAGAACACTGTCAATCGGGGCATCATATGGAGTTCAATCACAATGCGGGCACAACTGTCTCCCGAGTCCATTCAGATCACCCTGAGCAAAGTCAGGCTAGGTCAAGGTTGCACTGTTATCAGTATCAACGATTTCCAGGTCTCAGGGCGAACGAGTCCACGGTGATCCCTCTGGACCTTCTGCTCATGAGACCGTTTTTGTTGTGGCCAAAAGCCAGGGGATTTCTTCCAAGGGCCAAAACCCCTAGGTTAAATAGGGTTACGCGCCCCAGGCTTCGTTCCCTTTCTATGTGGTTCAGACCCCGGTTTTCTGCCTTGGGTCCCACTCTAGGTGCGTCTTGTTGTCGCAGACTGCTAACGACAGACGCCTCCCTGACGGGCGGGGTAGCGGCCTTAAGTGGTCGTCCAGCTTAAGGGGATAGGAGGGTCATCAGCTTGGTTGTCACAGTCACTGTCTCGGGTTGATGGCTGTATTTCTGGCATTGAAATACCTCCTCCTGAGGCTGCCATGTCTTGGTGCTGGTGGACAATACAGCGGTAGCCTCTTACATAAATCATCAAGGAGACCCACGTTCTTGTCAGCTGTATTTCTGACACGTCGGATTCTCCTTAGGGCCCAGGGTAAGCTCCTGTCACTCAGGTCAGTTATATATCTGGATGCCCGTATACGGGAGCAGATTTACGGTCCAGACAGAAAATACCAACGGGGGAGTTAAGAACTCCACCCTAAGGTAGTAGTTGCCCAGAGTTCGCCAGCAAGGGTTTTTGCCTCTTACTGATAGCACTGCGCTGGCCGAACAGGGCTTGGTTCTCGGAGCTAATCTCTTCCCTCGACGGCTCGCCTTGGGCGATTCGAACAGGAAGGATCTTCTATCTCAGGCACAGGGCAATATTTCATCCCTGCCCCGAATTGTGGAATCTTTCATGTTTGGCCCCTAAGGGTACCAACTGAGGGACACAGGGCTTTCTCCTGAGTTTATCGAGACCTTTTTTAAATGCCGGGCTTTTTCCACTTGGAACAAGTTTGGGTGAGATCTTAGGGCAGAAGAGGACCTCTTCGCCTCTATGAATAGTGCAATGTCTCCTCTACTTCTCCCTGAAATCACCCAGCCCCCTTGGGTCTGGATGTTAAGACACATACATGACCCAGAGTGCGTCTGTATGCATTTCTTTCCCCGGTTTCTCTGCTCCCAGGAGTCTTGGCCAATGTTCACCAGCAAGGGTCTTGCCTCCTACATATGGCGCTGCGCTGGCCGAACAGGATATGGTTCTCGGAGTTATTATCTCTCCTTTACGGTTCGCCTTGGTCGATTCCGAACAGGGAGGACCTTCTTTCTCAGGCTTGGGGACATATTCATCCCCGGCCTGAATTGTTAAACCTTTCATGCCTGGCCCCTGTAGGGTACCAACTGAGGTTCGCAGGGCTTTCTCCTGAGATTATCGAGACCATTTCAAGTGCTAGGGCTCCCTCCACTTGGAACTGATCTGGGTAGATTTTACTGGGCAGAAGAGGACCTCTTCGCCTATGTTGATAGCGCAATGTCTCCTCTACTTCTCCCTGGGTCAATAACCCCCCAAAGCTGATCGTGGTGGCACATACATGGCACTAATGTGCCTGCATGTATTTCCTTCTAATATGTTCATATTACAGAACCAGCTAACTGCCAGTTTGCTTCAGTTTTGGAGTCTCTGTAGAAAGAACTGTCAGCGGGCACTTGCCTCACCACTGCCAGGTTCTATGTGGCCTCCACTTCGGTTTGCCACACCTCGGTGGGCGGGTGGGCATCCTTGCTAGGACCTCTTCATAGGGTAAGACCCCCCTTTTTTAAAAACCTCTAGAGTCAGCGTTTGGTAGACTTCTGACTGTCAAGATGTTTTTTCATATGGCAATTACGTCTCTAAGGAGACTTGGGTACCTACAGGCTCTGTCTCTTTTGCCGGCCTGTTTTGAGTTGCCCCAGGTAGGACCAAAAGCATTCTTTGCACCCTCACCCTGACTACCTGCCCAAGGTGCCTTTCTCGACCCTTGGCCAGTCATTCTCTAAGCCTTCTGCTCCCTGCCGTTTGTAATGCCGGAGCAGCTAAAGACTACTCAGACTTTGTCCAGTCTGTGCCCTTCAGAATTATGTCCACCGCATTTGCTAGTGGCGTAAAGTCAGGGCAGCAGTTCTTCACTTTGAAGCCGTGGACCGGGTTGTCACTTTGGGTGAGGGACCTTACTGCCCGGGCCTCACGAGGCGCGCGGTCAAGCTTCGCCAGTAGGTTTTAGGGCGCACTCTACCAGAGGGCTCTCCTCCTCTAAAGCCTTGGCTAGAGGTCTCCCTCTGCAGCAAGTTTGTGGTGCGGCAGGTTGGTCCTCTCCACGCACATTCATTAAACTTTTATAGTTTGGATGTTCTTGCCACTCTGGGCTCTTACGCCCTTGAGTTGACACCGAACAAGTTTGTGGTGCGGCAGGTTGGTACTCTCCGCACACATTAATCAAATTTTATGGTTTAGATGCTTTGCTACTCCGGACTCTTATGTCCTTGAGTCGACATCTCAGCCCATGCCTAAACAAGTTTGTGATGCGGCAGGCTGGTCCTCTCCGCTCACATTCATCAGTTTTTATGACAAGTTTGTGTTGCGATAGGGTTCTCTTCGCACACATTCATCGAACTTTATGGGTTAGATGCTTTGCTACTCCGGGCTCTTATGCCCTTGAGTCGACATCTCAGCTCATGCCTGAACAAGTTTGTGATGTGGCAGGCTGGTCCTCTCCGCACACATTCATCAAATTGAATGGTTTAGATGTTTATGCTACTCCGGGCTCTTATGCCCGTGAGTCGACATCTCAAGCTCATGTCTGAGACCTCTCGTGTTTTTGTGAGTACACTGGACAACCGTAGGGGTCCGGACAGCCCTAAGTGTGGTGGCGTGGGTATTGCGTTCCCCGTAGCGCTTAGCAAAAGTGCAGCATCAAAGTGAAGCTTTTTGTAAAGGGAACGTCTCGGGTTACATGTGTAACCCTTGTTCCCTGAAAAAAGCGGAACGAGATGCTGCGCTTCTTTGCTGCACTGGGACGTCCCAGGACTGCTCTTCAAAAAGAAGTATCTGACGACACCTGGTGACGTATCCATTTATAGCCTGGCCGCAGGTGCATCTAATGATTACATCAGCCGAGGCTATAAATTCTGGTCAATGTTCATTGACGTGTTTCACACATTATTCAGCTCGGTTCACAGCTAAAGTTGTTCACCGTAGCGCTTAGCAAAAGCACAGTATCTCGTTCCGCTTTTTTCAGGGAACAAGGGTTACACATGTAACCCGAGACGTTTTCATGCCAACAGCAGCAGCATATTGACTCATGTCAAGCAGCATTAGCATGCGTAAAGCAGATCTAGTCCGCCAAGACTAATCTTACTCTGTCATTATAATCAACAAAAATCTTTACTCTATCTCTGAGATTTGTCCTAATTGAATTAAGTATAACTGTTTCATTATGTTCTTTCCATGGTGTTGATGCATTTTGAGGAGTATATAATCTGTGTTTTATGTGAGGGAAATGAGTAAAGAGTGCTGTTGGATATTATTTACACATGTATTTTGAGTATAATACAAATGAACACCTGAAGCCAACTTCTCTTTTTATAATGCCTGCATTTATGCCTGAATAATATAACACAAGGTACAGTGATATAAATACACGTGGATTAATGTACATTTAGAAAAACAGGTATATTATAAAATATGATGATTAATAAAAGAATACCCTAAATCTTGCTATTAAGTCTTTAATAAAATTATTGCAATAATTTGTTATATAACACTTGCAATAAAAATAGTGTGGCTCTACAATTCGTTTGTCTACTGTAAAATATAGCATGTAAAGTGTCTTTTACTGGAATCTTCTACAAGGTTGTTTCAAACGAATTGCTAAACCTCGCTGCTATTTTAAAGCCATGAGAATATAACAGGCACAGTGGTATACATATGAAATAATGTATATTAAGACAAAAAATATATAAGCAGACTTTCAAAAACAGAACAGGTTTATGTTTGCAATACAAGTTAACGAACTGCAACTATTTATTTTTAATTATATAATTTTCAGGGTGTTTATCAGCTGCATGCATGCCAGTGTTTGCAAGCTGATTAGTACCGCCAACACGCTGGATTGAGCAACTGCAGTGACTGACAAAAAGCACTTCGCTCATTTATCAGTCAGTTTTAATCTCATTCTGAAGAAAGAAATTATGATAGGAAAACTCTCTGTAAAAAAAAAGATTGTCGGCGGACGATTTGTCGGACTCGATGTGCATAGGAATGCATTGTTACAGTACAAAAGCTTGTTCAGAACTAACATTCATATCGGAAAAAACGACTTGGTGTGAACATGCCTTTACTCATTCTACAGTATGTGTAAAGTTTCTTAAGCTTGGATAAACCTGAGGACAAATACAAATCTGAGTCACCCAAAAACCAATTCCCCTCTTTCAGAATAGAATGAAGTACAAGGACACTTTTAAGCCAGAACAGTGTGTTTTTGGATTTTTTATTTTTTATTAATCCTCCTTTAAAAAAAACAAAAATGAAATCCAGCGTTGATGAAACTGCAGATATACAATGCAGCACAGCCAGTGGGCTGGAGTTAGGCCTGGGATTTACAGTAGAAAGGCCTCCTCTCTGAATCGTTCTACTTTCTTTGAGCTGATGTCTGTCTGCTGGGCCTTGATAAATGGTTGAGTCCCTGTAATCTATATTTATATGTTCCTCTTTTTCTATCCATATTCCAAGTGGGTTTTCTGCCCAGCATCCATGCGCCCATGTGAGGCACAGCCTGATGAAAGTCTGTTCGCTTCAAAACTCTCCTGTGAGTATAGTCATCTACCAATATATTACCACAAGACAGGTGGAAATGAATCTTTACCTGTGTAAGTAGGGTGTTCTGGTAGTTTTAAGTTTACATGTTGGACGTTTAGAACTTTGTTCATATTGACTTTGTACATCCGTCTTCTCATATTTGGGCAGTTTCACTTTATATTGTTTGCCCTTCAGAGTGACAATTTTGCTTGTGGCTTTTTTATTGGGTACCAGCCAGGCATTAACTGCAGAATTCAAGAATCATCAAAAGTTGCAATTAATTTATTTAGGATTTATTTCAGTACCAGCTGTGATGAATCAAGCTGAATTTTACAGTTTTCTCATTGATTTGTCACTTTTCTCCAAACTACAGTCAATGCTCAAAAACAATTCACGAAGCCGACAGAACAGACACTTAATTTAACAGAACAATGAAATTTCACTGCAAAATGAAGCACTGTATTCTTTTCTGATAATGTATTTTATTAAACTGAATACTAACATCAAAACCACAGATGTGCTCTCTATTGAATTCATAGCATTTTTACCAATAGACACACAATTCTACTCTTGAAATAACACATTTGTCATACAAATCCACAATAATAACCTTTTTCCATGTGTTTTCAAAAATTTCTCAAAATGTCTCTGGAAAGAGGATGAGGAGGTTTACTGTAAAAAGAAATGCAGTCTTGCTATATTGTGTAGACCTAGGGGTCATGATGCCACTCTTGTACTCTTTTAATGCTCACCCTTGAAAGAATTGAGAAAACCTTGCCTTTTTCTCATCACTTTATTTTCTCTTCCTTTACATACTCTACCTCTTCTCAGTTCGCACCTCTTTGTCTTCATTTTCTTCTTATTCCTTATTGAATTTTCATATTTTATCAATTTTATATATAGCAAAGTCATGATACTTGTGTGATTTTTTTAATTTTTTTTTTAATTTTCTACATTTTCTTTGCTGTGTGCATTACCAACACAGCAGATATCCATATGAAAGGATTTGGCAGCCTGGCATGTGCATTTAAAAATTGCAGACTTGCCATCTAATGCATTGTGGTGGGCTGCGATAACAGCTACATACACCTTCAAGGTGGAGGGGGACAGCCTCCCCTCCAGGCTCTCCTGCAGGAATGAAAGCACTGGCCGAACTGCGCACCTCTGCGGGTCTTCGGCTTGAGAAGAACACCAATTTGCGAACAAGCGCCACTTTAGGGCGTACAGTTTCCTGGTGGAGGGAGCTGGCTTAGTTGATCGTGTCTACGACTGCAGGTGGTAGATCCACTAGATCTTCCACATCCTGTACAGGGGCCAGACGTGGAGGTTCCGGAGGTCTGGGTGTGGGTGCCAGAGGGTGCCCCGTCCCCGAGGAAGAAGGTCCTTCCCCAGGGTAATTTTCCAGGGAGGTGCTGTCGTGAGGAGCATAAGATCCGAGAACTAGGCCCGGGTGGGCCAGTAAGGGGACACCAGGAAGACCTGTTTCTCGTCCTCCCTGATCTTGCACAGCACCGGTGCAAGAAGGCTCACTGGGGGAAATGCGTACTTGTGCAGCCCCCGGGGCCAGCTGTGTGCCAGTGCGTCCGTCCCGAGAGGAGCTCCTGTCAGGGAGTACCAGAGCAGGCAGTGGGAGTTGTCTAGGGAGGCAAAGAGATCTATCTTTGCCTTGCCGAATTGGTCCCAAATCAGCTGGACCACTTGGGGTGGAGTCTCTACTCTCCACTGGGCAAAACCTGCCGCGACAGCATGTCCGCCATCTTGTTGCGGTTGCCAGGGATGTGAGTGGCGTGCAACGACCTGAGTCACGGCTGACTCTGTTGTAGTTTCTGCCAATTTTGTAAAAAATCACCCAACATTTTTGGGATTTTGATTTCAGAAGAATAGACTTTATTATCATACCATAAAGCCGAGTTTCCTGCAGTACAACCACAACAACAACTAAAGCATCTCTGGGTTTGGTTCACTTAAATACAGTCCTCTAACAAGGTGGGGCTATTCCTGTGCTTTAAACCTGGTCAGCTTATTTTGCGAAGTGTACAGGAGACACCTGCCTCACTATATATTTTGTCAGCAGTCATGAGAGCACATATATGAGGCTATTCCTGTTCCTGCACATACCTTCAAATAGTCACACATATGTTGAGCACACATTCCATCACGTCCACAGACCTTTACACACACACAGTAAACTGCATGTTTGCCCGTCAGACATAACTGTGGTACAAATCAACAATGTTTACATTGATTACACCTGATTAATGTATACTTAACTTGATAAAAATATACTACACTCCAAAGGAGGAGATGGCGGGCGAGTTGTGACATATGACGAGAGTGCATGCCGCCATGGCGATTTATGTGCGCTACCGTCGCAGTGCTGTCTGAACGGATCAAGATGTGCTTGCCCCAGATTAGTGGGAGAAACCTCCGTAGGGCAAGAGATACAGCCAACAACTCTAGGCAGTTGATGTGCCAACGCTGCCAGGGTCCTGTCCAGAGGCCAGCAGCAGTGTGCCCATTGCATAAGGCGCCCCAACCCTGTCTGTGGTCACCACAACACGTCTGTACACCTGCTACAAGGGGACACCGGTCCAAAGAAACCAGAGGTCTGTCCAAGGGTTGAAAGTCTGATGGCAAGAGGTGATTGTCACACGGTATGTGCCGTGGTGCCATGCCCATCTCGGGACTCAAGTCTGTAGCCAGTGCTGAAGCAGTCTCATATGCATCAGCCCGAATAGCGGGGCCACGGCTGAGGATGCCATATACCCCAGGAGACTCTGGAATTGTTTTAGAGGAACCGCTGTGCCAGGCTCGAAGAGAGCAAGGCACCTGAGCACTGACTGAGCGCGCTCGTTGGTGAGACGCGCTGTCATTGAGACTGAGTCGAACTCCATGCCGAGAAAAGAGATGCTCTGAACCGGGACGAGCTTGCTCTTTTGCCAGCTGACCTGAAGCCCTAGACGGCTGAGTTGCCTGAGCACCTGGTCCCTGTGAGCGCATAGTAACTCTCGAGAGGGAGCCAGGATGAGTCAGTCGTCGAGGTAGTAGTGTATGCGGATGCCCACTTCCCTTAGCGGGGCAAGAGCAGCCTCTGCGACCTTTGTTAAGACGTGAGTGGACAGGGACAGGCCGAAGGGGAGGATCTTGTAGTGATACGCCTGGCCGTTGAACTCGAACCGTAAGAAGGGTCGGTGTTGAGGCAGAATGGAGATGTGGAAGTACGCGTCCTTCAGGTCTTCCGCCGCGAACCAATCTAGCTGTCGAACGCAGGTAAGAATCTGTTTCTGTGTGAGCATTTTGAACGGGAGTCTGTGTAAGGTCCGGTCGAGAACTCGCAAGTGCAAGATTGGTCATTTTTTTTGGGTATGATGAAGTAAGGGCTGTAGAAACCTTTCTCCATCTCGGCTGGAGGGATGGGCTGTATCACATCCTTGAGGAGCAGGGTCGATATCTCTGCTTTCTAGCCATGCACGGAGGTGGAGCGAACACCGCTGAAATGAGGCGGGCGAACTGAATCGCGTAGCTATGGGCTATAGGCCGTGGCTATGAGCGGCACCCTGACCCGAGGAACCGATCGATTAGCCGTGAGGGGGGGGACAGAGGTTTCCAGTCCAGCCTCGCGCTGACGGCGGCCCGGGAAAGCATAGCAGACATCTGTGCGTCAGCCTCAGACTGGGTGAGCAGATCCGAAGGTGGCAGACCAGACGAGTCATCAGCATCAGACGTGGCTGTGACGCTGTCCGATTGCAGCGGCGATGTCGTCATCCAATTCCGGGGGCTCAAGGGAGAATGCCGGCTGGCCGCTAGGTGAGCCGCACTCATCCTGAGCTTGGTCGGAAGCAAGCAAGCATGCCGGGGGTTCGTGGGGATTTACCGAGTGGACTGCACAGCGTGCAGAGATAGAGAACGCCAGCTGGAAACGCACCGTAGATCCAACAGCAGTGCTTATCACCAGTAGAGGTGAGTGGAACAGTGGTGAACTCAGCTTGTTCGGCTCCGAAGAAAAATTCTGACTGGCACTCGCTGCCCCGCTTCCCTTTATACCCGTATGTCTGGGGCGGGGTATGCAAATTCTGTCTGCCAACTTGGCATTGGCGTTTTCTCTGGTTCAGAGGTACATTCGGCATCCCAGGAAGACCCCTTGTGTCACTTCATTTGACACCATGTCGAGTGAGTGACAGAAGTGGAACTGTTACTGGAATTATATAAATTGAAAAATGTAGTGACCCTACAATAAGACTTAATTATTAGTCTGTCGTAGCTCGATCTGGATTAGGTTCTGTATAAAAAGCCAGCCAATCCTGTGTAGTCTAGGCCTATATAAAAGACATTTAAAGGACTTCTTTGTAAAAATTCTCCTCTATATTTTATATTCCTCTATATTTTTATTTAAACATAACATTTAAAATATTTATTTAAACTGCATTGATATTTTAGGTATATTGGTATTTCAGCATGTACATAATGTGACATCTGAATATAGAGCTTGAATGAAACTTGTCAACACAAAGAAGACTGCTGAAAAGTGTAATTCTCGTATAATGTAATGCACTAGGTTATTTGTCCTTTTCTTTCAGCCGAGTATCTTTCTGAATTGAATCTCTGAAACTTCTTCAAGTCTATTTCTTTCAGATGGTCCCCGTAAGCCATTTCCTTAGATTTGTTCAGCAGGAAAAGATTAGCCACAAAAGTGATATTTCATGGAATATTCTTAAAGGCTAAAAAGTATGACCAGAGATCGGTAATAGAAAATGCAATTACACATTCAATATATTGAATTATCATTCTGTATTATCAGTGAATTTTAATTCCAACAGTCATGAGCATACTCATTTGATGCAAAGTGTTTGTCTCATATGATGGACTACACTGTGTACTTCCTCTAAACACTATGTACTTGACCATTGACCAATTTACTACAGAGAATCATTAAAAAGTTTACAATTTGCTGATAATTTACTCACCCTCAGGCCATCCAATAGTTTCTTTTTTCATCAAAACTGAATTTATGATTTGTTTTTATTGTCCCTGTAATTGTAAGTGCACTGTAAGTCGCTTTGGATAAAAGCGTCTGCCAAATGCATAAATGTAAATGTAGGTCAAGTGTGGAGGAGGAGGCAGGAAGTGCATCATTGTTTATAAGAGAAGTTGCGCTGTACAAAAGGTTAATTGTCTTTACTGTAGATTTGTATAAGTATATAGTTCAAAATTGTTGTTTGGCATGTGTATACTGGATGCTTCAACCTTCAGAAACCCTAATTAAATGCACACCGGGAAAAATATTAACCTTTCATTGATTGCATATACATGATCATGAAGCTCTGGCTTATCTCGCTGAACCTGGATATCAGTACATCCCTACATTCTCTCAAATATTGGAGGGTAAGCAGTGAACATTTTACCCCTGAGGATTTCAGACCATCGAAAGAAACAAAGGGTCGAAATTAATTTCTGAATTAATCGGCTGTGCCCGTGCTGATTTTCCAGCACACTCAGGTATGTGTGAAAACGTTGTTACTGTCCCGCCTCCCTCAGCGCTCCGCTCCTTAACACCCGATTTCTAATTCAGCGCACCTGCACTCAATTCACTTGCTCATCACTACCTGCATGAATAACTCACCTTCAAACCACTTCACTGTCAAGTCTCACACAATGGACACTTGGTTTCACTAACTACAACTTGTGTGGCTTGAATTCCTGACAGTCATATAGCCTATATATTTGTGCTAAAGAAACAGCACAAATAGATAACGCAATGGCATTCCTCCGAAATAAAGGATGGCTATTTACTGCAGTAATGTTTTTTTTATTATTATTATTTGGAAATAATTTTTTATTTTATATGGTTTTGAAATTGTTTTGGATTGTTTTGGTTTGTGAATGGCGCTTGGTCTGTGCAAGTTCCTCTTGTAAACAACAAAGCATTTCCTGACTCCTCCTCCACGAGTGATCTTCACAACGAGCTTACGTCATCCCTCTCATGTCACAGAGATGTACGGAAGCAAACATCAGTAGTTAAAAGTATATAAATATTGTTTTGTTTCTAAAAAAACAAAGTCGTTTGGGTTCAGAAAAACTTTATTTGTCGACTGGAGTCTGGAGACTGGAGAATACATATTTTGGACTGTCAAAAAACTGAGTACATTCACTTGCTTTGTTTAAAGGAGGAGGCCTGAAATGAAATCCTAAAAATCTTAAATTCTGTTTTGATGAAGAAAGAAACTCAGCATATTATCAGCATATTTTCATTTTTGGGTGAACTATTCCTTGAACTGTTTTTAATATTTTTTGTTAAGGGAAATGATACCCTATTGTCTGGTGTTGTTGTTAGCTTTAGCTTATTTGCTATTCTGAATCAATTTAATTGCATTTTGCAGTGCAAAAACACTATTCGAACTATACTACAAAATGCCATTGAGTAGTGGAATTTTTGGCAGAAATCTACTGTATGTGTTTAAGGTTAGCTTTTAAATTTAGGAGCGAAATTTACAGATGCCAAACAGAAAATACACCACACTTTAAGGGGTTAAGACTTTATTTGAATTCAAACAATATAAAAACAACAATTACACTACAGCCATGTGAAGTGACAAAGAAAAGTCCCATCCCTCCTGGAATCTACACCCCTCTGTATAATAAGATACTTTCAATGCTAAATGGAGAATGACTGTGGTGTGTAGCAGATGAATGTGTTTGAAGACCAGAGTTTTCTTAAATGCTTCAGAAGAATTTTAAAGCACGACTGAACTTCTTTAATTAATAAGCTTAATTGCTATAGAAAAAGCACTGCAATGTACTGATTATTGACTCGAATATTGATTTGATTGCTTAACTTGAAAAAAAAAAAAGGAGTAGGGGTTTGGCAGATTACCAGATTCACAGCTGAGCTTTGTAACATAGCTTGCTTGAAATTGGCGCAAGGTCAAGAAGAAAATTGTCTGGCATTCACATTTCATCAGTGGCATTACAATATAACTAAACCAAAGTACGTTGCTGTAAATTTCTGTGAATAACTACAAAAACACCTGAAACATGATCAAGTTAGCCCAAGATCTGTTCTCTAAACAGCTTTAAATGGCTTTGCACTCTTTCACACTTCAGAAGCTGAACAGATGAAGCATCTCAGTAATCACACTGCAGGGTGTTACATGTCTTACTTACATAGTATTCTCTTTTACAGCCCTTATGCAACAATGAGATGAAATTAAACCAAGACAGCACAATGGCTAATGTTGCTCTTTGCCCACTCTGGAAATGAAATGTCTTCTCTCAAAACCCTCCTATTTCACAGTCCTCTCTGAAATCTCTCTAGCTGAAAGTGGAATGTACCTGTGAAAATGCAGTGGAAAAAGAAAATGGCACATTATATTTATTTCTGGTTGTTCATTATAGTTAAGGCATTTCATACCACAACATATCCTTAAGGGTTTCTAGGTTCCATGGAGGTATTCACACTTAGTCATGCAATGTTTTGTGCTGATTGGATAGCTATCTGATCATGAAAAGTTAAAGTATAAATGTCCTCCAAGATGCATAAGAAATGGACATCAATCCAAGTACAGGATCCTACTTAAAAGACCCACAGCACGACCCCCCTACCATAGCCACACCTCCAACCCCTTTTCTTTTTCTTTTTCACTCCCAACGTTTGTGCGTGGCTGTCACATCTAGCTACAACTCTCTCCTTGCAGTTATATTCTCCCTTCCCTCTCGGGCCACAAGTGGGCCCCCTACAACTGTCTAATTGAGCCATAACAGCATCCAGAGTCTTATTCACATATTTTAGTATATTTAAAAAAATTATAAAAAAAACTACCTTTCTCTACAGGGCCCACTGGTGGCTCCTGGGCCCTAACCGCTTATTGCTAGAAATGCCCCTGCTGCCAAGTGTAAATGCATCTGGTTGTTCAGGGCACATATGTAAACTTCACTTTTCACAAAGGAACTATATTGACATACAGACTACATTGTCTCAATGTTTTGTACTCTTTCACACATATCAAAAGTAAAACAGCACATTATTAGTTCATAAACACAAACTTTTAAACCTTTAGTGCACACAACGCTGACTTATTACATATAAACACCCTTACTTAGCGCATGACTTAAAAGTGGATTAAGTCATTTGAATCCAATTTACTTTTGGTCAAATCCACGAAAATCTGTTCACGGTCCGCTAGCTGTCCATTCTGTGTGTGCGCTTAAAAAATCCAGCGTTTGTATGCAGCCCTGGCTCTGTAAATGAAATTGGATTGAGCTTCTGAAGGAGCACTGAATGGAGAGATGTGTTTGTTTGGCTGTTGAGCTCAAATATCAACAGTCTTTCTCAGGAATTCCTTACTCCACCTTTAAGAGTTACATAAACAACTAAATTTACAAGCTTTTTCCAAAGCGATCAAGTTGCACGGTAGCTCAACTAATGTAGTATTACCCTTATAATGTAAAATTCCGGGGTACCAGTTCTGAAGAGCATGTGAGTTGACAAGTGAGGCAAAAGAGTCAAAGAAGCAGCATAAAATTATGCTTCAGAGATTGTATTTTTCATCTCACAATTGCTTATATGACACTATCAGTTAGGTGTATGTTTGCGGTTTAGGGTAGGGAGGTAGGTTTTTAAACTTAAAAATCTCAACCTTAAAAAACCTCTAAACCTTAAAAACCTCTGCACATAGAAGTTTGCGAGCCCAAAGACGACACCACATTTGCCAAAGCAATTTTAGCTATCTTAGCCACCACTTGTTTTCAGATTTTATGAGCAACATAGATGTTGCATTAACATCAAAATGTAAGTGATCCCTGTTATATTTGCATATAGTGAGTGACTTGAATATTGGGTCTATATTAATTTTGTGCAGTCACATATATCTGTAAGCGTCAATCCACAGACACCAAAAGCACCCTCTGGCATCAGTTTTATGACACATCTGGCAAGTGCTTCTTTTCAACGAGAAACCTTTGACGTCAACTGATTGACGCGATGGGCTTTAGAATTTTAGCATCGATTAATTATATGTTGGTGTATAATTTTGTCATCGTGACATATGCTGGGAGTAGGATTTTCCTCTCATTTGAAATAATCAATATTTATTCATAGTGGTTAATATTTAATCAGTCTGTAAACTTCCTGCACTGCTGAAGTAACATATTTCATACCGGCGTTCCAACACATTAAAAATTTGTAACGTAAGCATAACGATTATGCCATTGATTCCGGCGTGTCTCTTGTGACCGATTAAAATAACCTCAAGTTCAGATTTACATGTATTTTTTTGAATGAGACGTGCTGGTAGAATCAGGATGACACAGAATCAGGATGCCTTCACGAAATTATATTTTGATTATCAGTTAGGTTTAGAAATGAGGTTGGGTTAGGGGATCTAAAATATTATATATGATTGTATAATGTAATATCACACTAATATATTTCTAAGTGTTATAAAACATTGAGGTTAAGCACACAAAATAATATTAAAAGACTGATAAATTATGTCAAATTTTTCTCGATTCTCTCCACATATATGAGAGGACGCCAGGAGGCACCTTTGGTATCATCATGAAGAGGGCTTCTGCACAAGTGTCAAAATTGGATGCTTAGGGAGTGAGAACGGTATGTCGATCAAAACTCATGAAATTAGTAGAAATAGACATTATAAGGCTTTGTACAAAATTCAATCACTTTGTTCAAAATTACCATTAAATCAACATTTTGTCTATAGTTGCTGTTTGTTTGCTTCTTTATCTATTTTGTATTAATTTATTTTGTTGTTTTCTAGGCATTTTTTGTTTCACAGTGTCCTGGATAATTTATTACAGTTTATTTTGGCACTCTTTAGCAATGATTCATGGTTATTTTTCAAAGAAAGACCTAATCTGTCATCATCACACTCCGAAGATTCAGTGCCCCACACACTGTTAAAGAAACGCTCTGTGCTTTTTCATAGAGGGGGACATCAGTCATTCTGTTATTTGACAGAATTGTTTAAGAATGAAAGGCAAATACTGTTATAAGTTCCCATAAACTGTATAGTTTAGTAGATTGCTTCACAAAGTTACCATTGTTTTGGATATACAGATATGTCACAATATCCCTTCAGAAATGCATTACTTTATTATCTCAATCTCTTTTCTCTGAATCTCTCTCTCTCCACACACACACACACACACACACACACACACAAACACACACACAAAAGGTTTAGCACAATGCTCACTTTATTTAATCGAGTTCTTGTCTTAACCTGAGTTACCAAATTGACTTTATCCTCATAACAAGAAAGTCATTTATAAAATACCAAAGCTCTCTGCAAACAACAGATTCTTTTGACAAAGCACAGATTTTCCTCAATTACCTGCATAGAAATTGAGGTTTGTTTATGAACATGTAGCACTGTGTTTTAATAAATCATATCTAGCAAAGCCAACGGAAGAGAATCTCTGGAGTGAGGCTATTTTAGAAATAAGGAGAAAAGGCAATCAACCACAGAACACTGTAACTCCAGTTAGAATCCTGAAATTAAAGAACTAAATAATGCGTGCACCAACTTTTCCCTAAATCTCCCGGGTTCTCCTGCCTTGACTGGAATCAAACTTATTTCAGAGAGCCCATCTACCCAAAACTTGCTTAACATTTCAGCAACAAGAACAAACTTTAGTTCCAAGAGTTCACTACTTCACTACTTTTGGACAGCTTGTGCTGTCTACACTGAGGAGGATGTGGACAGGGAGAAATTACCCTGAACAGTTGTAATATCCCAACCCGCCTCAAATCTTTGAAAGCCCAGTAAAGCTCCTACAACAGTTCCTTTTTAAAGAGCTGCCCCACTGCTGGCCATTACACATCAGTGGGTTGAGAATTGGACTGTGATAACTGACATCTAAACCCAGAGGAGTAAGCAGTAATATACTGCAGTTTCCAACACTGAAGGAATAGTCCTGTTTTTGAGATTTCGCTAGCTAGAGTTTCAAGCTTTTAAAAAAATACAAAATAAATACTTCATAAGCTGTCCACCTAGACAGCATTTTAAGGCATCACAGGCACACTCCTGACAAGAAGACTGTTTCAAAGGGTAGCCAGCAAAAGGTAGAGGGAATTATCTAAACAGTTTAATTTTAAGACAATGCGTTATTTTACTCATTGTATTTGTGTGCACATTTTTATCAAAGTCCCTTTCAATTCAAGCCAGTCCACTCGGCGGCCATCTCGGCATCAATCCCAGGTGACGATTTTCCATGGATACATGTGGCATAAAAGTACAGCTCCTATCTACTTCAATAGGGAATGTCCGAAATCTCCAAAACAGTTGGTCAAGATTACGATCAAAGAACATATTTAAAATCAGCAGTAAATTCTGACAACAATGGTTTTATTAATTGGCATCTTTAGCTCAGATCACACAAAAAAATGCTGTTTTTCTGGCTGGTCCAGCTAACATGCATGTGCATTCTCAAGTTGATTGATAGGCAATATCTCTATCTAAAAGGTGATTAACTCTTTTACCTGTAAGGTGAGACTTCCTTTTCTACATCCACTATATTGGGTGTTCCAATTTCTTCCATTGATTTTAATACAAGTGCTTATGTTAGTTTCTGATTTTTATGATTAGAGTATTGAGTTGTTAGCTTATCGGCATGCTAATGTCAAACCAGTGACTATTTAACAGAGATGGGTTAAAATGAATGGAAGACATTGTAATTCCGTACATTTTGCAGATGTGAAAAAGAAGTCCAGCCTTACATGTAAAAGAGCCAATCACCTTTTAGATACAGACATCGTTTGTCAATCAACTCGATAACGCGCATACGCATTACCTATACAAGCTTTTTTTTTTTTTTAGCATAATCTGAGTTAAAGAAGCACAATTAGTGTTGATACAAATGATACAGTCTGATTTTACTGCTGGTTTGAAATATGTTCTCTGATCATTATCTTAACCAACCGTTTGTGAGATTTCAGTCTTTCCCCATTCAAGTAGATACGAAGAGATGCTGCCTATGTACAGCGTTCCAAATCAGTCATTAATGATTAAGTTCCATTTCTATTAAGATGCTGTCTTAGAACACAGCTGCCTCTGTAGACTGCATGACAGCTCACTAGTTTTTGGAACTGAGCTTATGTGTGGGTGCTGTGAAAATCTATAAATGTTTAGTGTATTTTTTTTAAAACAAAAGAGATATTAAGAGGTTATAAACATGTTGTTTGTATGTATATTTTTTTAGAGGGAAAACTAGATAGATGATAGATAGATAGATAGTGGGGAAACATCATAGCCAGTTAAATTGTTAATCATATCACCACCTGTTTAAAGGCGTCTTGTGTGTAGGCAGTGTTTGCACTTCGTCCACTGAATAAAAGGCAAGATCTGTGTTTTGAAGGTTTCATAGTTTCTGAATTAAGTGCTATTTGTTAAATTAAATGTTACATTTCGCAGTTTCATTCTCCTTCCTTTTCAAAAAGCACAAGTTTTATGTATAATTTTATATTATTGCTGCTGGACGCTTGACCAAGCCCCCTCTGCCACATATCCCCACCTCCCAACTCAGGCCATCCGGCCTGTCTACCACTCCCCCCTCATTTCTGGAAAGGATGTCGGTGACAGGCACTCCGGGTCTGTAGACCACCTTGAACTTAAATGGCTGAAGAGCCAGACACCAAAGGTGAAGCCATTGGAGCGGGGCGTGGTCTGCCCCAGCAGGTAGTACCGGAGAGTGAGGATCGCTGTACTTAGTCTCCCTCACCGAGAGCTTGCGGCTAATGTACAGAACCAGGTGCTCCTCCCCCTCCAGCACCTGTGAGAGCACTGCCCCCAGCCCCATGTCTGAAGCGTCCGTCTGTAACACAATAGGGAGTGAGAAATCGGGTGAATGCAAAAACGGCCCCCCACAATGTGCGGCTTTCACTTGTGTAAATGCCTGTTGACACTGCTCCATCCTCTGGACAGGGTCTGGAGCTCCCTTTTTAGTGAGATCAGTCAATCTCACTAATCAAATCTCCTATAATAGCCAGCCAGCCCCAGGAACTGTCTCACCCCTTTTTTGGTCTTGGGACTCGGGTAGGTCGCAATCGCCGCTGTCTTGTCAATTTGGGGATGCACCTGCTTGTGGAGGCTTGCGGGACCTCTCGTACTGCGAATAACAGGGGATTGAGCCATTTATACCAGTTTCTAGCATCCTCGTGCCCGAACTTACGAATCATGTTTTTAAGGGTTTTATTAAATCGCTCTACCAGGCCATCTGTTTGTGGATATAAATGCTGGTGCAAATTGACTTAATGCCCAATAAGTCATAAAGCTTGCATGCTGAGAAGTTGCGTAGAGAGGTTGCGTATGTGCTTCCAGATATCGTATTGCATAGTCCACTAGGACTAATACAAATTGATGTCCGCATGCTGACCGCTCTAATGGCCCGACAAGGTCCATGCCAATTCTCTCTTCAAGAGTGAGGGTGGGGACAAGGGACTAGTGTTATGTGGGGTCTTTCTCCTGGCTGAGGAGGCTTTGGATCACCTGCCGGTCCTCTGCTTGGGCCCAGAGGATCCTGGTCCTGACGGAGCTCAAGCAGGGCCTGTTGATGGGAGTGGTGCAGGCCGACGAGGTCTTGAGGACTTCAGGCAGTGGCGAGGACTCCATGGGGCATACTTCTTTCGGTTCCATGTCCCAGTTTTCGGCACCAGTGTAACAAAACTTCACACAGGCAGGGAAGAAGGACACAGGGAACCAGGTTTCTTCAGTCTCAGGTAAGGATTTTTAATTGACTTGACTCTTCTGATCCTACAGCTTCACAATAACTCAATAGCTTCACAATAACTCTTTAGCTTCACAATCATACATCAAATAATCAGCGGGACACTAGATCTCTTGCCCTCTCTCCCCAATTTTTCGGTGGCGTGGTCCTTTTATTCCGCTATCTCCAAACTCACTGCAACTAGAAACCTGTTTTAATCATAATCTGGCTCAGTTGTATGCACCCTTACCGCTTTCTCTCCAGGCGGACGCTCGACCATGCCCCCGTTGCCACATATCCATTAATTTAAATATCTAAGGCCATAACCTCATTAATTTCTTTTTGAATATCAAATTACATTTGTGCCTTTATGCCAATCATCCACAATAGAATGGTGCTTACCTTCACTGAAAATTTAGACTTCTGAAAACACTCTCCATAACCGCATACTTTATGTGAAAAACGACTCAATGTAAGAGTAAAAGAGTAGCTCATTTAAAAGTACTCATGAGTAGTGAGTATTGAGTACTCAGTTGCAAAACCTATGCCCCATTATAATGAACACTGTATGCCAACTTTCAAAATGCATCACTTATCTATGATAAACACTACATGAATCTGATTTTAAAAAAATAAATAAAGGGAGACATGATAACAGAAATGAAAACATGAAAAAGTTATTTTCAATACACTGATCACCATTTTAAATCGTAATGTATGAAAAAATAACATTAAAATCAGTTTATGTGTAGGGTCTAAATTTCCCTTAATGCTGACAGAGCATTATTGTTGTGCATAAAACATGTGCAAGGAATGCAAAAAAAATGCTAAATAAGCAGGATCACTTGGCACGTCATGTCCTGCACAATAGAGGAGGTAGAGCAGGCATGGGAAAAGTTGTTTGGAACAGGGGCTGTTTCACACTTAAAAAGGAATAATTTACCCAAAAATGGAAATTCTCTCATCATTTACTCAGCCTTATGCCATCCCAGATGTGTATGACTTTCTTCTACAGAACACAAATAAGATTTTTAAAAGAATATTTCAGCTCTTTTGGTCCATACAATGAAAGTGAATCGGTGCTAAAATATTGAAGCTTCACAAATCACATAAATCAGCATAAAATATTGTTTAATCCATGTCTTCAGAAGTGATATGATAGATGTGGTGAGAAACAGATACATATTTAATTCCTTTTTTACTATTAATTCTCCTCCCTGCTCAGTCAATCTCCACTTTAAATTTCATAATGTTCTTCTTGTGTTTTTGGTGATTCCCAATCTGCATTTCGCCACCTACTGTGCAGAGAGTAGAATTTCTGTCAAAAATGGACTATTGATCTTTTTTCCGATAAACATCTAGATCATTTTATTGCCCAGCCCTATTGATAACATTGCATTAATCACTCACAGCAGCCCAATAATCTCAGTGATATATAGCTAAATTACAGGCTACATTATAGACACACAGAATCTAATAAGCAGAAATTTAAAATTTACCTCGATATGTTTCTTCAAATTAAAGACAGGATTAATTCTGATATCTGGCTTGAGCAAGTTAAACTCACATGACACGGTTATGCAATTGGCCTTTTTCACAGCAAAAAGCCCTTCCAGGTGCGGCCGAGATGTTCAGCTGTAAACTATGCTTGAGGCATTCTCCACATCCATAACAGTTGGCACCAGATCTGCAGCTGCCGTTCAAGTTTTTTACATGTGATTTAATTGGATGGGAGTCACAAGACTCTCCCTAGCCAGTCACATTGATAGATAAAAATAAAATCAGGATAAGGAAGTAGTGAACACAGACAGTGGGAAAATAGCGCAATAAAAGTACAGTTACAGCACTTAAAATGTACTCAAGAAAAAGTTAAAGTATACAATTTTTAAACTACTTAAAGTACAATTCTTGGGAAAAAGTAGTTAATTACTTAAGTAATGTGAGTATTTGTAATTCATTACTTTACACCCATGGTTACAGCAGGCTTAATTTAGAATGGCATTTATGTTGCATTGCGTCTTTACACAGAGTTTTAAGCAGGCACAGAGCAGGATAAATTTCCCTGTGTAAAGATGTCATTCTTTCTGTTGAGACTGACTTTACTGTTTTAGTCTGGGGACCCAGAGATGTACAAATAAATATTATAATAGTAATTTGAAGTCTACCTCTTTTTTTTCCCCATCAAATTATTTTAATGAGTTCCTCTGAACGAATCAAAACCCAGTGGCCAGATATTATTACAGAAGCATTGTTTCTATCTGGGTTCAGTTCTGGGTCCCAACAACAACACAATGTAGAAAAAGAAAGTAAAACTAATAATTTTTTTTGCATGTAAAAATTTATTCCATTTATTCATATTTCATCTGGGGTCTTTGAGGCCTCAAACAGAAGTATAATTTTTCATGCAGGACAGTACGTTATAAAATGTGTAATTCTGTTTATAATCAATTTTAATAAAATTAAATAGTTAACCCCAAAGTTTTATTCTGTTATAAATTAATTTTATGACATATTTATTATAATTTTTATTTTATTTATTTCAAATCTTTTTTACTTTATTTCTTTTGTGGAACACAAAAGGAGATGTTTTAACCCTCCTATTGTCTTAGGGTAATTTCTGACCAGGCACGGGTAAATAATAAGTTATAAATACAGCATAGTATTTGGTTTTTAGTATTTTCTTAAATGTAGGCCCTAGCCCCATACTGTTCTCTAGCTACATCACCTGATCCACTGATTACTGTATCTTTCCCATAAACTGCATTCTTTCCTCTAAAACTGGGGTTGTGCACACATCCACTTACAGACAAGTAACATCTAGTATGAACAGGTAATATCTAGTAAATAATTATATTAATATGATTTGTTTTTTTTTAATGGGTACAATGGGGCTAAAGGCCCCCCAATGGTAAAAGTCCATGGATGTTATTTTTTCAGAAACATTAGATGGCAGGAATAACTGTTACTATGTCTTCCTAAAACCCTTTAATACTGTAACAAATGGTTTGACATTAGTCAGAAGGAATGAAATAGGCATGTACTAAAATTGTAACTCTTAATTGTACATTGTTAATTTTCTGTAAGCACAATAAATCAGAAATTGTTTTTAAGCTTTATAGTGAGGCACTGCCATTGTATTGAAAAAAATGGACCAAGAATTTCATCAGAATGTTTACATTTTGGATGATTTATTTTAATAAACATCGTGAAATATCAACCTGTAATGTATATTTTACAAGATCTCGGTGTCTCTCAGAGCCCAAACAGATCATGAGGATTAATAAAAAAACAAAACCATGAGCACATTCTTTCAGCAATGGGAATGCATTATAACAGAGGACTAATGTATTTTTTTAGTTGTGTAGACGTTAGTCTCTCTTATCCTGAACATTAAACATGCTGAGTGTGGATGGATTTTGGTCCTCCTCACTTTATCTCACGAGGTTATTCAAACAAACATAATTAAACATTCAAATGTTTCAGGCAGTAAAGTATTTTTGACTTATATTTACAATGATCAGAATGATGACAAATTGTGATTCTGTAATATTTCATCACACGGCAGGATTAAAGTACATATTTGTATGTATGTAGTGTATACAACTGCATCCAGTTATCTTAATTTATCAATTGGTAATTTATTGTTGGTTATTTTGCCAGTAGAACATAACCCTGTGCTGATGTTGCTATCACTTGTACAGCCTAGAAAAATTTAATATTAAATAGTGTTCTGATTCAGGGTTCATGAATAATACAGTGTTGAGAGATCTGCTAACTCTCCTGAACGCTCCAATTGTATTAGCATAGTCAGTACCAGTCAGTCTGAGGACTTTGCACAAGGAAAATACAAATATAGGATGTTGCATTGCCTTGCTTAAAATTTCATATATATTATTTATGTAACGGCAATACATTCATACAGGGGAATGTTGACGTTATAAAAAAAATACATAAACTGAATAGGATGCTAGAGATTTGTTTAAAATATGCACATTGGGTGATTTCAGGTTCTTGGCATTACTCACAGCTTGCCCACAGTCTGTTCACTGACCGTCTGATGAATATTGCACACAAAACTGTAAAGTAATTTCTTAGTCTGGCAAGATATAATCTGATTGGCTGACTTTAGGTAATTTACTGGCGTAAAGGCACACAGGGTTTATTGTCAGTATGTCTGGAAACAAAGCTATGTTACTGGGTTGATACAAGTGCTTGTGAGAATGGAATAATCACTGGATGTGCCAACGTTTGGGTTCATTGGAATAAGCACTGGATTTCCAGGTTAGTGGAATCAAATCTTTTTAAAGGAATTCAGAGTTTTGTATGAGGGACTACATAGCAAGTTAAATAGATATCCATGAGCAAAGATTTACATTCTGCTTTATTTTCTGAGATGTGAAATAGCCTGTACTTATAACTTTTGGTCTTATAAGAGAGACTATGCAGACTATTTTGCTATTTCTGCTATAATGTTTTCTGTAAAATCCTTTGTATAGCCAGCCATGACCTTATTTTTATTAATAACTAATAATAATAATAATAATAATAATAATAATAAAAAAGATGTCTAAGACCGACGTCTCTTTCTGTTTTAGTTGTCAGATCTTGGCCAGTAAAAACTGCAGTGTGGACCAGATCTTATCACCTTTAGTCACAGGTCTGACTATGTGATACTGAGCTTGGTGACAGAGGCCGCGAGAACTTCGAAATGCACCAATGAGAGTAGCCAAAAGCAACTCTGTCCTATAAATAAATAAATCAGTACCTGCCGTGCCAAGACGTTAAACCGAGGCGTTGGATTTCTGTGTTTTGTCCAACAAAAACAGATGGTTAGATTTGGCAGTCTAAATTCCTCCTCCATTGATTTGCCCATTGTCTATGAAGCATGTAAAAGGGAACCAAGAAGTATGGAAAAAATGCCAAACAGCTTTACGGTGGCAATTTGTTTCGAGCCATCTGTTTTCATTAGAGTTGTTGCAGTCATAAGTTTAAAGAAATTCCAAAGTATGAATCCCACTATTTAAATCACATGACTCAAGAATGATGAAGGAATGATCTACAGTTTACTTCATATGCAAACAGACCCCATGGTAAAAACCTAAAAACTATGCCGTCTTTGCCCAAGTTAAAATGAGCAGTTGGACAATGTGATGATGTTCCTTGGTCTTTTAAAAACTGTGGAATAAAGTGACAGGGAGGACACGAGTTAGAACTGAAGATTAATTGGTCTATGAAGGAGCATATTGATGAAGGTACAGCAATCAGTTTATGTCTGAGTCACCTGTTAAAGCTGCCTTTACTTTAACCATTAGCTTTTTGATTAAAAGTGACAGTCCGGGTTTGTCTAATGGGGCTTTTTCACTGCACGGTACAACTCGACTCAACTCGACTCTGCTCGGTTTTTTGGGGTTTTCCACTGTGGATAGAACCTGGTACCTGATACTTTTTTTAGTACTACCTCGGTCGAGGTTCCAAGCGAGCCGAGCCAATACTAAATGTGAAGTAAAAATCAATAAAAAAATCAAAAGAACAATAAGCAAAACAATAGATGTGTTGTGATAGTAAACAGATATGAAATAATGTGATAAATGTGAGCCTAAACAGAAAATGATTACATTTTAAGGTCCTGAGTGAAAATATTTTGTGTACACAGTGTTTTATAGATTTGTTAAAGGAATTGAGGTTTAAATATCAAAATTCCCCCAAAAATACAAACCTTTGGCAAAATGTATGGCATTGGCATTAACACAGCCAAACTGATCGAA